>NC_045450.1:26122629-26236428 GCF_002776525.5 Piliocolobus tephrosceles | reverse complement strand
ATAGATATAGATATAGATATAGATATAGATATAGATATAGATATAGACAGTGTGGGACAAGGATCAGAGAAGAGCCAAACTCAAGGCCAAGAGACCATCTTGTAACCTACAATATGCACAAAATGTTTGCTGTTGCAGTCATTCTTGGGAGACATGATGGTGGTGGCCTGAACTGTGGTGTTGGAGATAAAAGTGGGTAGATCAAGGACCCTCTGCTGGTAGAATTTTCAGAGTGTCTTGGTTTGGGTTTCCCTGGAAATCCCTTGAGATGGATACAACAGCAAGTGCTTTATTTTGATGATCGAAGAACACCCAACTAGGAGTGAGGAAGAGAGACTAAGAAGGGAGAGAAAGGCGGCGAGTCAAAGGCACAGTGTGGAGCCTGCTGGGGGCTGGGGGCACCAGTGCAGAGCGCATGTATCTGAGCCATCCCCTTGCAGATAGGAAGGCGACTCTCCTGGACCATTGTTCAAGGGTTGCTGCGGGGAGGGTCGGGTGCATGAGTTCTCTGGAGGTAATGGCTCAGGGAATGGGCAGAGGGACTTGGGGCTGGATGGAGAAAGACCCCTTGCACAG
Organism: Piliocolobus tephrosceles; assembly: GCF_002776525.5. Classification (NCBI taxonomy): domain Eukaryota; kingdom Metazoa; phylum Chordata; class Mammalia; order Primates; family Cercopithecidae; genus Piliocolobus; species Piliocolobus tephrosceles. The sequence goes on along the minus strand of NC_045450.1, from coordinate 26,235,852 downwards.
TTGGGGGTCAGCAGTGTGCACCACTGTGGAGCTGGGGGACAGCATCAGATAAGTGACTCGTTTGAGTGAGGACCAGGGGAGGGGAGGGACCTAGGATATGCACAGAACTTTTGCCCGAGCAGTCAGGGGCATGGGGTCCCTGACTGATGGAAGGACATGGGAAGGGGTCGGTTTGTGAAGGGCAATGTTGCTTTGTCTGTGTGGAGTTTGACGGTCTGGTGAGGGCCTCCAGGAGGCATCCAGATCAATGGAGGAGAGCTTAAAACGGTGGCAGAGAGACAGGCAGGTGCAGTGGAGCATGCCTTAATCCCAGCTCTTTGGGAGGCCAAGGCAGGAGGATCACTCGATGCCAGGAGTTCGAGACCAACCTGGGCAACATAGTAAGACCCCATCTCAAAAAAAAAGAAAGTTAAAATTAGCTAGGTATGGTGGTGCAAGCCTGTATTCTCAGCTACTCTGGAGGCTGAAGTGGGAGGATTGATTGAGCCCAGGAGTTTGAGGCTGCAGTGAGCTGTGATTGTACCACTGCACTCCAGCCTGGGTGACAGAGTAAGGCTGTCTCAAAAAATAAAAAGATAATAGTATAGTATGGGATGGTTGAAGCCCAGGGACTGCAAAGAGCATGTGGAGAGAATGTGTAGGGTAGGGAGAGACAGTGACACAAAAGGGGCCTAACCTCCTGGGGGTTCAGAGGAGCCACCAAGGCCGGTGGGGAAGGAGCTGTGGAAAACTGTCAGCTGCCCGCAGAGACTTTCCAAATCCTGGCTTCTCAGGGAAGAAAAGAGCCTGAGATCCCACAACCCCTGCGCCAGGTATGCCTTTTATCAGGAAGCTGAGCATTAGCAGGGATGGCCATCATTCCCCGGGGAAAGTGGGGGTGCTGGGAACTCCCACGTCAAACAGCGTGGAAGGAAGAGACCCCTCTGTGGTCAGAGCTGAGGGAGGCGTTGGGGGAATGTGGGCTGGATGCTGGCACGCGTGAGAGATCCCGTGACTTCAGGGATCCTGAAGCAGGCTGCTTTATTTATTCCACAAATCATTGCTAAGAGGCCTCTCTGGCTCCTGGGAGCATGGAGATGAAAAAGGCACGTTACTGCACCCTGCTGACTTCCGGTCTTGTTGGCAAGACAGACCAAGGCCATTAGTGCACTGTGTGGCCAGAGCTTGAATGGGGTCAATGCAGGGTCCAGGATAGCAGGGCATGGTGCCTTATCCCACTCAGGATGACTTGGGGTGCAGGAAAGGGAAAGCAGGAAGGGGGATTTAGCCTGGGTGATCCCCCTTGGCAGGACCTCCATGGCTATCATGATGGTACCTGCATTTGATTATGCAAACAGCCAGCAAGAAGAACTCGGTCCCCTAGATCTAATCACAATATCTCACCTTTGTGCATGGTCTCGGGACTTCACACTTTTTCATTCATTTAACCCTAAATACAGACCCATTTTACAGACAGGGAAACTGAGGCCCAGGGAGGTTAAGACTGTGTCTTACTCCATATCTCACAGCTAGAAAGTAGCAAAGCTGGGATTTGAACTCGGCCAGTCTGACCTCATCGCTCAACCCCTGGACCACTAGGTGATGTCAGTCGGCAGCTCCATTGGTTGGGCAGGGTACTGAGGATGTGGGGTGTGGGGCGCCTCCAGACATGGTGTCGGTCCTCATGGAGCTCATGGTCTAGAGAAGCAGTCTATCAAACGAGTATGGAAATGCTGCCGTCTCAGAATTCGGCCTCTTAGCCGCTAGTGGGTTTTCAGCCAAGAAAATATTTTGGAAATGCCTGGACGAGTTTTGCAATATTTCTGCAGGAAGCAGCTGCTCAGATCCTGCGATGGGCTGACTTGCCAGCAGGAGGAACGGGGGAGGAGGGATGTCAGGGAACCCGCATTATTAAACACTTACTGTGTGCAGGTCTGTGCTAAGCACTTTGCTGCCATCTCATTTGATGGCTGATCCAGCCCTGAGAAGCGGGGATTCTTCTTACGGAGACAGAGAAACTATAGCACTGTAAGGCGAATCCGCTTTGCTGGGATCTCTGGTCCACTCGGCAATAAAACTCAGCTTGGCATTTAGATCTTGCTCCTTACCCTGGGAGAGAGGAGAGGCCACTCCTTCTTAGGCTCCCAACCCCCTAGGACCCTGACCTCATCTCCCTCTTCCCCATCTCCCATGCTGCCCCAGCCAACCCGACCTTCATCTTTCTTGAACATGCAAAACTTATTCCCTTTGTAGGACCCTTGCACTTGCTGCTCTCTCTGCCTGGATGCTGTCCCTCTAAATCATGGTATGGCTGACTTCGTCTCATCTTTAAGTCAGCTGAAAGGCTGCTTCCTCCGAGAAGTCTTCCCTGATCTGCACCAGCTTCCCCAGTCATCCCCATATCACCAGGTTCTCTTTTCTTCATAGCATTTGTCCCTCTCTGAAATGATCCTTTATATTCACATGCTTGGTTTTTGTTTTGCTGCCTCTCTCCACCAAGTGCCATGAGAACAGGCACCTGTGTGCTTCGTTCTTGTGTATATCCCAAGAGTCTAAAATAGTGTGTGGCACATAATAGGTGCTTAATTGTTGGCTTTCAACCTCCACGTTTCTCCCACCACCTCCCATCTGAGAAGCTACTTTTATATTAGCAATTACACAAACTTCCGGTTATCCTAACTGTCCCCAAAGTTGCTATTTTGGGGGGCTACTGTGATATGGATTTGGCTATAATTCTTTTTCCTGAGGAAGTTGCTTTTGAAACCCGCCTTTGGGACTTTGTGGTGCCACCAGCCAGCTCAGGAGCACATCAGATGTGACATTTGATGGAAGCGATGTTGCCATATGGTCCAGGTGTCTGCATCTTCCTTTTAGGGGCAACTGAGGTTTGCAGTTGATTGCAGCTGTCAAGTTCAATGCTGGAGACAAGCTTTTGATTTTGCCAGGTGTGTCTGTTAAGGCTGGGCTCCACGAGAGGCTGTCGCATGCTGGGTGCGGAGGTGGCTTCTGGGAGCTCCATGTAGATGGGTCTCTGCCACTGCTGCTGCCCTCAAAATAGCAGAGGGAATTTCAAGAAAGATTTTTCTGGACCCAGAGCAACTTGGCATTTTTATTAGATCAAAATCAAATCCAATAGAGTCCTGCTCGAGTTGCTTCCTTTATTAAAATGGAAACAGACAGTATTTCTGAAATAAATATCAATGTCAATTTGCTGGGAGCGCAGATGGGCACACAGCTTGGAGACATCTGAGACCGCAGCATTGGGGGCCGAGAGATCCAAGCCAACAGGAGCATCAGAGCCATATGGAGGACTTGTTAAAGGGTGGACTGCAGGGCCCCACCCTCAGAATTTCTGATTCAGGAGTTCTGGTGGGGGACCCAGGGCTCTGCAGTTCTGACTTCTCCACGATGCTGATGCTGCTGATCCACAGGCCAAATTCGGAGTTGTCCTCAACCCTCGGCCAATATCTGTCCCTTTGAAGCTCTTGTCAGAAGCCAGTCTGCGTTTTGTCGCTTGCTTGGACTATTCAGCAACTTCTAGATAGAAATTGCTGCTTCTAGGGCCAACTCCTTTACAATCCATCCTCCGAAGACATAAACTTGATCATGTCTTCCCCAGTCCTTCCTAGCTCTGAAACCTATGACAGCAGCTCTAGTGGGGATCTGGCTCGGTGCCCGCCCCCTTCACACGTTCCTACGAGGCCTTCTCTCGCCTTCCCCTCCTGCATCATCATTTTTCTTTCCGTCACTTGTCCCTCTCTGAGCCTTTCTTTGCTCACTTGTTTTTCTGTTTTTTTCATTTTGTTTTGTTTTGTTTTTAGAGATAAGGTTGTGCTCTGTCACCCAGGCTGGAGTGCGGTGGTGTGATTATAGTTCACTGCAGCCTTGATATCCTGGGCTCAGGAGATCCTCCCACCTCAGCCTCCTGAGTAGCTGGCATTGCAGGCACATAACACCATACCTGGGTAATTTTTTTTATGTTTCCAATTTTTTTTTTTTTTTTGTGGAGATGGGGTCTTGCTATGTTGCTCAGGCTGGTCTTGAACTCCTGGCCTCAAGTAATAATCCTCCTGCCTTGGACTCCCAAAGTGATGAGATTACAGGCGTGAGCCGTCATGCCCAGTTAAATTTTTTTTTTGGTAGAGATGGGGTCTTGCCATGTTGCCCAGGCCAGTCTCGAACTCCTGGCCTCCAGCAATCTTCCCGCTTCAGCCTCTCAAAGTGCTGGGATTACAGGCATGAGGCACCACACCCGGCCTGCTCCCTTGTTTATTTCCAGCATCTCCTCAGTGAAATGGAAATGTCACTAGCACAGAGTCTTTGTTGCTGCATTCACTGTGACATCCCCAGGGCCTAGCACACAGTAGGTCACCAGTATGTTTCTGGTGCGTGATTTAGCTCACTTAGTCCTCAGGAGGTGTGTGCTGTGAGTAGCATTTCTATTTTACAAGGGAAAATACTTGGGTTCTGAGAGGCAAAGTCACTTGTCCTTTGGGGACAAGCTTGTGACCTTGGGGTCCCAAGCCTGTCTGATTCCAAGCTAAAGTTATGACATGGTTCTTCTACTTTATGCCCACTTCTGTCCAAGGCAGTGGTACCACAACCGTGCCTAACCCTAAGAAACACTTGGGGCAGGTGTCAAAATAGACTGCCCTCAAGCGCCCAATTCCTCAGTGTGGGGCAGGCAAGGAATCTGTAGCTGAGAAGTGTCATGATAAGGCAGAAAGCCCTGGGGTGCAGGGGTTTAGGGGGCCCTGCTGGGTCTTCTACACCTGCCACCCAGCAACTTCTGCAGCTGCGATGCTCCATGCCTTACCCCTTCATCCCAGTGTGCTCTGCTTTCAGGCCAAACCTGTCCACCTGCCTCCCTGAAACCACAACATTGCTAGGTTTTTCACACTTCCTGAAGAACCTCATCCGCCTGCCAAGGACCTGTTTCACACCCTGTTCTTTCTGCATGAAATGCTCTGCTCCCTTCCTCCACTGGGTGGAAAACCAACTCTACCAGCGGAATTGGGAGCTTTTGCAAGTGCTTTTGAAGTCTGGCTCAACTGTCTGGGAATAGCCCCCAGCCCCTTCCCCAGCTCCTGGCAGAGGGGGACACATTCGTCTCCGCCTTTCACTCTCCTGGTGTTTGTCTATGAGCCAAATTTTTATAATGGTTATGAGCCCAATCTTTGTGTTTTTAATTTTTTTTAATTGTTATAGATTCGGGGATACAGGTGCAGGTTTGTTACATGGATGTATTGTATAATTCTCAGGTTGGGCTTCTGATGTATCTGTCACCTGAACAGTGAACAATGTACCCCGTAGGTAATTTTTCAGCCATTACCCCACTCCCATCCTCCCCCTGTGGAGCCCCCAGTGTCTGTTATTTCCCTCTCTAAGGCCGTATGTGCCTGTTGTTTAGCTCCTACTTACAAATAAGAACATGTGATACTTGATTTTCTGCTTCTGAGTTATTTCACTTAAGAGCTGGCCTCCAGCTCTATCCATATTCTACAAAAGACATGATTTCATTCTCTCTCTCTCCTTTTTTTTTTTTTTTTCCTGATTCCATGTTTTTTTTTTTGAGATGGAGTTTTGCTCTTGCTGCTCAGGCTAGAGTGCAATGGTGCCATCTCAGTTCACTGCAATCTCTGCCTGTAGAGTTCAAACAATTCTTTTGCCTCAGCCTCCCAAGTAGCTGGAATTACAGGCACCTGTCACCACACCCAGCTAATTTATGTATTTTTAGTAAAGACAGGGTTTCACCATGTTGACCAGGCTGGTCTCGAACTTCTGACCTCAATTGATCCATCTGCCTCAGCCTCCCAAAGTGCTGGGATCACAGGCATGGCCACTGCGCCCAGCGGATTTCGTTGTTTTTTAGTGGCTGCATAGTTTTAAATCCAATCATCTGTTGATGAGAGCCCAACTTTTGGAGTGAAGCTGGCTGGCTTCAAATCCCAGCAGTGAGAACTTGAAAAAATGACTTAATTTATCTGGACCTTGGTTTCCTCACCTGAAAAATGGGGATAGTAATGGCCCCTAACTTGTACTTTTTGAGGATTAAATGAGTCCATAGACAGGAAGCACATTGAATGGTTCCTGGCACACAGCAGGAGTGGGAAACATGTCTGGTCTTGTCATCTCTTCATATGTGTGCCTGTGAGCACCCAGGGGCAGGGCTGCATCTCACGTCTGTAAACCCAGTAGCCAATGTGGAGGCTGACACACAGTCCATGCCCAGCACATGTCTAATAAAGGACTGAGGAATCAGGGACCCTGGGAAGAGGTGGTAGCTACAGTGGGCTCTGTCTGATCCCAAGGGTGAGAAAGAGACAAAGAGAATGTCATGGCTCAGAAACGTGGAATCCCTGAAGATGACCCCAGTGAAGAGATAGATGGCCCCCATTCAATCTCCTAAAATAACCTGCCCGAGGTAGACCAGAAGACACAAACTTCCCTCCATACGGGTCTGTCCCACTCAAGCCTGCCCTTCCTTCTGAGCCCTCCACTGTTTACTCATTCTGCAGACACATGCTTTCAACACTGCCTGCGACTGTGCTGGTGCAGGGATGCAGCTGTGAGGGAAAGCAGCGCTGGCCTTTGTCCTCCTGTGACACATACCTCAAAGGCAAGATGAGGAGAAAACCAGTAAACAGATATTCCCATATATGATGGCACCTCTGAAGCCTTCTCATGGTAGAGATTTGTGGACCCAGAGAGGCAATCAGGGTGCCCTGCTGAGGCGGTGACATTCTGGGCAACACAAGAGTAATGAGAGTGTCACTAGCTGACAGACTTCCAAAGCCCGATTTCTTAGCAGCATCCCCGATTTGTTTTCCACCACTCTTCAAATTTCATTTCTTTCTGGAGGGCAGAGGTCAAGGTTGGGTAGCCAGACAGTTGACTCTGGGCGGACCTGTGGGTCCTATAGAGAGGCTTTCAGCACCTCGGACAGCGACTGGGTGATTGGCCCAAAGGATCTTTCCTGTAAAGGGACCCAGCTGATCTGTGCCAGGCTGGGCTACCGTGGGGTCAGGAGCACCAATATCTGCCACCTGTTAACCTCACTCTGCCAGCTGCAGAGAGACTTTGAGGAAGTCGGTTTCCCCCTAAGTGCCTCAGCTTCCTGATCTGTGCATTTGTGGTGACATTGACATTACTGGTCTTGAAGGGCCCTTCCAACCCAATGAATCCATTTTGGAACGGTAGATGTGATTTAATTCAATTCAGCAATTACATCTGATCCCCGGATCTTGGTGGCTTACAGAGGGTTCAAGACAGTGAGTCCTCACTGAGGGTTGGGTGAGATAGGGCTGGAGGAATCTGATGTTAAATATGTTCATGTTTTGATATCCGGATTTTAAAAGGAAAAGAAATCACATCTTTGGGGAACTTCCTATGGTCACACACTCCGCTAACCTTGGGAGGTTCCCAGAAAATGGAAACCACAGAACCTGCTACCACCCTGTGAGTGGGGCCTTGGACAAATCTTTTCCCACCCATGGGCCTTGGTTTCTCCATTTGTGAAGAGAGGCTCTCAAACCCAACCCACTTCTAGTGCTTCCAGAGCTGTGTTCTTTCCACATCCATCTGTGTCTGAGATTGGATAGGGAAGGGCTTCTCTGCAGGGCGCCTGCTGGGCCTGCCGACTCCTTTGTAGCTTTCATCCATTTGCAGGCTCGGAGAGGTGAAGTTGCTGTCAGAAGCCACACAGCTTAAAAAAATTCACACAATTTGCACGCGGTGAAGCTGAGTTTGAACCTTTGGCTGTTAGACCAAAGTACAGTCTCCCCAGCCCCCTGCCATCACCTGAGCCTTCACCCAAAAGAGGAGAGTTTGAGCAAAAGCATTTTTCATACTGTACAGAAGCTCAGAGCATCCCAAGCGCAGGAATCACTCTCTCCTCTTCCTCCACGATTTCTTCATTTGTTTAAAAAGAAAGAAAAAAGAGTCAGTTTGGGACCTGCTCTGTGCTGGGCCAGGGGCTGGAGTCTCAGGGCTCCAAGATGAAGCAGATGCTGGCCCTGCTCATAAAGATATCTCCCATCCCCAGGTTCGTTGGGGAGACCCACGCTGGCCTGGCTATTACAACACAAAGTGACGAGTTCAGGGAGAGAGTTATGCAGCCTGCTGAAGCGCACAGGGAAAGGAGCAAAGCCTCTGTTTTTCAAATGCTGCCTGCTCTAGGAAGCATTCTACAGGGCCACGGAATGCTTCCCAGAGCAGGCAGCATTTGAAAAAATCAGGGAGTCAACAGCCGGAGAAGAGCAGGGAAGGGGGCTCGTACCCAAGGGATCAGCCTATGCAAAGCCATGGAACCGAATCATGGAACAAAGACACAGGCTGGGAACAGCCTCTCGTGGGCTGAGTGCAGCCTGAGAGATGCTACTTGGCCTACAGACTGTTGAAAATACATTCAAAACCTTAACCATCATCATTTAAAAGCCAGGAGGTTTTGTTCTGAGATCCAGGTTTTCAGTTTCTTTGAAAGTTTTGAGGATCCAGCTGGGTGTGGTGGCTCACACCTGTAATTCCAGGGCTTTGGGAGGCCGAGGTGGGAAGATCACCTGAGGTCAGGAGTTCAAGACCAGGCTGTGCAACATAGCGAGACCCCATCTCTACAAAAAATAAATAAATAACTAGCCAGGGATGGCAATGTGCACCTTCAGTCATAGCTACTCAGAAGGCTGAGGAGAGAGGATTGTTTAAACATAGAGGCTCGAGGCCGCAGTGAGCCATGGTGACGCCACTGCGCTCCATCTTGGGTGACAGAGTGAGACCCCGTCTCAAAAGAAAACAGTTTAGGAAGATCTGAGCCCACATTCTCCACGGTAACAATTGGCACTGTCTCTGACTCACCTCATCCATTTACATTGTCTGCTTGGGCCCACAAGACATTTTGAGTTGAGATTCCTAATCTACAACACAAGGCCCGGGAGAGAAGGGAAATGGGTGGGGGGCCCTGGTGGGCTGCTGGGGCATTCCCCTCTTTACACACACACTGTAAATGACTCTGAGCCCCAAATGCCCCCTGGGTAGCCAGAGAAAGGGAGGAGGGCCCCAGTACTCAGCATCTTGCCCTCTGCATCCAGGGGACAGAGAGCCTGACTTTAACTCAGGGAAGGACAGGGATTGTGGCCTTTCCTTTTCCTTAAAAAATACACTGTCACTTTCTTTCTGTTCTGATGATCTCTCCATGGCTCTGCTTTTCGGCCACTGTACAAGCAGCTGAAATTATGCCTAAATGCTCATTTAGAAAAACAATCGTACCTTTCCATGCACCAAATATTTGCTTCTAGAGTAAAAAAAAAAAAAAAAAAAAAAAAAAAACCCAAACACCTCTATCTTGGCAGCCAACACTTCCAAAGTATGCAATGGTTTCCATGACTGAGGCCAAAACAAATGTGTTTTTCTGAAGCCAAATGATTCCAAAATGTTTGCAAAATGTTTCCCACTCCTTAATAATATAGTAAAACTTACAAAACACTAACACTAAAGAATATTAAAAGCAGAAAGAAAAAAAGTGAAAGCCAAAAAATTACTCCCCACCCCAGCGATGGACACAACCATCTTCCTCTTTGACTCTTGTCATGAAGCCTTGCTATTAGAAAGACTCTCCTGATCATGAGAGCTGCTTTGAGGATGGAGAAGGAGCAAGGATCTCTCCATCCCTAGGGCATGCAAGTAGGAGCTTCGCTTCACTAGGAATTCCAACCTCAATGGGCTTTCTGCAAAGAGCCTGTCTCACCCTAAAGTATGACAAGTATGTCTGAGAATCAGAGTAAGAAAATGAAATTATAGGGAACACATTTTTTTAAATGCTGAAATTTGGAATCAGCAGGAAAGTAATTCAATCCAGCTCCATCAGAGCTGTGACTTCTAAAGCATCTGCTGATCTTTACAGAGCCTCGGCTCCCTCATCTGTAAAATGGGCAGACGCTACCTCTGGAGCTACACACGCTCAGGAACTGTTCGTTTTCTCCATTCTCCCCTTCACTCCCGGCCCCGCTCCACCACACCAGCCCTCTCCCTTAGTTTCCCACCTTCCAGCTCCACCTCCACTGGTCCACAGGGGTGCACACGTTCTGGGCTCAGTCATTGCTCCGCTGGCCTTGGGATCCAGCGGGGGTGACACTGGCAGAGTGTGAGCTGAGGATGGGTGCTCTGGGAGGAGGGAGATGCCTGAGTGCCAGGGGGAGGATGTCAGAGGGGGCTTCCTGGAGAGCCGAAACTCAACCTGGGTCTTGATTTGATTTGGCAGGAGGTACAAGGACATTTTAGGCCACCGCATGGGATGGGAATGGTTCTGGTGCACTAGAAAGACTTTGAAGAGACACTTGAGGGATTACAAGGGAGTGATCTTCCAAGAACTGCTAAAAACACGAAAGAGTGAGAGTGGCAGAGGGGAAGAGCCTTTCCAGCCCTTCCCCTTGTCCGGTGCACTAAGTGTGGTAGACAATGGCAGGTGCCCTCTGCTCTGTGCACAGGGAGTTTCTCAGAGTCAGCTTTGGGCACACCCATGTCCACACACACAGTTGCTGCGGTCCAATGAGGACCTGGGGACCTGGGAGACATCTGCTCTTGTTCCCCCTCTAATATCCCTCCACAACAGCTCCTGAACACATGTAAGGCAAATGGGGTGCTCAGGGAGGCCTGCCTGGGGGCAGATGACAAGGTGGGGAGACAGCTGCAGGATGACAGGATGGTGGTGGATGACGGCTGCATAAGTGTGTGGATTTGCTGAGGGGTGGGTGGTGGAAGGGAAGGCTGGAGGGAAAATGGGCAGGCAGATGGCAGGAGTGGGGGCACGGCTTTATGTGAGGTGGGTGAACGTGCCTGCAGGGGGTGCTATCATGGCTGTTGGGTGGGCCTGGGGTGGATATGGGGGTGTTTTAGGTGTAGGCAGATGTGTACATGTAAAGGTGTGTTATTGGGTGGTAGGAGGATGGTTGGGTTACTGGGTGGTAGGAGGGTGACTGGACGAGTGGTGCACCTGTTGGCAGGTGTGAGGTGCATGAGCGGGTTCTGGGTTGGAGAGGGTGTGAGCAGAGTTGGAGGCTTGATAAGTGGATGGCAGCAAATATTGGCAGATACATGACTAAGTCATAGGTGTGCTGGTGAACTGGTGGGTGACTGGGTGGCTGACAGGGGAGGGTAGGTGGAGAGCTGGCAGTGTTGGGGCATGGGTTGGTAGACAGATGGGATGATGGGCAGAAGGCCTAGTAAATGAGGGTGAGTGATGGATGTGTGGGTGGGGGGCAGTGGGTAGACAGGGTGTGGGTGGAGGAAGGTGGCTTTCAGCACTGACCGCCTTGTCTCCTGGCAGGACACCAGCCACACATGGCGGATTCCTGGCCCCGGAGCTCCGCACAGGAAGCACCAGAGCTGAACCGACAGTGCTGGGTCTTGGGGCACTGGGTGTGACCAAGACCTCAACCTGGCCCCCGGACCTCAGGCCATCGCTGGCACCAGCCCCTGCTGCAAGACCACCAGAGTGGTGCCCCCAGAACCTTGGCCTGTGTGCCGTGAACTCAGTCAGCCTGCGTGGGAGATGCCAGGCCTGTCCTGCCCATCACTGCCTGGGCCCCAGGGCCTTGAAAATGGGGCCAGGGCAGGCCCAAGGGAATGCACAGGGCTGCACAGAATGACTTTGGGACAGCAGCCCCGGACTCTTGCCATCACCACATGAGGAGCCCTGCTGGGCACAGCTGCGATGCCAGAAGACACATGGCCACTGGCCACTGAATGACTGGCACCCACAAGCCAGTCAGGTGCCCAGAGGGGCAGAGCCCTGTTGGGGGCGGAGAGTGGCTTCCTGAAGGAGGGGGCAGTGGTGCGGCACCACAGCGGTGTCACACAGCAGGGGCTCAATAAATGCTCGTTGATCTTGTTTTCTTGCGGTGTATGGAGGCCAGTTGCTCTCTGGGCTGTGGTTGCCCCATCATTGCCCCACCCCATGACTCCTCAAGGAGGCTGAAGGTGACAGCAAAGACTGTGCAGAGGCCAGGGCCAGACACTGAAGGATGGCAGGGAGGGAGCGCAGAGCCCAGGCTGGAAACAGGCTGGCAGGGCTGCCTTGGATTCCAGAGAATCGGCAAGGCAGGGGCCAGGCAAGCAAGAGATGTGGGGTGAGCAAGAAATGGGCCCCCAAACCCAAGCCCTAAGCAGAAAGGGTGAAGAAGCCACATTTCTCTTCAGAGCTCAGCGACATCACACCACCCTGACCCTGAGGAGCCTTTACCCTTGCCTAGCACCACCTTTACAGAAAATCCCAGGGCTTAAATGCCTGGAGAAACAGATTCCTACTATAAAGAGGAGAGAAATTAGGGTCACAGAGATGAAGTCACTTGCCTGAGATTGCAGAGCTAGCAAATGGCAGAGATGGGGTTTGAATCAGGACTCCTGACTCCAAGTTCAGCCATTTCCCAAGAGGCCTTATTCCTTCCCAGAAGAATTTCTAGAGCTTTCCCCCAAGTAGAATACATTCTTCTCCTTTATCCATCCATCCAACCATCCATCCATCCACCCATCCATCCATCCACCCATCCTTCCATCCTCCATCACTCGTCCAGCCATTATCCATTATCCATCCATCCATTCATCATTCGTCCCTGCATCTATCATTCTTCCATCTACTATCCACCCATTCATCATCTAATATCCATCCATCATTCATCATCCATCCATCATTCATAATTCATCTTTCCACTCATCCATCCGTCATTCATCCGTCCTTCCATCCATCCATCCATCATCTATCCATTCATCCATCCATTTGCCATCCATCCACTCATTCATCAGCTATTCATCATCTATCCATCCATCCATCATCCATCACTCATCCAGCCATTGTTCATTATTCATTCATCCATTTATCATTCATCCCTCCATCATCATTCATCCATCTATTACCCACCCACTCATTGTCTGTTATCCATCCATTGTTCATCATCCATCCATCATTCATCATCCATCCATCCATCCATCCTTCATCCATCCATCCATCCATCCATCCATCCATCCATCATCTATCCATCTGTTATCTATCCATTCATCCATCCATTCATCACCCACCCACCTATTCATCAGTTATCTATCCACCATCCATCCATCCATCATTCATCCATCCATCTACCATCTATCCATTCATTGTCTATCCTTTCACCCACCCATTCATCATCCATCCACCCGTTCATTAGCTATTTATCCATTATCCATTCCTCCATCTATCCATCATCCATTCATCCCTTATCCATCCAACTATTATGTATTTCTTCATTTATCCATTATTTATCCTTCCATCCATCATCCATCATCTTTCCATGCATTATCTATCCATTCACCCATCTGTCCATCATCCATCCATCCTTTATCCATCATTCATCAGCCATCATCCCTCCATCTATCCATTATCCGTCATCCACTCATCCATTCATCCCTCCATCTGTGCATTATTCATCAACCATCCATCCATCCATTATCCATCTATCCATTATCCATTCCTGCATTATCCATTTATTCTTTATCCATTTCTCCATCTGTTCATCATCTATCCATCCATTATCCATATACCTATCCATCACCCATCCATTCCTTCATCTATCCATCACCCATCAATTATCCATCCATTCATCTATCCATTCATCTATCTATCCATCGTCTATTGATTACTTGTCATCCTTCCTTGTATCAGACATCCATCCATTCTCCTTCCGTGCATCACCCATCCTCATTACTCAGCCATCCAGCTGTGCATCCATCTATTCACTGATATAGTTCACTGTGTCCCTACTATGTGCCAAGCACTGTGGTAGGCACTTGGGGTAGGATGCTGGAGCATCCAGAGAGGGCGTCTATTGTCATAAGCCTGGGTTCAGATTCCACCTTCTCCACTTGTGACCTTGGGCAAATTATTTGACCTTTCTGTGCCTGCTTCCTCATTCATTAAATCCGGATAATCATTATACCTACCTCTTCAAGCTGTTGTGCAAATTAAATGAGTTAACATATTTGAAGTGTCTAGACCAGAGCCTGGCACATGTAAACACTTTGTGGGTGTTTACTAACAGGACAACAAGGGGAAGTCAAGGCTGTGGGAGCTGTGGTCTAGGGAGGCTCCTTTGAGAAAATGATGTTTAAGCCAAGACATGAAGATTGTCTGGGCATCAGGCAGGCAAACGTATAGCAGGGAAAGAAAGTACATTAGAGGACTTTAAAACAGTCCTGATGGCAGGTGTGGAGAGCAGGGAGGTCAGGAGGCAGTGGTGGGAAATTAGGCATCAGAGGGCAGTGGAACCAGGTCAGGAGGGACTAGAAACCTTGTTAGGGAGCTTAGAGTGTATCCTGGGGCAATGGGTAGTGGGCAGTGGGATGCTTTCAGCAGACTGGGATGCACCTGGGTGTACATTTGAGGAGGATCACCGCAGTTATGGGCAGAGAATAGATGTGGGAGATGCCTCTCCCTTCCTCATCCCTGCTACACTCATGAAAGAGAAGAAAGTGGGCTGGTTTAGGAAAGTGGCCCCGGGGAGGGGACCATGCAGGCAGATTCAGGAACCAATTAGGAGGGAGTGGACTGAGGCGGGAGAAAAGGAAAGTTGGTGATGACTCTCAGGTTACAGGGTCAGCCTGGGGGACAGGGAGGATGGAGACTTCGTGGTTCAGATGTCTTGAGTCTCAGGGGCTCAGGGGACACCCAGCTGGAGGTTTGTGCTCATTCACTCACGCATTGATTCATCAAGCGAACAATTTGTTAATTCACTTTTCATTCATTCAGTAAATATTAATGACCTACTAGGTGCGGCTTAAGGCGGGGCTGGAAATGGGCCTGGGAGAGAAATTATGGTCCAGCTCTACTAAGGCCTTGAATGTCAGAACAAGGAGTTTGGGCTTTGGCCTCATGCAAGAGAGGGTCACTGTCATATACGGGGCTGGGCAGGGACAGATCCAGCAGGGATCTAGCCCTGGCCACCAGGCATCTCGGAGCTCTTATTCTCACCCGGGGTCCTTCTGAAGTTGGCGAGTGGACCACAGAAGGTTCAGAAGATGCTTTTAGTTGACATATGGGCAAAATTTTAATCTATTTTAATAGTTGTGTTTATGTCAATGTGTATTAGAAAAAAATGTACAGTGGGCACGTCAGTGTTATGATTTCACAGACGTTACTGCTTAGGATGAAACCAAAATAGGCATTTAAGTAAAAAGAAAAAAAGAGTTGGCTTAAAGAAAACTATTAAATAAACAATTGTGCAAGTCGTATGTGGTTATGATATGTGGACAGCTCGAGCGACAGCCATTGTCATGGGGCAAGGGAGAGAGGTCGGAGGCTCCCAGGGCCACTGAGCTTCAAATCCTCTGGTCTCCTTCTAGGCACCTCCTGGGCAGGGGCTGAGAACCAGCTGTCTGTCAGTCTCATGGAGCCTGCAGCAAGAAAGATGCTGGTTAGATAAGAGGAAGCACTTCCAGGCAGGCTGGGTGAGTAATCCCAGTGGGTTTACTTCGAGTTCGTATGAGAGTTGTCTTTATGCAGGGAGTGAATGCCAGCGTCTGCCTGAATCTGGAAGGTGGGAGTCACCATCCGGTTTGAAGGCAGAGGGTGCCTGGTTGAGCACCCAGAGGCCTGGATGGGAAGAAACGGCCCCTCCCCCACCTCCGCAGACAGCTTTCCCAGCTACCCCTCCCCTGCGCGGCACTGAGCAGACAGGCTCCGACTGTGGAGAGAATGGCTGCGTGTGTGTCTTTGGTCTTGACACCCATATATATCGGGGTGACCCACAGCCCAAAGTGCTTACACAACCTCGTTGTGTCCTGGGCACCTGCATCCCGTGTCTCTGCATCCACACGCCCTGGTCTCATGTGTACATGCCACCCTTACCGTGGCCCAGTCACACAGACCCATGATCATCAGAGACTGACTTTGGCTCCAAGCACTGACCCTACCCTCACCCCCCTACATACACATACACATTGATACTGCTCAAGGGTGAGTCAGCACCTTGTACGTACCTAGGTGCTAACTGCGTGTCTACTGCTCATCCACACTGTGTGTTCTGTCGACCTTGTGCACACACACTCATGCGTGCTTTGCCAACCCTGGACGAAATGCCACACGTGTGCTGATGCTGAACAAACATGCTCATGATACACGGACGGCCCTGGGCACACACCTGTGTCTGCACATGCTCCGTGCTTCTCTTGTTGCTTGTTGGCCCATGTCACCCCCTCTCCCCAGGTGCAGAGGACCCATGAGGCCACAGTCCCTTCTCTGGCCAAGGGCTGATGGGCAGGCCCGGGCCTCCTTGAGTAACTGGGCTGCCTTTCCTCTTCAGCTGGTGGCTGTGACGGGCACGCATCCCTGCCACCCCCGCCAAAGCCTGCCATCCCGGCCACATACTCGTCTCCCTCGGGTAATGGAAATGTCAGCTTGATTCATGGAGATTCGTCTGCGGCAGCCGGGCCTAAGGATGAGGCACGCGGCGGGAGGATCATCCCCTGGGAAGAGCCGCTGCGGCGAGGGTGCTAAGTCCTTGTCTGGGAGGACGTGAGAATGGAAGAAAGCCCCTGAAGCTGTGCATTTAGACAGGCCTGGGTTCAAATCCCGAGGCTACCACAGACCTGCTATGTGCCTCATTTATCCAAGAACTAGTTATGGAAGGACTTCCGTGTACAGGAACAGAGCTGTACCCTGGAGTGGCCATGGCGAACAAGAACGACAGACACTATCTTCACCCTCATGGAGGCTAGATTATTAATAATTCTAAATAGGCTGGGTGCATTACAGCTCATGCCTGTAATCCCAGCACTTTGGGAGGCCAAGGCAGGCAGATCACCTGAGGTCAGGGGTTCGAGACCAGCCTGGTCAACATGGTGAAACTCTGTCTCTACTAAAAATGCAAAAATGAGCCGGGTGTGGTAGCACACACCTATAATCCCAGCTACTCGGGAGGCTGAGGCAGGATAATTGCTTGAACCAAGGGAGCAGAGGTTGCAGTGAGCTGAGATCACACCACTGCCCTCCAGCCTGGGCAACAGAGCAAGACTCCATCTCTCTCTCTCTCTCACACACACGCGTGCACACACACACACACACACACTTTTAAATAATAAAATGATCGCTTTATATAGTGAGAGGTGTTATGTAGGTGAACCAAGGAGAGATGTGATTTAGATCACAGGATGAGGGAGGGCCTCTCGGAAGGACCATTGCAGCATGGAATGAAGGGAGAAAAAGGAGGCAGGAGGCACAGGGTAGGTGGGAGGAGCCGCAGGTGCAAAGGCCCTGGGGTTGGAGGAGCACCGTGAGCGCCCTGTGGCCGTGTGCAGCGCTGTATGACAGGACAGAGTGCTTGGAGCTCGGGGCGAGGACACGGGGTCTGCCGGGGTCAGAGACCGTGGGGCTTTGGGGGTTGTGGCGAGGAGTTTGACCGTCATCTTCATCTTGAAGGCCACAGGAGACACTGATTGATAGGAGGGTTTTAAAAGGCAGAGGGTTTTAAAGTGGGCTGTGCATTTTGGGAGGTTTCTTCTGGCTGTGTGGGGCAGGCCTGAGAGATGGGGTGCAGGACAGAGGCAGGGTGACCGGAGGGGACTGCAGCAGGGTCCTGCTGGGAGATGGCAGTGGCTTGGGCTGCTCTGGCCCTGGGGATAGAGGGAAGTGGGCGTCTGATCAGTGGCACCCATGGGGCTTGGAGGTGAGTGACAGGGCTGAGCCAGGCTCCTGGGCTTTGATGCTGGGCAGGCTGGGATGCTGCCGGGCAGATGAGGCCTTGGTGGAAACCAGGAAAAGCTGCTCTCTGAGTGGATGAATTAGAAAAGGGTCCCCTCCCTGCCCCCAAACATGGCAGACATGGCCCTGGAGCCCCCAGATTGGAGGGCTGGAGTTGAGCCTCGCCCAGGAGCTGAGCTGTGGAGCACTGAGTGATTGTGCCCGCCCCAGGTCTAGCTGCCGTGGGGCTGAGACAAACTCAGCCCAGCCTGGGACCATCAGTCATGAGGAAAGACCAGTCTCCTCTGTTTGGGGATTTACTGCACAGACAGACGGGAAATCGCTGTGCAGGGTCCCGGCCCTGTCCCCAGCACCGCCTGGCTCATGTCACCCTGATAATTGCTCCTTGGGCCACTTGTCACCTCAGACTGACATTGTCTGAGTTTCTGCCTTAGGAGAGGCCAGGGGCCAGGCTGATGGCCACAGGCCTGGCAGGGGAGTGGGCAGCTGCCAGGATTAGCCGGGACCCAGGGTAATGAGGGGTCCTGGAACTCCAAGGGGAGTGCGAGGGGCCTCTGCATGGGAGAAGCTCTGTGATAGGGCCAAGCTGGTGATTGGGTGCAACACGCCCAGCCGGGTGCACCCACTCTTACCCCTTCTTCCCGGCCCTCCTGGGAACTTCTAGGGTGTGTGTGTTGGGGATGGGAGCTGCAAGCAGGATGAACCCAGCGAAAGAAGGCAAAGGAAGAAGAATCCCAGGGGCCAATCAGGGTAAGGAAGGGAGTGGACAGGGAAGCGGAAAGAGTTGGCGGAGGAGGCACAGGACGTCGGGACATTAATCTCTGCTCAGCCAATGGGCTGGCTGCTCTAAGGTCAGTGCCCTTTGTGGACCAATCTGCCAAGGCTGGGAGGGTACCCTGGAAATTTGAGAGGTGCTGGGTGCGAGGTAGTGCCACGTTGCTCTGGGGAAGAGCCCAGACCCAGGAGTCATATCCCAGCCTCCGTCTGATGGTGGATGGAGTTGATGTGAGCACCAGTGGCCCCGAGCCCTGAGAGCTCCTCTCCATGACAGAGGTACTGCTGGTACCACTGCAGCCTGGGTAAGGAAGCCCAGGCCCCAGGGCGTACGGTCCATTGCCAAGGTTGCGCTGTCAGGAAGTGGTTGGTGCAGCCTAGACTGGGACCCGGGCAGCTGGCCCCAGGGCCACTGCATGTGAGTCCTCATCAGCTTGCTGGGGAGAGTGGTGCCTGCAGCCCAGGTCTCACTGCATCTCACCTCTGTGTGCCTTCAGGAGAGACTGCAGCGCGTTCACTCTCAGGGTAGGGCTTAGTGTGTATTGGCTATTAGGATTTTTTTTTTTTTTTTTTTGAGATGGAGTCTCACTGTGTTTCCCAGGCTGAAGTGCAGTGGTGCGATCCCGGCTCACTGCAACCTTCACCTCCCAAGTTCAAGTGATTCTCCTGCCTCAGCCTCCTGAGTAAGCTGGGATTACAGGTGCCCACCACGATGCCCGGCTAATTTTTGTATTTTTAGTAAAGATGTAGTTTCACCATGTTGGCCACGCTGGTCTAGAACTCCTGACCTCAAGTGATCCACCCACCTCAGTCTCCCAAAGTGCTGGGATTACAGGCATGAGCCACCGTGCCTGGCCACTGTTAGGAGTTCTGTTGTCATCATCACAGCATATGGTTGTCAAAGGCTGCCCCTGTGGCGGGAGCTGTGAGTGGAGCCGTTTCCCAGAGAGGCTAGGAGACTGGAGTGCTGTCATAAATGCCCCACTGCACACGGCAATCTGGGACATGCCCACACAGTCAGGGAGGCACCCCCAGGGCACCTGGGATGCAAGCAACATATTGGGTGGAGGCTGGCCACTTCTTGCTCTCCCCAGCCTCTGGCCGTCGGAGGCTCAAGTCTTAGGGCCCCAGAGAGCACTGTGCATGCCTGGGAGGCTGGGGTCTCATCGCGAGGGACCCAGCCTTGCCAGCCCCACGTCTGCTGGGCCCCGCAGCACTGTCCCCACGTCCCCTCCTCTCCACATTCCTTAACCTGCTTCCATCTCAGGGGTTGCAAACTCACACGCTGGCTCTGTGTGTGTGTGTGTGTGTGTGTGTGTGTGTGTGTGTGTGTGTGATGGTCATACAAGGGAGGACTGCAGGCAAGCGTGGGACAAGAGGGACTGGTGGGGACCAGGACCATCTGCAGAGCACTGCTTAGGCTCTGGGGCCAGCTGGGAACATGGGACCAGGTTGCCAGATCTTCCTGTCTTTCCGGAGAAGCAGGGAATCTGCATTTTAATGTGAAACCTGATAATAAAGGAAGGCAACTCATTTTTAAAAATTAAACATCATCCAGTGAGTCTGCCAAAGCCAAGAGCCTGGGCCTCCGGATTGTGGACTGTGAAGAGGCCAGGTGGGGCCTGGAGGCCTCGGAAAGGGACTGTCCTGGCTCCGGGAGGTAAGGCGGGAGGTGAGGCCGGGAGAGGGAACCCGGGCATCTCAGCACACGTGCCTGGGCATGGGGCAGCTGCCACCTGCCTGGCTGCAGAGCCCCCCTTGGCAGGCTCTGGAGGTCCTTCCGGGGTGACAGTGCCAGTGTTGGAACTTCCGGGGAGGTGGGAGGCCGGTCTTTCCCACGGCTGAACAGAGGAGGCAGGTCCCCAAAGGCTGGAGGCCTGTGGGAGCCCCCACCGGGACCCCGTGTTGTAACCCTCTTGTCAGGTGCAGCGGAGGCCCATTTCCAGTCACCTATGCCAGGGAGCCAACAAGCCCTGACCCCTGACAGTGGCAGCCTAGGAGTCATTTATGTCCCTGTTTGTTGGGGCACTGTGGATCGGGGGGCATTGCACGGAATGGGAAGCCTCAGGATGTGGAGGGAAAGGAGAGCCTCTGTTTATCCACAACAGATGAGGGCGGGGGCTGCCGCCTCCAGGACCCAGAGGTGTCACCTCACAGTCATCCTGTCTTTCTGCCCATCTGGGTGCTGAGGAGTGGGGTGGTGACAGACCAGGAAGGAGCCCCTCTCTCCTTTTTCCTCCCTGGAGAGGGAAGAGGAGCTGGGAGATTCCAGTCTGGGACATTCCTTGAACCCCAGGTTGGAGGTGGGGCAGAAAGGGAGGCAGGCTGAGCAAGCAGGATTGCTGAACCGACCGGGGCCTGCCTGTGGACAGGTTTTATTTAATACTTGGCTCACTCAGTGTGTGTTTGCCTGTTTGTTGAAGTTGAGCCAACATTTAAAAGTTAGATTTCACATTAAAGATAAACGAAATGCCTGGCTGTCTGGCTTCTCTTAGATCTGAGGTGTGGCTGACCCCTTCGAAGGGCCTGTGCCGCTGTGCTGACCACAGTCCTTGCAGGCCAGTGCTGACATCTCTCCCTGACATCACTTGCCTGGTTCCTGAATAACGGGACTCCAGGCCAGGGTCTGGCTGGGGCCTGGAGAGCTCAGCGGAGCTGAGAGGCTGGGACACCCGTGCCGGCCTCCCACTCTCGCAGAGGGAATGCTGGAAGATCTGGGCTGCCCTTGAGGGTCTCCAGGGCTGGCCCAGAGATCCCTCCACCAAGAGGAGGGAGGGCGACTGTTCTCCAACACCAGGGTGGCTGGGCACAGCCAGGCCTCTGTCTTTGTAGGAAATCAGAGGGAACGGGGGCATGGAGCAGGCCGGCCAGAGCCCCTGCTGTTTTCCCTCTATGCTTGGGGCTGGGCCTCTCCTGGCTGGACAGAGGGGGCTCTCTCCTCCGACCCACACAGCGAAGGAAAGTGGGGCTTCTAAAGGACTCTCCTACCTGCTGCCAATGCTATTGTTAGTGCCTGAACTGCAGTGTGACCCTCCTCAGCTGAGCCCGCTTTCCCGTCGAGGGCTGCTTTATCCAGAAGCCACGAGCTGCCAACATTCACCCCTGGAGGCAGCAGGGGCGTGGCGGGTGGTGGCAGGGAGGAGGCCCAGGAATTGGGGGTCTGGGGGCCGCCATTCCAGGATCCACACATGGTGAAGGGAAACCCCGGGGCCAAAGACCCAAGGGATGTCTCAACCCCCACCTCAACTCTCCAGGGGCCCTCTGAGGATCTGTGCATTGGCTAATAGCTTCCAAAGCTGTGTGTCCCAGGAAAGTCGCACCACCTCTCTGTGTCTCAGCTCCCTCATCTGTAAAGTGAGGATAATAATAGTGCCCTCCGCAAAGGGTTGTGTGACGTGGATTAAACAAGTTAGAGCCAGGCATGTAATAACCACTCTGTATGGATGGGCTACTACTGCCTGTTTCTACGGCATGACAATCTCACTGAGCAGCCAGGGTGCCATCATGACCCCATGTGCAGCTCGGTGAGGCCTTCTCTGTGTCACTCAGCTCCTGGAGGCAGCATGGACTCCCCGTCTGACCCCAAATCCGGTGACTCGGATTATATTCTTAATAATATCTTTTATTAATTTTGCAAGAGGAAAAAAATAGAAATTTATTTTAGAGTTAACGCCTGTACAGCTTTTTTCCCCCTCCTAAATTGCACAGTACATACGATTATTATAAACATCAGCTGAGGTTCTGGGAGTGAGCTTGAGTCGTGTTAGTGCCATCTCCCTGACAAATCTGACCTGTGCGCACATCTCAGTGGGGAAGGAGCAGCCGGGGCTCCCTTTAATGCAGCGGCACTGGTTTGGGTACAATAGCTGGATTGATCAGCCCCTGACTCCCCCGGCGGGAGGTGCTCGTCACATCTGGGAGTTGAGCAGAGGTGCCAGGGGCTTGGAAGCTGGAGAAATGATGGATCTTTCTCCGGGAGAAACAATTCTTATCTCCACATCAGCCCCGTGCTCCAGATGAAAAGCGCATTTGCATAGCTGCTCGAGCCCAGGCTGCTAAGCTCAAGAAGTATTTGCCGGGGCTCTCAGTTGCATAGGAACGTACCTCGAGTACAGTACTGCGGCGGGCTGGGCTGGGCGCCAGAAAAACAACGGATTAATATTTGGAACGAGAAATTACCCACCACTGGGAAACCAATTAGGTCCCTGATCCGAGCTTGTTACATCGATGGAAATAGATGCGTTCTGGGCTTCACTCGGCTGGGGGTGCAAGGCACATTTCCAACTCGCTGGGAAGTGGCTGAAGAGGGAGACGGGGTGGGGGCCCGGGAAAGGAGCACCTCGCTGCCTGCCTCCAAGGGCACAGGGGCATAGACAGAAAGCAGCCGCGCCAGTGAGCACCGCCTCCATCAGACCAGGAGGGACATGTGGCAGAGAGTGCAGGGAGGGCCTGCTCAAGGGTGGGAGGAGATGGGGAGAGCGTCCTCGGCACCCCCCAACACCTGCAGCCAGAGGGCATTGCGGTGGGTTCTTCTGGCCCTCTGGGGTCTGGAGCTGCCAGCCTGCTGGCCGCCCACCCACCCTTCCTGGCCTGGCAGCAGCACAGAGAGGATGCCCTGGCCTGCCAGAGCAGGCCCAGCTCTTGCCAGGGTGGATGGCGTGTGGCCCAGCTGACTTCCTTCCCTCTGCAGGATGCACAGCCTTGGCCAGTTTCTTATCAGGCCCAATGAGAGGAGAGAGGCCCCTATACTGGGATGAGAGAGGATCTTGTGGACCCATGTAACCAGGAAACTACCCCAACCTCTCAGCCAGCTCCACCAGTCCCAAAATGAGACAGGGATGCAGGAGAATGGGGGTGTTGGCCGCTGAAGCTCAGGTTTCTGAAGGCAGAGTCTCCCTGGGCAGCCCTGCCTGCTGGAATTGTGGGGTGGGGTCTGGTCTCCCACTGTCCTGCTCAGCCATTTTCTGGGCCCTCTGAGACTGGATGGGAGGCCTCCCCACCCTGTCATTGTCCTGCTCTGAGTCAGGGTCAGCCCAGGCCCAAGTGGTCATGGGCTCTGCTTTGCTGGGTCTCACAGCAGAGGCATGAAAGCAGGTGTCCCGGGCTCCCTGCAGCCAACCTGGAACTACAGAGGATTGCCGTGCCCTGCAGCCATAGCCATCTGTCACTCCAGTAGCATCCAGGGCTGATCTCCTGAGTCCCCTCTCCCCAGCGGGCTCCCCTCAACACTGTGGTTCACTTCCAGCTCCTGGGACTGAGGGTGAGGGACACGGGTGCTAAGTGGGGCTGGTGACAGAGCCCAGTGCAGTGGGAGGACCAGCTCTCCCTTCTTCACCCGTCAGCAGCGCCGTCGTCTCATCTCCTTCTCGCTGATGCAGGTTTTGGGACGTAAGGCTGTCATGACAGGGCACAGAGGGACCAGAGTTACTAAGTCTCAAAGGCTGAAGGTGCCCCACACTCCCCAGTGAAATCCAGCAGCCTGGATTATTGCCATTCAAGGCCCTTCGAAAAGTCCCTGCTCTTGGGGTGTCTGGCATGCTGGCCTCTTCCCTCTGCCTGGAGCAGGCTTTGCCATAACACCCCCCTCAGCCTTTGCCCAGGCTGCCTGGCACACTCCTCACATCCTTTAGGATCCAGCTCAAACATCACCTCTTCCAGGAAGCCCTCGCCTTGGGCATCCTCTATTGGTTTCCCACGGCCCAGTGCAAACCCCTTTAACATGGTGCTCTGCCCCTGACTGCCTCCCCTCTCTGTGCCCATGACACTTGGATTCAGGAAGCTCCACTTGTTACAGGTGCCTGCAAGAAGCCGGAAGCATGTTGCTCCCCTGGTTCTGACCCCTTTGGCTCCTCCCCAGGCCTTTGGGCAGGCTCCTGGGCAGAGGAGAGGGGTCTCGGGACAGGCAGCGGTGAGGGCGGGGCTGCAAGGCCACCAGTTCCTTCTGTATTCAGACCGAGCTCCCGAGGCGTGATGCTCTGGGCAGAGAGACGCCACTGACCTGGGTCAACAACGCTCTGCTTCCGTTTTGCGTTGGTCATGATTTGGTTTTCATTCATCATCTGGACATCCTGATCCTCGGCCTGATTCCTGTGGGGAGGAAGGAAACACACGATTCGATCAGGCTCCTGGCCGTGTGTCCCAGCCATCCATCCTCGTTAGGGCCGGTGGGGAGGCCATGGGGCCGGCTGGGGCCATACCTGATGGTGCTATGTTTTTCCTGGTGGCGGATGTCCCTGTCCTCGGTGAAGAGGATGGTGTGGTAGGGCACAGTGGGCTCACATGTGGGCAGGATGCCCCCCACCAGGTGGCTCACCATGGCCAGGATCCCGTTGTACACGAGCAGGTCATCCACCAGGAGCTGCAGGGACATGGGGCGGAGCTCATGGGTGCCCCTCCTCCCTCCGTTGACCTTGGGCAAAGCGCATTACTGCTCTGAGCCTTTCTCCTTGAGAAGACGGGGCTGCCAGGAACAAGTGCCTGCTATGTGCTGTGTCTGCCTTGTGATTTCAGATCTTCACAACCATTGGGAAAGACAGGAGCCATCAGCCCACATTGCAGATGAGAAAATTGAGGCCTGAGGGGCTTTAATACCATTAGCACAAGCAGCAGAGCTGGACGCAAACACAGGTCTCTGGTCTCCAGGGTCCCTCCCTGTCCTCCCCATCCCAGGGTCACCGCCCCAAACCAGTGGGATTCTAGAGGAAAAGATGAAAGAAAACCCACTTTCTATTTGTTCAGGGTGACACTGAAATCACTGCCAGGAGGTTCTGAATTCATGGTTGGGTGGTAAATTTGCCTGCATCTGAGGACCAGGCATTTGTGTTGAGGGTTGCAACAGAGAGAAGTAAATCAAACTGCGACAAATGATAATTGCCGGCGGCCTAATTACCAACGAGCATAATTATCTCAAAAAACCCAGCTAATAAGTACTTACGCCAAACTCCTTCACCCCTCGATGGGGTGTTTTCGCATAATTCCACAGTTTGATCATTGACACGGTGGTAGGCAGATCGAAAATCACATAAACCCGGTTCACCTGTCAGAGAGCAGAACTAATTAAAACAGGCATGTTTGGAAACAGAGGCACTTGGCTGGGCTGGGGGCACCAGGCGTGGGCTGGGGGTGAGCGGTGGTGCCCAAGGCAGCGCCTGCCACGTGGGCCAGCCTGGAGTTCCGCCCCCTTTCATCTCCTCGAAGCCCATCTTGAGTCAGGTCACGTGTGGCTGCGTTTGCAACAAACCGCTGAGCTGGCTCTTGGAGGGCCTGTGTGCTTGGGCCTGGCGGGGCCGTCATTTCAATGCCAGTGGAGAATTGGGAACATCCTTGGCCATCCCCTACGTCCCCTCAGGTCAGGCCCAGAAATAGTCTAGAGCCCCGTGAGCTAAAGGGACAGTCCCCAGCTCGGGTTGAGCACCAGCCATGGTGATCAGCTTCTGACCCTGTCTGTCCTTTCCCCAAACCATTGCTGAGAAGCAACGCCAAGGTGCTGCTGGGCAATGTCCAGTGCGTGTCTGTGAACCTCTGCTGGGGGAGTAAGGAGGGCTGTCTAGATCGGGGCAGAATCCAGTGGGGAAAGTGGGATGGGGCAGCCTCGAACAGCCCTCCCTCTTCCCACCCCCAACCAAGGCTCTCAGATATTAGCGGGGGGACCCTCCCTTGCAAGACAGAATCAAGAAATAAGCATCCCACACTGGCTACAGGCTGCAGGCTCAGTCCTGCCCCAGGCCCCAGTCCCCAGCCTGTGACTATCCTCAGAATGTCCCAAGAGGGAGTGGGGCTGCTCGGGGAGGGCCAGCCTCCTGACTGGACCGTGGAAACAATAAAGGTCAGGGCGAGGGTCCTCAAAGTCAGTTGCCTGTGAGGCTCAAGCAGATACACATGTTGGAGTCCAGCCGTGAGAGCAACAGCTGAAGTTGCCTCACCCCAAAAGGCCTTCCAGTGCTAGACAACGGAAAATACCCACTGGCCGCCAGTGGGTGGCCCAGGTCTCAGGCAGGACAGAGCTGTGTTGCCCCCTCTCCAATGGGGCAGGGGAAGCTGATGGACGCTCAATAGCGGGGGTCTAATTTTAGGGTGGCCTTTGGAAAACTTCCGTCATAGAATTGCTGACGCTGTACCTTCCTGCGTCTTGAGAGAAAAAGGTGCCCCCGATCCCCCACTCAGTCCCATGGCATGGATAAGGGACACATCCCTGGTCATATGACTGTCAAGAACCCGCTGTGCATCCCTACCAGGCATCTGGCCCCGGGCTGAGAGGCTGGAGGGGGGCTGACCACCCCGTCCATGGCCTGTGGCTTCTCCTCTTCCTCTCCACCACAACCAACCACGTCAGCTCACCATGAGGCCTCAGAGCTAAACGCTAAGCAGGACTCAGTGCAAGGTTTGAGATCTGGGAAACTGAGTCAGTTGGCCGGAAAAGCTGACCAGGCCAATTTGGGGCCAGAAGGAGGGCAGGGCGGCCGTGCTGGGGTCATCTACCCGGTGATGTAGGAAGGGGCAGAAACTGTGGGTGTGCAGAGAGCTGGGTGGGGAGGAAGAGGGCACAGCGGCTGCAAAGCCAGGCAGAGCAGAGAACCAGAGAGGGCTGCCTGCAGGGACCAAGAATGACCAAGCCCTCAGGCAGCTGTGCTGGGGTTCCTGGCTTCAGATTCCCATGGGGCCCCTTTCACCCCTGGTGTCCCCTTATACAAGAGAAAGAATTGCTGGCCTGGAAGAGCTGACCCCATCAGGCAAGGTAGCAAACACCTAAACCTTTCTGACAGCTCCCAAGCATCTTGGCTTGAGATTAACTTGACCTGGAAGAAAGACGTGTCACTGAGACCAGGGAGAGAAAGTCCCCCTGCCCGCCTGAGGGCCAGGAGCTGCGGTGGCCACTGCTGGGAACCCACCAGGCCCGGCAGGATGGGAGCCAGCCACATGTGCCGGCCATCACTGGTGTCGTTCACTTGGTCGATGAGCTTGTCCGGGGTGCGGACGTCCCCACCCACGCCCTCCAGGGAGTTCACGCTGTCAGGGAAGGCCGCAATATCTGAGGAGGCGTCTAAGTTGCCATAACCCAAATCTGTGTGCTCGGGGGCTGCCAGCTGCCCTCAGGCTGCCAGCGTGGCTCGAGGGACTCTGGGGCTGGCAGGGCTGATGCTCGGGGCAGCCGCAGCAGTGACAGCTGAATTGGACGTGTCCTGGGGAAACGGGGAGTGCCAGGCCCAAGGGGAGCAGGTGTGTGTGGAGAGGTGGACAGTTTCAAGTAGAGAGAGAAGGAAACCACCCAGAAGGCTGGCTGAAAAAGAGGCCTTGCAGGGAACTGCTGGAGCTGGGGACGTAAAACGTTGCTGCTGCTTGGGAGGGTGGAAGGCAAGCTCTGCGGAGGTTTTCTTTTGGAAGGGAATGGGGTGGTGGCTGGATTCTGCCCTGGCATGTAAGGATCGTGCTGAGCCTTTCTTCCTGGCCAGTGTGGAAGGAGCCGGGGCAGCTGGACCCAGCTAATGTGATCTGCAGAACCCAGCTTCTAGCTCTGCCTTTGCCATGATGACATATGAGAGCTTGGGCAAGTCACATGTCAACCCTGGACCTGTGTTCCCATCTGTAAAATGGCTATAAAAACCTCCAGCTCCCAGAATGGATGTGAGGATCTCAGAGTGCACCAGATGAGAGCCCTTTGGTAAAATCAACGAAACTTTATAGCTTCGAGAAGTCACTAACAATGATAAAAAAAATCAACAATGATTCATCCCAGCTGAGGAGGGTGGTGGCACCCGGGGCAGGCAGAGAGAGATCCAACTGGAAGCCAGGGACCCCAAACAGATGCAAGGCAGGCTTTAGGGTTCAACCTGCCCTGGTATTTCCCTAACTGTGGTGGGCCAGCAATCACAGATTCAAGATCCCAGGGGGCCGGGCAGGTTACATGAAAGAGGCAGGATAGCGTAGTGCTTGGCCAAGAGCCAGTGTCTGGACACAGACTCACTGGCTGTGTGACATTAGGCAAGTTACTCAACCTCTCTGTGTCTCAGGCTCCTCATCTGTAAAACGGGGATAACAGCAGCAATCGCCTCACAAGATTCTTGTGAGGGCAGATGAGGTAGCACAGAGTAGCCCTCAGTAAATATTAGCAGTGTGTTTCGGGGCCTGGTAGATAACAATGGGAGGAGTGGGGGCTAAGGTAGACCAGAAGGATATGCTTGGGGAGAAATGGCAATGGGTGACCAGGTCCAGCCATTGTCACTTCGCATAATCAAGGGCCTATGTTGCCAATTTCTCAGGGGAAACTGGAGATCAGGGTTTTCATGTGAGACCTCCTGATTTCTAAAATTATTAGCAACTCATTTCAAAATGCACTGGGCTAACAGTTTGCAAATTCTGGTGTGGGCATACCATGGGCAGAGGGCTCCGAGCTTAAGAAATTCAGGACACACTGAGTTGAACACAATGCAATAGGCTTCTCCCTGCAGACCTTGTCAGAGCCTTTGGAACTCCAAAATATCTGTGGTTCTCCAAGAAGAGAAGGCTATAGTTGGCAGCCTCTCTTAATTCATTGGACCACAGGACTCTTTGGCTTGTAGAATTCCTGCTCCTGATGTCTAACAGGCAGGGCTGGGAGCTGCTCTCTGCTGCACATGCCTAAGGGTCAGCATCTGACTATAAGCAAAGCCCCCTGGGCTCTGGTTCCTAGAGGGCCATTTCCCTCTGCACGCGAGGCTTCTGGCCCGTTTCCGACCCCCGCCCCCCCCTCCATGCTCCCTTCAATCTGGGTGGAGCCCGCTCCTGTCCTAGAAAGGATACTGTTTTCCGACAAGGGGATTTTTTCTCCCCGCTCATCATACAGCTCCAGGCCAGTGAGGCCGATGTAATACGGGTCGCCCCAGCTGGTGAGAAGCTGAAACTGGAAAATGACTGGGACACTTTATTAAGGAAAAGAAGGCTGATTTTTTTTTTTCAGAATACAGTAAAACAATGGTAAACTAAGAGAAATTATTTTGGGTTTATATTGATGAATGAGAGAAAAATATTTTTCTCTTATTGAGACTAGAGCCTATCAAAATACAGGTGGCATCACATTTTCTTAAACTGCATGTGTGTGCATGTGAGTGTGTGTGTCTGTGCGTGCGTATGCATGCGTGTGAGCACATGTGCATGTATTACGAATGCAAAGCCTTCCTCTAGGCCCCAGGAGACAGGACGGGAGGAGAGGGTGCTCTCCAGGGAGCAGGCGGGATGGGGAAACATCTGTGCTACAAACTCATTGTATGGTACTGAACGAAACGCTCCAGTTTCTCTGGTTGTGAAATGACAAGAACAGAGTACCTGCTCCCTCCTCCATCCCTTTCAAGTAGACAGGAGGCTAAGAAGGGGACACATAAACCTCATAGCACCAGGGACCATGGTCCGGGGCAGGGAGACCACCATTGCTGCTGAAGTCCCACGTGCAGAGCTGGGCATCAAGCCCTTCCTCAGTTCAGCCCCGTGCCTTGCTCACTCCCCTCATTCCCAGGAGCAGGCTGGGTGGGAGGCCTGAAAAGGGGCTGGGCGACTGCCAGACGATGACATAGCTGGAGACAGTGCTTCCAGAACTGGCCGGCTAGAGAGTGGGCCTTAGAACCAGGCTGCCTGGGTTCACCTCCCCCAGGTCCTACCCCTTCTCACCTGTGTAGCCTTGGGCAAATTACTGAGCCTCTCTGTGCCTCAGTTTTCCTAGCTGTGAAATGGGGATGATAGTAGTACCAGAGTGCTGGGCTCTGCTGCCTGGGCTAAAGTACACTGGTGCAATCAGAGCTCACTGTAGCCTCAACCTCGTGGGCTCAAGGGTTCCTCCCACCTCAGCCTCCAAGTAGCTTGGACTACGGGCATGTGCCACCAGCTAATTTATTTTATTTTATTTTTTTAAGATATGGGGTCTCACCATGTTGCCCAGGCTAGTCTCAAACTCCTGGCCTCAAGCAATCCAACCTCCCTGGTCTCCTAAAGCGTTGGGATTACAGGTGTGAGCCATTGTGCCTGGATTGCCAATCCATTTCTGTCTTCACCTCCTCCCTGGCTGGTTCCAGGACACTCCCCTCCCCAGTCTAGCTGCTGGGGTCGGTGTCAGCTTCTCTAGCCCCTCCCAGCTGGAGTCCTGGGTACTGCCCCCTCCAGCCTCAGCTGCCAGGAGTGGGATCTGGAACTAGCCCGGCTGCCCCAGTCCCAGCAGCTCCCCAGTGGCCCTGAGGACCCAGGAGGCCTCCCATCCTCTGCCTTGGTTTCCCTGCATGGAGTTCCAGCTGCCTCAAATGTGGCCGCCTGAAACCCCGACTGGGCAGTTGCGGCCCAGGCACTGCCTCGGGGCCCAGAATGTGCTGGTGGGGCGGGAGGAGAAGGATACAGCCACAGGGCATCAGTGGCGCCTCGTAGTCCATGCTCGCACACTCCAGGCTTTTCACGTCCAGCCTGAAAAAGCATAAAAAACAGCACCATGAAGAAGCTCACGACGGCCCAGAATCACCAGAAATAACAGGCTTTGAAGAAACGTGGCAGTTTAGTGTTCCCTAGGACGCAGCAGGGAAAAGACAGATGAGGCCCCTGCTCGCGTGGAGTTCCCGCTCTAGATGAGTCATTGCGAATGCCGGCAGGACGCTGCGCCAGGGAGGCACAGGGCTCAGGGCTTTCCTGAAATGGACTCTTTTATTCCTCAACACAACCCTAGGAGGTGGGTATTTTTAGATGCTTGGGATGTGGATGAGGAAACCAGAACACAGAGAAGTGAGGTCACTTGCTCAAGGCCATGCAGCTGGTAGTGGCAGAACCAGGATGGGACTCGAGGTTGTCTGGTACCACTGCCCCCTTTCTTAACCAACCCCCTCTATGTCTTTAAACACAAGGAGGGTCCACGCTGTGCTGAGAGCCAGGACAGGGTGACAGGGCGGAGGGCCTGAGTGGGGCAGGCTGCCTCAGGGAGTGCTCTGGGAAGGCCTCCAGGAGGAGGCAGCCTTGGGAAGTGTCAGAGTTGAGCCTTCCACGCAGAGGAGCAGCAGAGCAAAGGCTCAAGGTGGGAAGACACTGGGCTGCTGGTGTTTGCCCCAGAAAGCAGCCAGAGGGCTGGAGTCTGGGGCAGGATGGGGAGAGGGAAGTGAGAGGAGGCTGGAAGGCGGGCAGAGCCCTGACGGCTTTGGCTTCATGATCTTCAGCACCCGGCTCCACCAGCCAGGGCCTTAGTTCCCACATCTGTAAAATGGGCATCATACTGGCTAGGTCAAAGGGTGGCTGGAAGGATTTCCCAAAGGACACATCAAAGTGTTCACGCAGCCAGCCCTTGGGAAGGATTCTCTCCTCCACGGTCCTCCCCACGGGGCCCCTCTCCCTGGTCCACTGTCAGTGCCCTCTAGCCCGAGCCTGGTTCTCTTCCATTTCAAGGGCAATGTTACAATTAAGTGACTTCCCAGTGACCAGCCCAGCCAGCCAACCCCACTACAGTGCAGAGAAACTCATTTTGTTTCTAGAGCTTGGCCTCTGGCGTTTGGACATCAGGGGGTTTAAATGAGTAAACTTAACGTGGCATTTACAAATCGTTATGAACTTAATGCGGCTGAGACTGGGGCCAAGAAATCCCAGTGAATCCATGAAATATTAAGCTCTATTTTTCTCCTTGAATTTTTCTAAATCAGGAACACAGAAACGGGAGAAGGAAGGCCCTTCCCCGACCTGGCCAGCAGGCATTTCTGGAATGGAGGCGGGCTGTAGCCTCTTTTCCCAGCAGGAAACGCAACGAAGCATTTAAAATCTTCAGCATTCCAGACTGTGAAAAACCCAAATGTCCCCAGACAAGGCAAGTCCATTCTACAGGCTTCTGGTGAGGCTTGGCTGAGCTTTAGAAAATGACTAAGTTGAAAAGCCATGCGTTTGATCACCGTTTCAAAACCCTTTCAGTATGTACATCAGAGCAACTTGCAAAGCAAGCGGGCCCAGGGGCCGGGAGGGGCTGTGCATGGCGCCCACTTTCCCCTCACCTCCTGGCCGGCTGGGGCAGCAGCCGAGCCCATAGGTAGTCCACGAAGAGGATTTCTTGAGCAAAATCAAAGTGGCAGTTTCCTGGCCCCTTCCGGACGAGAAAGCCCTCTGGCGGGGAGACGCACAGGCCATCCAGGGAGACGTGGACAATCTTGGCCTGGCAAACAAAAGAAGTAACATGACTGAAGGGAGGCAGGCCACGTGGGGACAGGAGTGGCTGACATGACCAGAGCTGCCGGCAGCTGTGCCCACCATGGGGAGCCTTTCGCAGAGCCACCTGACCAGGGTCCATTTCCCCTACCAGGTGCTGTGCGGGCGCTGGGCAGGTAGCAGAGGACAAGACAGGCGAGCCCCCTGCTGCAGTGGACATGTACATACGTTCTCTGGTCCACAGCTTTCAGGGGAGGCATGTGACTTGGCCAAGGCCCCGCCCACCTCACCAGCTGCAGCGGCCTGGGGCGGCAAGACATGGAGGTCAAGGGCACGGACTCAGGAGCTTCCATGTGCAACACTAGTAGCTGTGTATGTTACCTACCTTCCCTATGCCTCAGTTTCCTCATCTGTTAAATGGGCACAGTCATGAGTTAACCTATGTAAAGTGCCCTAAACAGTGCCTGGCACAAATTGTATACTTTGTGAATGTTAGCCTCTATTGCTCCTTCTTCAACCCCAGGCTCACACATCAATACCCCCCTGGGAGCTCTCCCTCAGGACAGGACAGACCTCTTCCTGAGCTTTCTTCTCATGGCACTGAGCTCATCCTTTTTGGGCCTGAATGCCTAGCAGCATCCCCAGTGGCTTCTGGGTGTTTCTTATGGCAGAGGGTCTGGCTGGACCACCTCTCTGTCTGCCTCGGGGCCTGGAACACAGCAGGTGCCTTCTAAGAGCTTGTTGGATTCACTTGGATTTGAGCCAACATCTCTCCCTGTTCTAGCCAGAGTTCTCCAGCCAGACAACCAGGTTCTACTGGTCAATCTCAAAGTCCTAATGGCAGAGTCTGAGGCGGCCCAGCCACCACCTGTGCTATGGGCAGGGAGGGGCGACAGCCAGCACCCCCTCCCTGATTTCAGATTTTGGAGCCTGATTCTCCTCCACACCTTAGCCCACTTTCGTGGTCAGCAACATGGGTGCAGCTGCTGGTTCAACTGGTGGCTTTTCCTCAGGGAGAGGCAGAGGAGCTCCTCCTACAGAAAGGAAGGGAGGAAGGGTCCCTGGCCTGGCTGTCACGTGCCCCTGGGGCCCTCGTTCCTTCAGCATCTTGGGAGCCCCTCTATGTCAGTTACTCACAGGATAAGTAAACCTGAAGGGTGGTGCTAGCTGGCTTCAGGCGTGGCTGTCTCTCTAACCTGGTCCCTGTCCTCAATCTCTCCATCTGCTTTCCTCGAGGGGGATTCCTACCTGGGTCCCCCGAGCTGAATTTGAGACACAGCTGGGCCCATCAGCATGACTCCTGGAGTTTTGCTGGCTTGTCTGGAAAGGGGAGCTCTCTCTTTTGCTGGGCTTGGAGCTAGCAGGATGTAAGCCTGGGGCTGCAGGAGTGTGTCCTGGACAGAGTCACCCAAGAGTGGATCCAGTGATGGCAAAGCAGAGGCCCAGGAAGCCCCTGTCCATCCTCCAGGGCCAACACCTCCTCCAAGAAGCATCCCTGATTTCCTCGGGCAGAGGTGGCCACCTGCCATCTGCTCATTCCCTTGGAGGTGACCTCTACCACCATCTCCATCTAATGGCGAAGGAAGCTAAAGTTCACAGGGGCTAAGCGATTTGCCCGAGGGCCACTGAAGGGATTTGAAGCCCCAACTCCAGGAGTCCAAGGCCCTGGCTTCCAACCACATGCCAGGGACTGCTGGTGCTCGGGAAGGCCTTTGGGGTGTGGGATCTGAGTCACAGCATCCATTTCACTGCAGTGGAGGTCTCCCATCTCAGGCCATGTGCCCATTCCCCTCCTCCACCTTATCCCACTGTAGCCCTTGTCTGGCTGGTGGGGCCCAGACCCGTGAGATGGGAACTCAGCCCAATATCCCCAGATGGTGAATTCAGGTCACAGAAGCTCTACCAGACAGACTGTGATTTGCTCAAGGGAATTTTAAGGCCCAAAGGCACAACTTGAGGCAACTTCTGCCTCAAAAGGCTGTTTTTTAGTGTCAATATATCTGACTCCTTCAATGTGTCAAACTCACAGAGACACAGAGCGGCGTTGGGAGGATCTGTGACTGGCCTGCTCAGAGGAGCAGGCTGGCTCAGCTCCTGCCACACGGGGAAGGCCAGGGGCTGCCGATACTGCTGTAAGATGTGACACAATTCTTTTTTTCATGTTTTCTTCTTTGAGATGGTATCTTGCTCTGTCACCCGGGCTAGAGTGCAATGGTGAGATCATAGCTTACTGCAGCCTCGACCTGGGCTCAAGAGATCCTCCTGCTTTAGCCTCCTAAATGGCTGGGACTACAGGTGTGTGCCACCAAGCCTGCCTAATTTTTTAGTAGAGATGGGGGTCTCTCTGTGTTGCCCAGGCTGGTCTAGAACTCCTGGGCTCAAGCTACCTTCCAGCTTCAGCCTCCCAAAGTACTGGGATTACAGGCGTGAGCCTCTACACCTGGTCTGTGATACAATTCCTAAGGCCCTAGAATAAATTCTGTGGTGGGTACATGGTGGGGAGCCCAGCTCTGGGGATTACATAAGGCTGAATCCTGGCGTTGTCAACTGTTACCTGGCAATGGTGATGCCAATCTGCCGTGGCAGGTGTTATTCCCTCTTCATTTTATAGATGAGGAGACAAGCCCAGGGAAGGCAGGCCACGTGTCAAAGGTGATGCAGCTGGTAGGGTCCAAGCTGAGACTCAGACTCAGGCCCTCCAGCTGAATTGTTACCTTTTGGTGGCCTCATCATCACTTTTACGTGACTGGAGGGCACCCA
Organism: Piliocolobus tephrosceles; assembly: GCF_002776525.5. Lineage (NCBI taxonomy): Eukaryota > Metazoa > Chordata > Mammalia > Primates > Cercopithecidae > Piliocolobus > Piliocolobus tephrosceles. The sequence continues at coordinate 26,200,499 of NC_045450.1, read as the reverse complement.
TTCAGTCACCTGAGGCCAGAAGCCCGAGAAAAGGGCTCTTCCGAGGCTCTCTTCAATCCCACCAAGACTGAGGGCTGCTTCTCACTCAGCAAAACATCTCATGGAAATCACAGTGTGGGCTCCAGGTCTGGCCGGCCAAGGTGGAGACTCCAGCTGTGTGGCCTTGGATGGGCGAGTGAACCGTCCTGGACCTCAGTTTCAGACCCTGAGAAATGGGGGTAATCGCACCTGCCTCCCATTGGCTGGGATGAGAATCCAGTGAAATGATGAATGCCCATGAAGCCCTCAGCAGAGACCTGGCCACCCGGGCACTCAATGGACATGAGGGCCGAAACTGACCATGGCAAGCTGAGGGCTGGACCTGCCTAGGACCCCCAGCACCAGGAGAAACAGCGCTGTGCAGTTCCCTGGAAATGCCCTGAGCTCTTTAGCCTGCATTTGCCATTTGCAGAAGAAAACAGCAGCTCTCTCCCTCCCTGGACTTAACGCCCCCAGCTCTGTTTGGAAAGTTCTGGAGGATTTATGCTCCTCTCTGGCTGCCACGCCAGCCATTCGTCAAGGTGCTGCTTCCCTGATGCTGGACTGAGCGCGGCCGCTGCTCCCCGGCTTACCCCGCGATAGGTGTCCTCGGGAGATTTATTGTAGTTCCAGAAGCGCAGGCCTGCGATGCTTTCGGCCCTGTCAAGGCGGATCGTGACCACGTGATCCAGCCCCGGCGAGAAGGGGATCAGCCACATATGCTCATCCTCCATGGTGATGTTGGTGCCATCAATTAACCTGCAGCAATGGGGACGGAGCAGCGGGGGGGCGGCTCAGTGGGCACAGGGGGCATCACAGTGGGGCCCCCACCCCCTTACCCCCCAGTGCGTGCGTGTTCACTGCCTGGCACTAGACTGGCTGCATCAGACTCGTTAAGGGGAGGTGTGACTGATGAGAACAACAGTCAGAAGTTGTCTCTCATCTACGAAATGAGACATTTTTGAAAAGGAAACAAAAAATAGGTTATGCTGTTAAAGGGGCAGAAAAGCAGTCATCAGGGTTTTCTTAAAAAAGGGAAAATGTGTCATTTTTCAGAATCCTTTAGCCCAGTGATCCCATTTCCGGGATTTTTTTCCCCAGAAGGAAAATATATTCATCATATGGGAAAGGCTATGTGAACCCAGATGCTCACCACAGTGTTATTTACACTAGCTTAAAAAACGGTAACAACCTAAAAGATCTCAAAATCGGGAAATGGTTAAGGAAATTTCACAGGGGTTAAGGTGCCATTGTGAGGACACTGCAGTCACATGGAGGAGGCAGGACACTGATTTTAAAGCTGAGAAATGAGGACAAGGACCAGCAGAGAGTGTGCAAAAGTAAAAAACATAATTGGGTCAGAGGGTATGGAGGTGAGTATTTTTCTCAAGTTTCCAAACTTTCTGTAAATTTGCTCTGTTGGCCTTATAGCATAGTTAGAAAGAAGTGTAGCCCTTCCTTCCCACGCTGGGGGAGAGAGGTACAAAAGCACCATGTGAGCTCTGCAGCTCTTGGCTTGGAACAAGTAGAAGGAGGGGCAGGTGACTGTGGGAGCTGCTCTGGCTGGACCATGCTCTGTGACTGCATGGCCTGGATATTCCAAGGAAGCCTCTAACCTGTAGGAAGGAGCCCCTCATGCTCCCTCATGCTCTTCCCAGCTGGCACTCTGAGCTTGTCACCTTAGCCCTATAGCACTCCTGTCCTGGTCAGTTTCTGGTTCCCTTGCTTGGGACATCCTGCTCATCCTCAAGTTGGCCTGTGTTTGTCCCAAGGACAATCGTGCCTCTTGCTTCCCCGGCCTGCCCAGCATGCCTCAGCTCAGGCCTCAGGCCCTCGTCCTCATGGCTCTGGCCCATGTTTCTGGCACTGCCATTCAGAAGCCTGGTTCTGGAAAAAAGGGCCCAGCTGGTGGCCTCTTGAGCAACCTCCCTCTCCCTCCCATTTTCCAGAACCTTCCCCACTCCACACCCTGGATTTCTGGTACCTCGCAGCTGCTGTACTGGGAGAAACTTGGCCTGCTGCCACACTTCCTAGATTTGAAAAGAAACTTTTTGTTTCCTTTTACATTTTCATGTTGTGAATTTGGAAAAAAAAAAAATCTCATAATCGAAGTGTTTACCCAAGGAGGTAATGTTTCTTTGTTCTCTAAAAGGCTGTTATTAAATTGATGGATGGTGTGCCTGACAATTGCTGGCATCTTAAAACTGAGGAAATTCAGCAATTCCACCCTGGAATGTTTGTGGAACTAAGCTGACTGAGGATGACCACTAGAGAACCTTCTATTTCCTTCCAAAGGCAATTATCTTTCTGTCCTAGAAATGGAGCTGCTCCACAGCAAACCTGCCCAATTCTGAGAGCGGAGGGAACTGCTGGAGGATTTGTAGCTGCCAGTGAAAGGAAGACTCTATAGACACTCTCAAGAACATCTAAATGAATTCCTAGCTCTATCCATAACAAAGCCTAGAAACAGCAACCAGCCGAGTAGCACTGAGCATCCCTAGTGGCCAGATTATGGTCTCTAAATACCATTTCCCACTAAAAGGAACCACGGCTTCTTGGAGAAATGGCTGATTCCAGGTCGGGGACAAGAAATATACCAGATGAGCCTGAAGCATCTGTCACATCAGAAGGCAAGAAAAGTGACTACTTTAAAAGCACTCAGGACTTCCCAGCATCCATGAGGGAATGATTTAAACATCAATCAGGATAAAAACTGCAAAGTGTTGACTCTTCAAATGCAGTACTGTATGTTTAAAATCCATGAGTTTATAATAATCCCTAAAAAGAAACAAGTTTTAGACGATGCTAGAGAAACAGTTATTTGGAAAGCCAAAAAGAAAAGGAGGGGAGAGAATCTAGCACTTAGGCTGCCTTTCCCATCTGAATTGCACTACAGAGTAGCCAAATAATTGAAGGAAATTCTCTCTTTATTGCAGTTATTTCAGCAAATAAATTTTAAAAAGAATAGCAGGCGTAAAATACCACCATTTTGCAACCCCTAATGAATTAAGGGACTTCGCCAGCATGACTGGCTTCCAACATCACAAAGAGCCTGACAACCAGATATTCTATTATATACGTCCCCAGGGCCACACACTGACATCTATGTGGCTGTCTTGCCCTAGTGGTCAAACCTCAATCTGATCAGGCCTCTAGATCTAATTAACAATGTACTAGAAATACAGGGGAGTGAGGAGCTGACTAAACAATACCATAGAGATGCAGCCAGTAAAATTCAGGTCCACCTGGTTTCTTCAACAGATAATTTTTCAAGAAAAAAATAGAAAAAGGGGACAGAGAACCTAGAGAGGCTTAAGAAACATAGTAACCAATCACAACACATAGACCTTATCTGGATCTCAAATTAAATGAGCAAACTGTTAAAAAAGGGTGGGTGGGGGGACCATGAATCTGTGAGATATCTGGTAATCTAAGAAATCATTGTTATTTTTTTCTTCTTTTTTTTTTTTTTTTTTTGGTTGAGACAGGGTCCCACTGTGTTGCCCAGGCTGGAGTGCAGTGGCATAATCATGACTCACTGCAGTCTTGAACTCCTGGGCTCAAGCAATCCTCCCACCTCAGCCTCTGAGTAGCTGGTACTATAAGCACATGCCACAATGCCTGGCTTTTTTTTTTTTTTTTTTTTTTTTGTTGGTAGACAATCTCACTATGTTGCCCAGGCTGGTCTTGAATTCCTGGGCTCAAGCAATCCTTCTACCTCAGCCTCCCAAGTAGCTGGGACTACAGGCACATGCCACAGTGCCTGGCTATGTTTTTTGTTTTTGTTTTTGTTTTTGTAGAGATACAGCGTCACCATATTGCCCAGGCTGGTCTTGAATTCCTGGACCCAAGTGATCCTCCTACCTCAGCCTCCCAAGTAGCTGGGACTATAGACATGTACCACAATGTCTGGCTAATATTGTTTTTCTTTTGTAGAGATATAATCTCACTATGTTGCCCAGGCTGGTCTTGAATTCCTGGGCTCAGGTGATCCTTCTGCCTTGGCCTCCCAAAGTGCTGGGATTATGGGCATGAGCCATCGCCCACAGGCAACTTTTTCAAGTATAACAATGGTACCAGGATTATGTTTTCTCTTAAATCCCTTATTGTTTAGAGGTATACACTGAAATACCTAAAGAGGAAATTCTATCAGGCCTGGGATTTGCCGACAGATAATCTAGCAGGAGGGTGGTGAGTGGGCGGGAAGGATTCACAAGCTGCACTGTGCGTTGATCACTTTTCCAGCTGACTGGGAGCCAGGTCTCAGGCACCAAGCCTAAATACTCAGGAGAGTGACTTGCCAGGATGCGGGGGTGGTCAGAGGGGCCCATGAGCAGTTAATGGTAGCAGCGGGTGAGGCCACGCTTCAGGGCCACCTTATAGAAAAGCAGGGAGAAGCCTGCCACCGACTCTGCATGAGCTCAGCACCAGGCCAAGGGATGTGGCTGCAATGTGACATGCCATGGGAATGACTGTCCCCATTCTACTGATAAGGAAAGCAAGGCAGGGGAGACAGTATAACTTAGAGGTTAAGTGAGTCGATGGCGGGTATCCCACAGGCCTGCGTTCCAATCATGACTCTGCCACTGCACTAGTCTGGGTGGCCTCTGCGTATTTCAGTCTCTGCATCAGCATAGTAGTGCTCATAATGGTCCCTTCCTCAAAGGGCTGTTTGACGCTTCAATGAATGAACATCTGTTACCTGCTTCACATAGCCCAGTGCCTGGCATTTAATAACTGCTTTAAAAACTGGCAGTTACGTGATCAGTTATTACTATAACCATTGCTGTTATTACTGGAGAGGTTAAGAAAGTTACCTAATAGTTGGCATGCGGCAGAGGCAGGATTGGAACTCCCATCCCTCTGACTCCCCTAGTTCACACCTCCAAGCAGTGACCAGGGCCTCTGGCTGTGCAGAGCAGGGGAGCCAAGTGCTGGTCTGTGGGTTGCCGGTCCATGCGGATCGATGCTGTATCTGAGGCTTCCCTGCTTACTGACATGACCCAACCTTGGCTTATGAAATCTGACAAGTGCAGAGGAAAGTGCAGCCATCACCGCCTGTGGAGGCTTCCTGAGTCATCACCTCCAACCTCAAGGAGGGGAGAGGGAGCTTTCAGCCCCCGGGAGGCCTGGGTCATTCATGTGTAAACTCTGAACCGTCCACTGCAAAGGTTTACAAACAGCTACTGTGTGCGAGACGCTCTGCTAAGCACGAAGAAGAAAACGCAGACCACGGCCGTGTCTAGAAGTATGGGAACCTGCTTTCAAATCCTGCCTGACGCTTCCACCTGTGTGGCCCTGGAGGATCACCTCCCACCTCGCTTTCCTGAGCCTCGGTTTCCCTTGACCACATGACCTCACAGGGTGGCTGGGGGAGGGATATATGCGACTCTATTTGATGTCCGAATCTGAGGTCTCAGAGGCAGAACAGTTTCCCCAAAACCCTGTGGTCATGAAAATAAAGCTTCTGATAAGACACTTACTTGTCCAGGGTCCGGGAGTCGTCAGAGTACTCGGGGAGCTCATTTAAGTCTCTGGGGGAGGCGGAGATCTGGTGCAGGTGGATGGGCAGCGCCTGGCCATCCTTGCCTACCACTTCCAGGCCAGTGAGCCCCAGGTAGTGCAAGTCTCCCCAGGAGGCAGTGAAATTCAGCTGAAGGCCTGCAACAGGAAGAGAAGTGGTCCATCAGCACCAGAGGCTCCGGAGGAGGCATCTAAAATGAAGACGGGCAGAGGAATACTATTCAGCCTCTATATTCTAGCAACTTCAGCCCAGACCCAGAGTGCCTTGTGGGAGGGCTCTGTGCCTTTCCTCTAGGTGGCCTTGGGCCCAGGCCACTGTCAGTGCTCAGGAAACAATGGTAGGCTGCATGGACGAGAGTTAAACATGCACACAGCCCTAGGTCCTTCCTCCGCCTACCAGATTGTGCTGTCCTACCCCACGCTGAACGTCCATGGTGGCTTCCCACGCTTTCTGGCCAACAACACATTCCCCATCAGACTTCTAGCTACTTCTCTGGCCTCACTGTGCACCAGGGACCTTGGGCCCCACCCAGACTGTCTTCAGTCTCTCGTATTTATATTCCTCTCTCTCCAACCACAGCATGTGCTGTCACCCCTCTCTAGAATTCACATGGTCTGGTTGACCTGTGCTCACCCTTTAGATCGCAGCTCCCTTGCTCAGAGAAGCCCTCCTGACTTCTTTGACCAGGTCAAACCTCTACTGATAACCTGCTATGCCAATGTACACTTCCCTTTCCAAGCCCTGGTCACCGTGTAATCTCATGATCATTTGGTAAATATCCACTTGCCCCACCAGATGCCTAACTCCTTGAGGGAGAAACTCCAAACCCCGTCTGTTTCTCTAAACCATTGTGAACTGAGCCTGGCACAGTGCCTGGCACACAGTAGGAGCAACTACATGGAGACTTACATCAGTAAGCCCCGGCGCTGGAAACTGACATTTTATGCAAATTGGTTGCTATCACAAGGATTCACGTGGGCTCAGAGTAAAGGAAGTGACCTAGGGTGATACTGCCATCCTTTTGCCTCTGCTCCCACCCTCTCTCCATCAGAGACCCTTTAGAAGTGACCTTCTGCGGCCCTGGGGCAAAACAGCCCAGGTGTCATTCATTTGCCCAGGACGCTCAAATGGAATGAATCTCTTGATCAAGCCCTGTCAGAAAATTGGCTGGAATGTCTCTTTCTTTAACGGTCTCTCATTAGAGCAAGACCAAGCACAACAAACTCTTCTGCCTTTAGAGAATTTGCCGCTTATTTTAGCACACTTTTGGGTAGCTAAGTATAAGACTCTCACTCTTCACAGCGTTCACAGAATGCCAGCACCACAGAGCGGGCAGAAGGAAGCAGGGTGTCATCCGGCACCTCCTTGCAGCTCAAATGAGGAACTGGAAGCCCAGAGAGGTGAAAGGACTTCTTTGTGGCCATGAAGAGGGGCTGGGTCACCTGACCTCCCTGGAGCTTGGTTTTCTCTCCCATGCCCCGTCATCTCCCAACCTACTTTTTGTAACTTAGCCCTCAAATCTTTTCCCTCCTTCGTGGTGCCAAGGTAGCTCTGAGCATCTCCGGGCAGATGAAAAAAACATGTGGGCAGCACGGCACTGTGCACACGCGCTTCTTGCTGCATCAGTCATGTGCAAAGTGGCTACAGCCTCCTCCCACCCCATGTCTCTGTCGTTGCAATGTGATTTTGCCCCTTATCCTATCCAGAGTTGGAGTCTATTTCTCTGCGCCTAACTCTGGGTCATGTGATTTGCTTTGACCAATGGGACAGAAGCCCACATGATGCAAGCAGAGCCTGTAAAGCACTCAGGGCTTGAGACTGCCGTGTGAGGCAGCCCAGCTAACCCAGTTGCCTCTCTGGCCAGCAGCCTCCCCACTGCCAGACCGGTGGTGAAGATGTCCTAGGTCATTCAGCTGCCGGTCCACCTCCCTGTTGATCAGGTACTCGAGCAGGCCCAGTAGAGGCCAACCAAGCTGGCTCACCCAGAGCTGCCCAGCCAAGCCACCGAATTACGAGTCAACCATGAATATAATTCATGGTAGTTGTGTTAAGCCAGTGGATTTTGGATTGGCTTGTTTGGCAGCAAAAGCTAGCTGACACACTCCTTCTCAGCATAGGTCAGTGTTCCAATGTCATTTCCTGAGAGGCCTTCCCTAATAACCAGAGCTCAAACAGCCCCGCTCACCCCATCACTCTCCACATCCTTACCCTGCTCGCCTTGTTGTTTATAGCACTGAATGCTTCCTGACAATTGAGTTTACATTGATTTGCTCATTGTCTTCATCAGTCTCCCCCACTAAAATGGAAGCTCCCTGAGACCAGGACTCTGCTGATTTTGTTCACTGCTGTATCCCCAGAGCCTAGAACAGTGCTTAGTAGGTGTTCAATGATGTTTTTAGTAAAAATTTTAAACACATGACTAATTAAAAAGTAGGGGTTTGGCCAGGCGCGGTGGCTCAAGCCTGTAATCCCAGCACTTTGGGAGGCCGAGATGGGCGGATCATGAGGTCAGGAGATCGAGACCATCCTGGCTAACATGGTGAAACTCTGTCTCTACTAAAAAAAATACAAAAAACTAGCCGGGCGTGGTGGCGGGTGCCTGTAGTCCCAGCTACTCGGGAGGCTGAGGCGGGAGAATGGCGTAAACCCGGGAGGCGGAACTTGCAGTGAGCTGAGATCTGGCCACTGCACTCCAGCCTGGGTGACAGAGCAAAACTCCGCCTCAAAAAAAAAAAAAAAAAAAAAAAAAAGTAGGGGTTCAGTAAATATCTGCAAGTAAATGAGACCAATGAAAATTATTGGGTTTTACCAAATTCACAGTCAATGATAAACGAATATTTATTGATCATCTACTGTGTACCAAAACCTATTTTTGGCGTAAGAGCTGCAGGAATGAACAACAGAGCACAATCTCTGAACTCAAGAAGCTTACATTCTAGCAAAGACTGTCAATAAACATAATGAATAAAGAAAGACTACAGTTCCAAGAGTGATGAATACTATGAAAAAAAGTAGCAACAGGATAGGGAGTAACTGAATACAAGCAGAGGTGGTCAGGGAGGGCCTCCCTGAGGAGGTGACATTTGAGCTGAGACCAGGGTGCTGAGAAGGAACCTATCACGCTTTTGCATTTCTGGAAGATGAATATTCCAGGCTGAGAGGAGAACAAATTTGACCCATAGGTGGAACCGAGTGGCCAAGGGAGAGAGTAGAAGAAAATGAAATCAGACGGGTAGGCAGGGGCGAGATCATATCGAGAAGTTTGGATTTTCCTATCTTTGCAATGGGAAGCTACTGGTAGGTTCTGTGTTGAAGCAGGGGACCAGCATGATCTGATCTGCATCTTAGAAAGCTCCCTTCAGTTGGATTTTATAGAGAGACCAGGGAGGAAGCTGTTGCAGTTAAGGATGGCTTGACCAAGGATGGTGGCAATGAATATAGGGTTGAAGGGGACAGATACAGGATCTGTTTCAGAGATAGCACTACCAGGATTCTCAATGGTCTGGATACAGAAGGAAGGGGGAAAAAAGTTTTGACCCAGGTGACAGAGGGACTGTGGGCACCACTCCTGAGACAGAAGGGCCACAGGTGGAGGAGGATGTGGATTTGGACGATGGAAATCAGCGTGAGGGAGAAATGCCACCTCCCTTTGTGACAACAAAGAGATGCCGGCCCAGACTCTCCCAAGCCTGCAATCTCTTTGTTTGCCTGGCAAGCTGCACTGCGATTCCATCTAATTTGGGGCTGTTCTGAAAGTGATTACTCTCCTTTTCGAGCTAATATCCAACATGCCATATTCATTTTCCTCTGGTGTATCAATTAGTATTTATACAAATGGAAATTAATTTTGTTATTTCTCCCCCATGTTTCAACTCTCTCAGCTCCTTTCTTATTCATCACTGCTGATATTTGCAAAACTTCCAAAATTAGTGTCATCTGCAAATTAGCAAGTCATATATCCCCTTTCAAAACATTAATAGGATTGGCCATATTTACCAACCCCAACACATTCCCCCAGGGTCACTTTATTAAAGCTCTCTCCGCTCCGCTCTCGCACGGAGTGGTGAAGTGGGTTGAGGATTTTGAATACAGCGAGGAAAAAGCTAAAGGTTCACAGAGAAGAGATTCAGAAATCACAGGCCTCGAAACAGACGCAGAGGGTGCTTGGTTGAGAGGCTCTTCTGCCTTCCTACTGAGAAGAGAAGAGAAATTACACTTGCCTTGCAGTAAAAAGGTCTTTGAGCTCTACTCCAGGGCCAGATTCCCAAAGGCACTGAAATAACATCTCTGCGAAAGGTCAGGAGCCGGGTCAGCAGGAGACACATCTACAGATAGCATCTTTGGGGGAATCATCAGATGAAGGGGACAGTGGCTGCTTCTGCCTGACCAGCATTCCTGCCTTCCTTCTGGTGGCCACACTCTGACCTGCTCTGGAGAACCACCCTGTGCTCAGGGTGTTTGGGGTGGCTGACCCCTTTCTCTGGGCTCCAGGCCTGGCCAATCTGTGTTTTCTCTCTCCCACCTCCTGCCCTACCCACCACGGTGAGTCACAGTGGCTGACTTAAGGATGGACATATGAATTAGCCGGGCATGGTGGCACACCTACAGTCCCAGCCACTCGGGAGGCTGAGGCGGGAGGATCTCTTGAGCCCAGGAGTCTGAGGCTGAAGCGAGCTGTGTTTGCACTACTGCACTCTAGCCTGGGCCACAGGGTCAGACCCTGTCTCAAAACAATAACAACAAGCAAACAAATAAACAAAATGGGCACATGACTCAAGCTAGGCCCAGAGATCTAATTCTGGGATAGTTGTTGGAACTACTGGGATTCAGGAAAACAGAAGTTCTCTTTCATCTGGGACTGCTGGGTAGAAAGGAGGCATAAGCGGGAGCTTCCAGGACTTTCCACATGGATAGTGCTGAACGGGAGAACGGCAAGAGACGAAAAGGAGGCAGAGAGAGGGAGGCAGACACCATGTCTTGAGACACCATGTCTTGATGCCATCCTTTTTGTAACTGAACGCAGCTGTGTGGAAACTGGCGACCCCTAACTTCTAGTTGCATAAGCCAATAAGTTCCCTTTTTTGCTGAACTCAGCTTGAAATAAATTTCCATTAGTTATCCCCTGCCAAAAAAAAAAATCCTGACCAACTTAAGGGAGAACCAAATTGACAGTGAGAACCTGAGGCAATCTGCTAGTGTGGTGAGGATGTGGGCTTTGGATTCAAACACCTTTGCTCCCACTCTCAGCTTCTGTACTGGCCGTGTGACCTTAGGTAGGTGACTCCATCTCTCTGAGCCTCAGCTGCCTGATCTCATGGAAAACAGAGCCAGGAGTGTTACAGCGAGATAAGGCAGAGAAAGCCCAGCACAGTGCCTGTCTGGGAGATGAAACCAAGCCTTAAACCAGGCTCTTGCCTAATGTTAGGCTGGCCTTTAAAACTGCTGCTATTTGAAAGTAATTGAGAGAGTACCCTGGAATGTAAGGGGCTATGAGAATAAGGCAACTTCCTCTAAGGCATCTTCTAAGAGATCATTGGTTATTTTGGAGTGGGTGAGGGAGAGATGAATTTTCACAGGGGATGATAGGGAAGACTCCTGGGGAGGAGATGCGGTTGCACAAGGGCCGTAAGGGAGGGGATGTGGAGCTCACTTAGGGCACTGCTCAGGCCCCACCTCCCACCCCCGGGAACAGAAGGACTTAGTCTTCTGGTGGTGGGAAGTGCTGACGGCTGGCAGCTCACCACTGAGGCCCTTGACTTGTGACTGCCCTTGGCTGAAGACAGTCTCCTTGCAAAAAGCCATGCCCAGCTGGGCATGGTGGCTCATGCTTGTAATCCCAGCACTTTGGGAGGCCGAGGTGGGTGGATCACCTGAGGTCAGGAGTTCGAGACCAGCCTGGCCAACATGGTGAAACCCTGTCTCTATTAAAATTACAAAAATTAGCCAGGCATGGTGGTGGGCACCTGTAATCTCAGCTACTCGGGAGGCTAAGGCAGGAGATCTCTTGAACCCGAGAGGCGGAGGTTGCAGTGAGCTGAGATCACACCACTGCACTCTAGTCTGGGCAACAGAGCAAGACTGTGTCAAAATAAATAAATACATATTAAAAAGTAAAATAAAAAGCCATGCCCCTCCCCAGGGGCAGCCCATTGCCAGTGCCATGTTGATACAGAGAGACAAAGACATGGCCCCTGACTCAATTCAGGATGACCCCAAAGGGCTATCCCAGGTTCCGAGCTCCCTGTGGAGCAGGCTGAGGCCTTGAAGTGGCTGCACCACAGACCAGCTTCTCCCTCTGCCCAGTCCTGCCTCCCACCTTTCCCTGACAAGAGCACACCCCAGTAAATTCTATCTCAAGGTCTGCATCTAGGGAACTCAGTCAGCGACAGGCGGTCTTCAGAAGACGAGATGGAGCGGGGAGGCATCCTAGGCGGAAGGTGTGGCTTGCACAGGCGCCTGCAGGTGGACTCCAGAGATGGCGTGGGGAGGTACTGGAAGGGCTGACACTGGGATTTGGAGAGGCTCCAGCTTCATTTTGGAGATGAGGATGGGGAGGTGGGGAGGGGAGCCTGAAAATGTCACATCTTTTGTTCTCAGAAGATAAAGCAGAAGCAAGTCACATTCACAGGGGGCAGGAGAGTGAGGAAGTGAGGCTGCCAGGAACCTGGTTAGCAGGGCGCAGGAGAGAGAAGATCACAATCAGTAGTGACCTTGGGCTTGAAGATTCCCCAGGACGGGGAGGGGCTGGCATGGACGCGCATGGATAAAGAGAGGAACTGGCTGGAAGGATCAATGGAAAAAGAAGGGTGATGAACAGGCCCAGCAGAAAACCCCTGGGATTTGCTCAGAAGTCACAAACTGGCAGCTGGCTGGCCAGATACACAATAAGTGTTTCATTTGGCTCATGTGATATTTTAAAACATGAGGAAATTCATTACCCACATTTGAGAATCTGGAGACTTCGCGTGAGACTCTAGATTTCCGACTTCTCCTGAGAAGTCAGAAGACCTGGTACCCTGGGCCTGTGCACCTGCCCCACCCCTGGGGCAGAGTGGATGCAGGTTTTCTCTGCCTGTGCATCTGCTCTTTGGTGGAGTTGGAAGAGACAGCTCAGGGCACCGTACCAACAGATGCCTTGGGTCTCTTCATACTCTTATGTCCTCTTGTTCTACACTTTCTGGGTGCCAACTATGGCCTCCTGGGTCAGGGCCACAGCTAACACATAGAGTGTCTGCATGCAAAATGGAAAAATGCCCCTCAGGGAAGGCAAAATGAGAAGAGATGCCCCTCCTCTGGAGTGAGACGGCCCTGCTAGAGCCAGGGAGCTAAGCACAGGCTGGTTTCAGCGTCCACTTGCCCCACAGCCTGGTGTCTCTGTGCAGTGTCCAACCCACCCGACTGTACAGGGAAACCCTGTCCCAAGTAACCACAACTCCCCCTGACCCCGGAAGGTCCTCCTTCCACCCGACACTGCTCCAGGAGAGGTACTCACAGATTCCGTGGTAGATGCCTGGCTCTGGCGTGGTGACTTGGGGGACATGGGGACTGGATGGGAGCTCTAGCTCTGGGATCTGCACATGCGTTGGAGAAGCAGAGGAAAAGGGGGTGGTTTTAGTGATGGCCACACAACTAGCTGGCTGTTTCTGCAGATACCACTGCCCACCCTGTGCCCAGGTAAGTCCCTGTGTGTCTTCCTGGATTTTTCTGCCTTTGTGGAAGCTATGGGACCAGGGATATGGGCAGACCCTGACCCTCTGGGGTCTGCATCCTTCTCAGCAGCTCTCACCGGCCAGGGAGGAGACTGATGCTAACAGCTAAGGTGTTTAGATTTCCTCCAACAGGGAAGGACCCAATAAATGCTTATGTGGTGAGCCGGAGGAAGAAAGGAAGGAAGGAAAGGAGGAGGAAGGGAAGAAGAGAAGGAAGGGAGACAGGAAGAAAGGAAGGAAGGGAGAGATGAAGAAAGGAAGGAAGGAGGAAAGGAAGGAGGGAGGAAGGAAAAGAAGGAAGGAGGGAGGGAGGGAGGGAAGAAAGGAGGGAGGGAGGGAAGGAAGAATTCAAACCATACAGAGTGGTTCTTAACCTTGGCTAGTCACTGAAGCAGAATCTCTAGGGGTGGGGCCCGACATCCATATTTTTAAAGATCCACCCAAGTGATTTCCACGGGTAGCCAGGATAAAACATCCTGGTCTTCAGAGAGTCAACAGTGGGCCGCCACACACTTCTTGGGCCTTACATATAAACTACTTGCTCACTGTCTCTTTGCACCGTAAGTGAAGGCAAAAGAGACTTTACTACTTCACAGCCAGGAAAGCTGAGGTGCAAAACGAAGTGAAGGCGCTGGTCTCTCATGAGATGGAGAGAGTGATCCCTGCAGCCCCTCACAGCGCCGGGCCCATCAGAGTCCCTTACGAGCGCCTTCATCTTTTGGAAAACGCTGGGCAAATGGAAGCGCCCAGGGTAGACTCCCATCTGGAGACCCCTGGGTCAAACCCAGAGCACAGGCACGGCTTGTGGCCCAAAGAAGGTTTGAAAACATCTGAATTCACTGCCAGCATTTTTAAATGGAGAGATTTTACAGAAAAATCCAGCTTTCTGGCTTCTCTTGTAAAAATCAGGAGAACTGGCAACAATAGGCTTGCCACTCTTGGTGGCCGTTTTCCTTGGATGTGGGGAGGGGCACGCACTCCCCAGCTGCCTGTGCCTTCCCGTGCCCTGCTCCCGCACCCCATGCTCTGCCTGGTTATGGGGTACAGCCCCAGTGAACATCGTGGGATCCACACGACATGTCGCTGCCTTGCCTCGGTCATGACCTTCCCACAGCCCAGCCCCATCACTTGGGGCTTCTGTTGTCCCCATTTCTCCCTTACCCTCTTTAACCATCTCCTCTTTTTCCTATTGGTCCTGACCGGAATTGACGCTGAAGGTCATCTTTCATTTTAAAAGATTTGTTTATCTGGCTGGGTGTAGCAGCTCATGCCTGTAATTCCAGCACTTTGGGAGGCCAAGTTGGGAGAAGCGCTTGAGTCCAGGAGTTCATGACCAACCTGGACAACATAGCAAGACCTCGTCTCTACAAAAAATAAAAGAACTAGTGACATGGTGGCGTGCACTGTAGTCTCAGCTGCTCAGGAGGCTGAGATGGGAGGCTCACTTGAGCCCCGGGAGTTTGAGCTGCAATGAGCCATGATCACGCTACTGTACTCCAGCCTGGGTGACAGTGCCAGGCCCTACCTCTAAACAAAATAAAAAAGAATAAGTTGCTTATCGATTATAAGCATAAACTGCGGAATCACACATTCAAGTTCTACCCTTGTTTCTCTGTCACGACGTGCCCTTGGGCAAGTCACTTGACTCGTCTGAGCATCGATCTCTGAAATGGCAATGTTAATAGTCTCGGCCGGGCGCGGTGGCTCAAGCCTGTAATCCCAGCACTTTGGGAGGCCGAGACGGGCGGATCACGAGGTCAGGAGATCGAGACCATCCTGGCTAACACGGTGAAACCCCGTCTCTACTAAAAATACAAAAAATTAGCCGGGCGAGGTGGCCGGCGCCTGTGGTCCCAGCTACTCGGGAGGCTGAGGCAGGAGAATGGCGTGAACCCGGGAGGCGGAGGTTGCAGTGAGCTGAGATCCGGCCACTGCACTCCAGCCTAGGCGACAGAGCAAGACTCCGTCTCAAAAAAAAAAAAAAAAAAAAATAGTCTCTACTCAGAGGGTTGTCGCGAGGGTGAAACAAGAACACTGTGTACCCTGCTTGGATCATGATATGTGTTCATGAAACCACGGCTGTGATGATCATTATTTTAATTGTCACTCTGCCTGTGAACAGTGTTCCTAGTCCTTCCATCAAAAACAACAGTGAATGATCAAATCACAACCCAAAGCAAAAACTCCCCTGAGACTGCCAACCTCTGAATTGCAGAGATGACACAGAGCTCATTTCTCCTGGCTTTGATTAAAATTTGAATACCTTCTTTACTTCGGTTAAAAAAAATAAAAAAATAAAAATAATTAGAGAATGAAATATGACATAGAGGACAAAAAAACGAAGTAGAAAAATGGGAAATGTCAACACAGTGGCACCAGCAGCTTAAAGGATATCCATCTTAATTCTCCCTGCTCTACTCTGAGTTAGGGGAAGAAACCTATCTGGGGTCCCCCCCCAGCCCCCCAGCTCCAGTCTTACCCGGTCATCGGCCCCCATGCCAGCCTGGGTGAAGGGCCGCTCATCCCCCTCGCCGTCGGCCGTGCTGGGCCTCCTCAGTGCCTCCTCATCCTGCAGGCTGTCCAGGCTTCCCACGTCCAGGTCAAACATCTCATCAGAATAGAATATGGCCTCGAGAATGTCATCATCAGTCGTGAATAAGATTGTGTCTCCAAAGTGCTCTGGGGCTTTTACCAAGACGAAAGAAAGGTCAACTCACTCCATCCCAGTGATTTGTAGATCAAGAGCCTAAACCCATCCACTTCTGTGCTATACAACCCCAAACCCCTAACTGGTATTGATTAGTGTGAGCCTTATTAGTCTTCACAGATTTGCAAATGGAATGCACGGACCATAAGCATCACACAGATCTAAGGAAGGGATCTAATTTCATGAGAATCACTGTGATATGTCATCAGGCAAGTGACATTTCTTTGGGGTGGGCGAGGCACTATGCCAGATACTGCTGGTACCCCACACAGATCTCGGCGTATCCTTTTCTCAGGTGCCTTGCCCGGAAGGGCGTGGGAGTTACATCCCCAACCTGGGAAGCCTTGGCTCCAATGACTGCCTGGTAGGTGGGGTTCTAACGCCCTGCTCCTTCATCTTCAGGCAGGAAACACCTGAAATTTATGTTCCAGAGCTCCCTCAATATTTGGTTGAGGCTGGGCTTCCTGGAAACTATATTCTTGCTTCACTATGCCAGGTTTCTCCTAGAAGCACTACCTCCATAAGTCACTTGCCAAAGAATGCCCCATCTCAGACCCAGGTTCTAGGGGCCGGACCAAGACAGGTGCTTTATGGGAGGAGCTGAATGATGTCAGGCCTAGCACACCCATGCTGTAAGAGGGGATGAATGGACTAGGTCTGTGGCCGGGTGCAGGGGCTCATGCCTGTAATCCTAGCACTTTGGGAAGCCAAGGTGGGTGGATTACTTGAGCCCAAGAGTTTTCAAGACCAGCCTGGGTAACATGGTGAAACCTCATCTCTACAAAAAATACAAAAATTAGCCAGGTGGGTTGGTGCATCTGTAGTCCCAGCTACTTAGGAGGCTGAGGTGGGAGGATTGCTTGAGCCCAGGAGGTCAAAGCTGCAGTGGGCCAAAATCATGCCACTGTGCAGGGCAAGATCCTGTCTCAAAAAAAAAAAAAAAAAAAAAAGGAAGAAAGGGCCGGGCGCGGTGGCTCACGCCTGTAATTCCAGCACTTTGGGAGGCTGAGACGGGCGGATCACGAGGTCAGGAGATTGAGACCATCCTGGCTAACATGGTGAAACCCCGTCTCTACTGAAAAAAAAAAAAATACAAAAAATTAGCCAGGTATGTTGGCGGGTGCCTGTAGTCCCAGCTATTCGGGAGGCTGAGGCAGGAGAATGGTGTCAACTCGAGAGGTGGAGCCTGAAGTGAGCTGAGATTGCACCACTGCACTCCAGCCTGGGGGATATACAGCGAGACTCTGTCAATAAAAAAAAGAAAGAAGAAAGAAGAAAGAAAAGAAAAGAGAAAGGAGAGAGAGAGAGAGAGAGAGAGAGAGAGAAAGAAAGAAAGAAAGAAAGAAAGAAAGAAAGAAAGAAAGAGAAAGAAAGAAAAAGAAAGAAAGAAAGAAAGAAAGAGAGAGAGAGAGAAAGAAAGAAAGACAGAGAGAGAGAGAGAGAAAGAAAGAGAGAGAAAGAAAGAAAGAGGAAGGACTGATCTGTTGTTGGCTAGCCAGCTGTTCTGTTTTTTCCCATAGACCCTCAGCAAGTGGCAGACAGGGGCTCTGAGAACATTTTTACAGACACCCGTACCTCCGGCCAGGGTTCCAGAGGCCTTGGCGATTTCTCCTTCAAAGATGCACTGGGTGTCTAACAGCATCGTGATGTCTTTCACGCCTCGGAAGGAATGTATCCGAGATTTATTGTAGTTCCAAATTCTGATCAGGGCAACGTGGCAAGGGTGCGTGAAGTCAATGGTGATGGAGTGGGATTTGCCTGGCGTGAAGGGTGCCAGCCAGACGTGCATGTCGTCCTGGGTCCTGTTCACCCCGTCGATGAGGTTGGTGACCACGCGGGGGTCTTTCCCATAGGCTGGTAAAATATTGATATCGGGAGGGTCTGCTTTTATGTTTGAAATCTGCACCGGTTCACCCTTGGAACTGAATATTTCTATTCCGTTGAGGCCGACATAGTGTCTGTCCCCCCAGGTAGACTTGATGTCAATGACCAAGTGCTGTCCATAAGGCAAGACGGGGATTTTAAAGTCGCCCCCAGCGTCTGTCTCTCCAGAGTAGCCATCCTGCCCTCTCGATGGCCCTGGTTGCTCCCCCTTCTTGGAGGGGGGCAAGTCGCTGTGCCGGCTGCTCTTTTGCTGCAGGAGCTCATCCAGGATGTCCCCCGGGAGCTCCGTGTTGGAGATGCGTCCCCGGTGGGAGCGGTCGAAGGCACTGAGGGAGCTCCATGACTCGTGAAGTGTGTGCTCCTGCTCACTGCGCCACCTTGACCGTGATGGCGTCCTGGAAGACCAGGTGTCTTCTGGAAGAAAGGACAAAAGAGGGGGGAAGCCCCGTGAGTGGCATGCGTGGAAGTGGGGACCATTAGACACTGTCTCCTGTGGTGGCTGTCAGCGAGGCAGGGTCACCTCCAGGAGAGCCCTCAAGAAACCAGCGGGGTTGCTACTGGCTGTCTCCTTAGCCAAGAGGCCTCCTGGCACTGGATGGCTGGGGCCAGGCATGTTACCATCCTGCACTGCATGGGGGCCCTGGCACAGAGCTTGGTCTCCTGTCCTACACAGCTTCTGACTGTCCTGTGGGCCATTCAGTCAGTAAAAAAAAGTCTATGATCACCCAAATCCAGAATCTTGTTGTTTTTGCAAAAACATGAAGTATTTTTTCATAGACTGAATTTTCTAAGAATGCAATCATCGTGCGAACCAAGGGAAGACTACTTGGCTGTGTTAGAAACTTTGCCAGGAGTTGCTCCCCACTGTAGAAATTCACATGACCAGGGGCAGTGCTGCTGCCTGGGGCGTCTGAGTCAGCAACAAGAGGGTGTGTGCTGGAGGCTGTCACAGTCATGAGACTCTAACGGTTTTCAAAGACAATTTAATGGCAGGTGGAAGGCTTGTAAAAGAATGTTAAATTGAAAAAGCCAGATATGCAGTTTTAAATGCAGCATATCCTGGTACGGGTGACATGCACCCTTGTTAACAGTGTTGTTTCTGGTTTCTGGCTGGGGAGCAGGAAGGACTTTTATTTTCTTCTTTGTAGCTTGATTTTTTTAAAGTCCCCTACATGCATTACTTTTCTTTTCTTTCTTTTTAATTTTTTTTAGAGACAGGATCTCGCTCTGCTGCCCAGGCTAGAGTGCAATGGTGTGATATCAAAGCTCACTGCAATCTTGACCTCCTGGCCTCAAGTGATCCTCCCGCTTCGGCCCCCCGAGTACATGGGATTATACGCATGACCACTGGGCCCAGCCTGTAATACCTTTATAATCAAGAAAAAACATGCTATTTATTTATTTATTGAGACAGGGTCTCCATCTGTCACCCAGGCTGGAGTGCAGTGGCGTGATCATGGCTCACTATGGCCTTAACCTCCCAGGCTCAGGTGATCCTCCCACCTCAGCCTCCTGAGTTGCTGGGACCACAGGTGTGCACCAACATGCTTGGCTAATTTATATATATATATATTTTTTTTTTTTTGGTAGAGACGGGGTTTTGCCATGTTGCCCAGGTTGGTCTTGAATTCTGGGCTCAAGCGATTCGCCTGCCTCAGCTGGGCGAATCCCAGTGCTGGGATTACAGGTGTGAGCCACCGCGCCCAGCCAAAAATGCTATTTTAAAAAGCCAATCAGCCAGGTATATTATAAAGTAAGGAATTTATTTGCACACATGGCTAAAGCCTGTGTCCCAAGCACATGGAGAACACAGGCCCAGACTGATCTGAAGGCCCGACGCTCCTTATGGAACATGAGAGCCGCGGCGTGCACACCACGCAGTGGCTTGTTCTCACAGCCACGCCATGGCTCACCGCCATCTAAGGGTGTCATCCTGCAAAAACAGCGACTGCTGACACTGACATTGTTTTTCCTGCTTTCATATCGCACTGTGCCCTGCACTCCATTTCCTGCCTGTCTCCTAGGGGGCTCGGCTCTATCAATTATCTCCTCTCTCCAGAATCTTCAATCACTCCTTCCCCACTGGCACCTTCCCCTGTTTGCCTGCAGACATGCATAAATCTCTCCTACCTGGAAGAGAAGAAAGGACGAAACAGGAAGGCGACCTGCTCCTGTGGCTCCCTCCGACCACGACCCTGTTTTCTCCCTGTTTCGCTCAGGCGCTCTGCCACCCGTCCCACCCCTCCCACCCCTCAAGCCCCTGCCGCCTGGTGCCTCTTTCCAGTGGGATTGTTTTGCTCACTCAAACTCCACTTCCCCTTCCACTCGGATTTGGGGGATCCTTTGGAGACCCCCCACACACACCTTCAGGCCATCTAATTAGATCAATGCCGATAGCATCCTTCCAAGCCGGCCTCAAAGAGGGGTACTCTTTAAACTGGTGGCGCTGAAGCTGGAAGCATGTAGATGTGGAATTGCCAAAGGCTATCTTGCTACCCGCTGGGGAGAACCTGCCTGAGAATGAAGCCAACACTGAGAACACAAGTCGAGAGATGGAGGATCCTGATGACAACCTCTGAACTCCTGGATCCAGCTGTGCCTGAAGTCAAACTCCTGGTGGCTTTCCGGCCTTTGCATGCGTACGACTCCTACAATTCCCTAACCCGCCACTGAAATGCCTTCCCCAAGTGAACAATGACCTCCCAGTCTTTGTCAGTTTTCAGTCTATGTGTGACATCCCTGGCAAACCTCTTCCATTTGATACCTCCCACTCCACTGATATAGGAGCCACTCTACTTCCCTGGTTCTCTGCCTCTCCCACTGACAACTCTCCCCATCACCCCAGTCCCACCCTCCCACACCCTCAGTCTGGGGGTGTCCCAAGGCCCAGGCCGCTCCTCTCCTGACACCACCATCCTTCCTTGCCCTCATTTAGCTCTTAGTTCCCAGGCAGGCCCTGCTTAACTTTACAGGTCAAGTTCTGCCTTCTCTTCCCTGGGCACCATCCTTCAATCCCAACGACCTCTTGGAAGGTTCAGACATGTCCACTCTGTCACTTCAGTCTCCATGTGCCTAAAATGGAGTTTGTCATCAACCCCTCTAGCTGGTATTGTCTCTCCTGCACTGAGAATCAAGACAACCTGACTCTCACCACCCCCACAGCCCTGAGTGTGGCCGCCGCTGACTCCTGCCCCCTCCTCTCTGCCCTCCCCACCATGACCTTTCAGCTCCAGCCCCGCTGGCCCTCCTGCTTCCTGGCCAGGCTGCCTCTTCTGGCCTCAGCGCCTTTGCCCTTGCTGCGCCCCTGCCAGGAGTGCTCTTCTACCAGAGGCCCACGTAGCTGGCTTCGCTTGTCACCCGCCTCCTTGGAGAGGCCTTCTCTGCCACCTTATCCTCGCTCCTGGATGTGTCCCAGTGTGCAGCAGAGCTCCTGGTGTGTGGAAATGCCAGTGAAGGGCTGGACGCTGGTAGCGCAGGTCTAGAGGCTGAGGGACTCCCTGCTCCACCTGTCAGTTCCTCTGCCCCGTCCTCTGCCCTCCCCTCCTTCTCATCTGCCATTTAAAAAGATACCAGAGGTTTCTTCCATCCTATCCCCTCAGGCACGAGGCTTAACATGTGGCAGAAGGAACTACCCAGATGGATTCTCATGACTTCAATTTATGTGATTTGATTTCCATCGACTAAAATGAATGGCCTGGGTTGGTTTGCAAGTGCACCGAGGAGACAGCACCGAACGCCACATATCAGGGACACTGCCCGAGTGCGTGAGACAGGCAAAGAGACTTTGCTTTCATTCTGCATCTGCTTTCTAACCTATTCTCCCTGAGTTATACACTCTGGGTTTAAAAGCAGAGGAGTAGATGGCTGGGCGCGGTGGCTCACGCCTATAATCCCAGCACTTTCGGAGGCTGAGGTGGGTGGATCACCTGAGGTCAGGAGTTCAAGATCAGCCTGGTCAACCGGGGGAAACCCCATCTCTACTACAAATACAAAAATTAGCTGGGTGGGGTGACATGCACCTATAATCCCAGCTACTCAGGAGGCTGAGGCAGGAGAATCACCTGAACCCAGGAGGTGGAGGTTGCAGTGAACTGAAATTATGCCAATGCACTCCAGCCTGGGTAACACAGCAAGACTCTGTCTCGAAAAAAAAAAAAAAAAAAAAAAATGCAGAGGAGTTGAGCCTTGCTCTTAGACCTCTTCGACATGAGAGCTGGCTGGGGGCCCACGGACCTCTATGTCTGCAGACTCCATGGGAATTGGGGAGCTGTTGGGATCAGTGCTCTGTCCTGTCGTCACCAACATTTCTACAATCTGCACAGACATCAGAAAACCACTCCTTCAACCTGCAGTCAACACAATCTGGGAGGGGTGCCCAATGACAAGATGGTGCTATCAAAATTTCCTACATACTCCTGGATTGAGATGAATAGGACTATGGAGCTCTGAACTGAAGTTTGTCAAAATCAACTGCACTGCCATGAGGTATATGGTAATTCCTGCTAAAACAGGAAATTATGAAGTACTTAGAGGGATATCACAGAGACATGTTTATTCCAGTGAATCATCCTTCGGCCATCACTGATTGGACAAGGAGTGGACACCTGATCCAAGTAGACCAATTACCTTCTACACTGAGACTTTGGAATCGGTTGCAGGAACAAGAGCCGGGACATAGTCACTCTAGGACTGTGAGGCCATTTCCTCATATTTCTCCTCATACAACTGTGAGGCCGTGTGAGTAGCAGAGACAGCTGATATCGTGAGGAAAGTGAGGGGAAGTGGACCTGCAGAGAAGAAGAGGTAGGGCCCAGAAGAGACAGAAAGAAGCGTCCTTGGTTCCTGCCAACTTTCTGGTTCTTCCTTCCAGTCCCCTGTGATGAGTCGCTACACTCTCTACCTTTGGGGTCAAGGTGATCATTAAGGATTCTCCGAATGACATCCTCTTTACTGCTCAAACTGGGCTGATGAGATCTCCTTCACCTGTAAACAACTGACCCCTGATGAAAATAATTCCAAAATGCAGATGGCATTCAACGAGATGCTCTGCTGGGCATAAGATTTCTCAGGCTTGCTCTTTCTCTCTTGCTCTCTTTTTTTTAAAGAGACCGGATCCTGCTCTGTCTTGATTTTCATAAGTTCCCTACATTATATTGCTTTAATTTTAATTAATTAATTTAATTTTATGATTTCATTTTTTGAGACACAGTCTCATTCTGTCGCCCAGGCTGAAGTGCAGTGGTGTGATCTCAGCTTACTCCAACCTCCACCTCCCGAGTTCAAGCAATTCTCATGCCTCAGCCTCCTGAGTAGCTGGGATTACAGGTGTGCGCCAAAACACCTGGCTAATTTTTCTATTTTTAGTAGAGACAGTGTTTTGCCATGTTAATCAGGCTGGTCTCGAATTCTTGACCTCAGATGATCTTCCCGCCTCGGCCTCCCAAAGTGCTGGGATTACAGGCAAGAGCCACTGTGCCCAGCCCAATTTTCGTTTTTTCAGAGACAGGGTCTCGCTCTGTCACCCAGGCTGGAGTGCTGTGGTGTGATCATGGCTGACTGCAGCCTTGACCTCCAGACTTGAACTGCAGACTTTGTTTCACTTTAATTTCTTTTCAGGCATTTCAGTGCCTGGGTTCAAGGGATCCTCCTGCCTCAGCCTCCCGAATAGCTGGGACTATAGACACACACAACCACATCCAGCTTTTTTTTTTTTTTTTTTAACTTTTGTAGAGATGGGGTCTTATTATATTGCCGAGGCTGGTCTTGAACTCCTGGCCTCAAGAAATCTTCCCACCTTGGCCTCCCAAAGTGCTGGGTTTACAGATGTGAGAGTGCACCCAGTACCCAGGCTCTTATACTGGCAACAAAATTCCAATCCCAGAACGGAACTTGGGCAGTCATTCATTCCACCAGCATTCTTGGTGGGCTGGCCTGTACCTTTCTGGAAGGGCATGGCTATGGGATTTGGCACTAGGTAATGGATAATTTAACATTTCTAAGCAACTTTCCTTTTTAGCACGACTGGCTTAACAAGCATGAAATCTCAGGGGCTTGGTTCTTAATGTGCCATTGAGCCAAGCGCTGAAATGCTTGGAAAGAAATTAAAGTGAAACAAAATCTCCTGAACTTGGGCAAGTTAGAGTAACACCGTTACGTCGGAACTCCCGGAGGCTTTGCACGACTGTTTGCTGGGAAAGCTTGGAATGCCTGGCCTTCCCGGGGCAGTTGGGTGATGATGGCTGTGACCATAGGCTGTGACTACTATAGGGTAGTGTTTGGAAACGTATGGTAGAGCTGATCTGTATGGGTTCGAGTCCTGCTTTAACGCTTACTGTCTATGTGACCTGAAAAACGTTACTTCCATCTCACGTTCTCTTTATCTGTAAAATGAGTCTGTCAGGAGGTTATTTAGGTAACACGCCTGGACAAGAGCCTGGCTTACCGCAAGCATGATGTGCACCCGGTCACTGCAGTTCTTTCTTTTTTTTTTCTTTGAGACGGAGTCTCGCTCTGTCCCCCTGGCTGGAGGGCAGTGGCGCGATCTCGGCTCACTGCAAGCTCCGCCTTTCGGGTTCATGCCATTCTCCTGCCTCAGCCTCCCGAGTAGCTGGGACTGCAGGCGCTCGCAACCGCGCCTGGCTAATTTTTTGTATTTTTAGTAGAGATGGGGTTTCACCGTGGTCTCGATCTCCTGACCTTGTCATCTGCCCGCCTCGGCCTCCCAAAGTGTTGGGATTACAGGCATGAGCCACCGCGCCTGGCCACTGCATTCTTTCTTACAACGGCCCTCCCACACTGTGGAGGACCTGCCATGAGCCAGGTGCCTGCCCTCAGAGAGCTCCTCAACTCTTTCATTCCACCTTACCCTCCTCCTGAAGCTGACTGAACCTCAGTGTTAAGTCTCAGAAGGGGTGAGCAGCAAAAATCTGTAAGGTTGGGGAATCAGAGGAGGCAGCTCTGCCCAAGATGACACTTGGAGTCTGAGGAACTTGTTCCTGTACCCTAACTGACATGTCAGAGGTATATCTGCTAGATACTCCCTAATAGAGAAGATGCTGATTTGAATCATTAAAAAATGTATGCATTAAGACATCGAATTAACCCAAATGCCCATCAGTGATAGACTGGATAAAGAAAATGTGGCACATACACACCATGGAATGCTATACAGCCATAAAAAGGAACGAGACCATGTCCTTTGCAGGGACATGGATGTAGCCAGAAGCCGTTATCCTCAGTAAACTAATGCAAGTTAACATTGCAAACAAAGAAAACAAACACCACATGTTCTTACTTATAAGTGGGAGCTGAACTATGAGAACACATGGACACAGGGAAGGGAATGTCACACACTGCGGCCTGTTGGGGGGTACAGTGGGGGGAGGGAGAGCATTAGGAAAAATAGCTAATTCATGCTGGCCTGAATACCTAGGTGATGGGTTGACAGGTGCAGCAAACCACCATGGCACACATTTACCTATGTAACAAACCTGTACATCCTGCACATGTACCCCAGAACTTAAAATAAAAATTTAAAAAAAGAAAATAAGAAAATAAAACTGGAAAACAAAATTATGCCTTGGCGTTGCGTAGATATTTCACCCAGAGAAAGCATCACAGAGAGGGTGATGATGACGACAGAACAGCTAATCTCTCTTGGGGGCTCCTGTGTGCCAGGCACTGTGTTAAATGCTCCACAAGTATGATCTCATTTGATCCTCCCAGCACCCCATGTATTATTAGTGTCATTTTACAGATGAGGAAACTGAGACTCAGCAGGGTTCAGAACCTGCCCGAGGTGTGGGTTGGAGGTGATGGAGCCAGCATACATGCTCAGGCAGCCTGGCCCCAGGGTTTTGCTTCCACATGGTATGGGGTGGGGTTCAATTCAGAGGCTCTAGGGGTGAGCCCTGGTATGGCAGGCCTGAGTGCTCTGTGGATGGAAAAGGACCTCATCCAAGCTAGTGTTGAAATAATGGCTACTACTCGCTGAGCACTCATCATGTGACAGGTTCGGTGTTGCTATTTGGAAGCCATCATCTCATTCCTTCCTTGCCACACTGGGTGGGGAAGTCATTAGCATTTTACAGATGAAAACACTGAGGCCCAGGCTAGAGGTCTCAGGCCTGTAAGCGGCCAAGTTTGGATTCAATGGTTTGACTCCTAGCTGCTATCCGTACTCCTTCCCAGGAGCCAAATCTGAGTGCAAATATTGAGACTCCCTGCCTTGGTGGGCTCTCTTTTCATAATCAGGAATGCCCTTGAAGATAATCTAATCATCTACTGCAAAGTTCACAAAGCTCTCAGGGCGAGTCCTGCCAACAGATGTTTTTTTTTTTTTTTTGACACATACAGTGGTTTAAAAATAATCTCAATCAGTTGCCAAAGTTAAAAAATAAGAAACATTTCTGGTTTCTTTTGAAAAAGGTAAAAGGGAGGTCTGGTACAGTGGCCTTGCATTCATTATTTTTTGGGGGGGATGGAGTTTTGCTCTGTTGCCCAGGCTGGAGGGCAGTGGCACAATCTCAGCTCACTGTAGCCTCCACCTCCTGGGTTCAAGTGATCCTCTTGCCTCAGCCTCCCAAGTAGCTGGGATTACAGGCACACATCACCATACCTGGCTAATTTTTGTATTTTTAGTAGAGTCAGGGTTTTACCATGTTGGCTAGGCTGGTCTCGAACTCCTGGCCTCAAGTTATCTGCCCGTCTCGGCCTCCCAAAGTGCTGGGATTACAGGTGTGAGCCATTGCGCCGGCCTGGCCTTGCATTCCTAAAGGCTGACTAGAAACCTGAGTGGAGCGGCAGCCGCCCTGTGGGTGGGCTTATGGTCTCCAAATTGCTGAAGTCCTCACTATTCCCTGTGCCACTTCCAACACCCAGGCAAGTGTCAATTGCTATGCATCATCACACTTGTGTTATTATTTTTTCCTTTTTTTCTTGAGACAGAGTCTCGCTGTGTCACCTAGGCTGGAGTGCAGTGGCACAATCATGGCTCACTGTAGCCTTGACCTCCTGGGCCAAAGTGCTCTTCCCGCCTCAGCCTCCTAAAGTGCTGGGATTTCAGGCCTGGCCACTGTAGCCACCTATTTTTCTAACAGTTGGAGAAAGTGAAGTGATTAGAGACCAAAGTCTCTATGAAAGGTAGGAGAACAAAGTCTTCTGGAAAATGGCTTGGAAAAGTCACGTGTTGCAAGAAAAATGGGCAAAGGGACATACTTTGGTGGCAATGACAAACACATCTATGAATTTACCATGCAAAATGTGTCTTGCCCATTTCACTCATTTATGTACCTCTTTGGCCCCTGAGACAGTGATTTTGTGACCCTTAGTTGAGAACAACCACCTTGTTTTGCAGATAAGGAAACTGAGGTCCAGGGAGTAACTGGCTTCATGCCAATTAGAGGCGCTGGGATGATGGTGCCCAAGTCAGGCTGCTTTTTGGAGCTTACCTCTGCTGGCTGACTGGTCGTCCCCATGACTACAGCTGCCAGCATCCTTCCTTGAGCCCCTCCTCCCACTAGCAGGGCGCTCTCTGTTGGGGGGCTGGTTAAAGATGTCTGAGTCATCACTGTGGACTTTGGGGGTTGCCCTCTGGGTTCTCTCCTTGGTGTTGACACTCCGGCTGGTTCCCTGTCCTGGCTCACGTTGGGGGCTTTTATCCCCAGCCTCAGTCTCTCTGGGACCCTCACCGATGACATCGTGTGACGGGAGCCTGCCCTTCCAGGCCAGTGGCTTCTCGGGACTAAGCCAGAGGGGTTTTGACTTCCTGCCTTCCTGCTTCCTGTCCTTCCCGGTGGGAGAAGGTTGTAACCAGGATGGGGTTTTCCCAGGTGGCTCACAGATTTTTCTGCCCATGAGGTTTTCCAGTTGTTGGATGAGAGAGGGCTCCTCGTGGACAGGAGGGCACCTGACAGGTGGGGAGGTGGCAGGAGCACTGGGCATGTCACCTATCAAAGCAGGGGCTGCCGACAGTCTCAAATATTCCTCTACCTGGGACAAACTGTCTTTCCCGCAATTAGTTGAATTCTTCCTTTCGCCAGACACATCTCCTTGTGAAGATAGCTTTGCATCCACTAATGTTTCAGCTGGCTGTGGGCAACCGAGACCAAGCTCCTTGTCCCCGCTGGCGCCAGCCATCTCGTGGGCGCCTCTGCTTTCTTCCGAGTGAATGTTCACGGTGTTCTCCAGTCGCTCACTCTTCTCGTTCTTCTGGTCAACCAGGATGCTGTGGTCAGCCGGGGCCTCCCTGTCTCCTTTGTCTAACTTGCCATTGAAGATGAGGTTTCTGTTGACGTAAAGCTTCACGTTCTTGGCACCAATGTCAAGATCCTGAAACCACAAGATTTAACAAAGTGAAGATGCATAGCATCAGACTGATGTATGAAATTTTGGAAGTCGAAGATACCAAAAAAAGAAAAGAAAATGTGAAATGCTAGAAATGCGAGCTTTTGAAAACGGCAGTGCTGGGGGTGTGAAACTAGGCTTGGTCTCATTTCCGTGTGAACCGTTACATACTCTATAAATCAAAGGACTTTCACAGAGACGGCCTCAATCGCTGCCTTCGTCATCATTACCTCCTGTTGGGACATTTGTAATAGCCTACTAATTGGTCCCCCTGCTTCCCGTCTCTTGCTACTTTAACTTGGACTTCACATTGCCACCAGAGTTAATTTTCTACCAGAGCAAATCTGTCCAGTCATTCCCCTGTGTGAAATCCTTCATGTTTTTTTCACAGCCTATAGCAGTGTTCTTTAAAGTCCAGTTCCTAAGACCATCTGCGTCAAAAAGCCTGAAGTGCTTATAAAACACAGCCTTCCTGGCCTCGGCAGGCATCATAATTGGGAGACCGTAAAAGCAGAGGCTGAGACAAGGACTTGGGTGCAAGTCGAGTATTTGGCAGGTGAGTCCAAGAGGAAATGGGGAAAGTAAGATAGGGTAGGAAAAAGGAAATACCCAGTTTTTTTTGAGCTGGTCACTGCTGTGGCCAACTGGTGCTCCTTCCCATGGGGGCCCTCTGTGGAACTCCAAGAACTCACTTTCCCCAACCCTAGTCTTCACCTATCTTAAAAATGGCTCCATCCTTGAACTCACTTTCCCCAACCCTAGTCTTCACCTATCTTAAAAATGGCTCCATCCTTGAAGCAGTTGCCAAAAATCTCGTGGCCCCCTTGATCCCTCTCTTTCTCACTTGCCCATCCGATCTGCCAGCTGTCCCTCACCTCTCTCTCCAGAACACTTCCTGGGTCTGACCTCTCTGCCCGGAATGTGCTGCTGCCTTCCTTGCCCAGGCCACCAGGGTCTCTGACAGAGACACCACTGCCGCCTCCTAATTGGTCTCTCCGCTTCCACTCTGCGGTGTCTCCTCCAAATCCTGCACTCACACTTCATTTTCTATGCAGCAGTGAGTCTTTTTTTTTTTTTTTTTTTTTAACTGAAATCAGATCATGGGAGTCTTCTGCTTAAATGCATGTTGCAAATGTCTCTCCAAGACTGGGACATTTATCCACTGCTAGTTCAAGGCTGCCCTTGGGGCACTGATGCACCCACACATGCACGAGCTGAGTGTGCTCCCACGGCAGAGCACCCCACGAGCACCTGAGGCAGGGCGCTGTCCACATGCGGGGACTGTCCCATGTCCACAGCAGCTGCAGTCGGAAGGGAGCCAGGAGGATGCCGTGTGATGACCACTGCCTCAAGGGCAGCCTGTAGGTAACTTCTGGACTCAAAACAAGTTCTCCAGGTGATTTCTTCACATGACGGGGTGCAGAACCATGCCGATGAGGGGATAAATTCCAAAGCCCTCCACGTGACATGCAGTAACCTTCACAAAGGGTCCCCACCTCGCTCTCCTCTCTGCCAGCCTAAATGCCCCCATGTCACACAGGTTCAGCTCTATTCCTTCTATGCTTAAGATAAAATCATACCTCCTGCTACTGTTCCACTTGTCTCATCCTCTTTACAGCAAAACTCTTTTCCCAGCTTTATCAAGGAATAGAATACACATCCCATACAATAAATTGTGCATATTTAACGGATACAGCTTGATAAGTTTTAACATGTGCCTACGCCAATGAAACCATCACACTCAAGAGAACAAACGTACCTATCACCCCTAAGGTTTCCTCGTGCCCCTTGGTAACCCGTCTCCCCTTCCTCCTTCCCCGGCCCCAGGCAACCACCCAGCTGTGGTCCCTCCCTATACACTGATTGTCCTTTCTGGAATGTTTACAGAAAGGAATCATGTTGCATGCAGTCTTTTTTGCCCGGCTCTTTCAGTCATCCTAACTGCTCTGAGATTCACCTGTGTTATGGGAACTGATAGTTCCTTTCCTTTCTACTGCTAAGGAATATTCCATTGCAGGGGTCCCCCATGATTTGTCCGTCACCCTATAAGTGAATCTCTGAGTGTCACTGTCCCTGTGGCTCCTCCTCCCACTACCCCTTGTTCCTCCTCCCATTGGGTTTCTGCCTCCACCTCCACGTGGAACCCACCTGACCCAGGCACCGATAACTAGGGTGACAGTCCATCCTTGTCTGTCCGGGAGAATTCTGATTTATACCTGTTGTCCTGGTGCCATTACTAATGACTCTCAGAAGTGTCTGGTTCCTAAATTACAGGGTCCAGCCGACTGCCATAGGCAATGGGAATTTCTCAGTGGGGGGGGTGGGGGTGGGGAGTGGGGAGTGGGTGGGTGTGGGGCTCGGCAGTACTCAGCAGCTTCTCCTCCTTTGCGATGACTTTCCTCCCTGGGGCTTGTGTGGCTCTGCACCCACCCAGCTTTCTGGCTTTCTTCCTGCCTCGCTGGCTGAGTCTGCCCGACTCCTGGGCTACTTCCTCTTCTTCGGCTGCACCTTGAAGGATGGGCTGCCCGGGGCTCAGTCCAAGACCTCCTGAGGGCTCTTCCCTCGCTCTCCAGGTGGTCTCATTCAGGTCCCAGGCTCCCAGTTATTTTCATCTCCAACCCTGACCTTTCCACCAAGACCCAAGTGACTGCTTGGCCTCTCTTCCTGGATATCTAACAGGTATTCCAATATTAAAATGCCCAAACAGAATGCTCTCTTTTTTTTTAAGAGACAGGGTCTTGCTCTGTTGCCCAGGCTGGTGTTCAGTGGCTTGATCAGGGTTCACTGCAACCTGGATTTCTGGGCTCAAGTGACCCTCCTGTCTCAGCCTCCTGGATAGCTGGGACTACAGGTGCATGTCACTATGGCCAGCTAATTAAAAGAAATTATTTTTTTGTAGAGACGGGGTCTCACTTTGTTGCCCAGGCTGGTCTTGAGCTCCTGGGCTCAAGGGATCCTCCTGCCTTGGCCTCCCAAAGCGCTGAGATTACAGGTGTGAATCACTGTGCCTGGTGTGCCTGAAACAGAATTCTGAAATCACCTTCTCCAAACCTAGTCTTCAACTATCTTAAAAATGGGTCCATCATTCGAGCAGTTGCTAAAAAGCTCACCGTCCCCTCATCCCCTCGTCCCCTCTCACTTTCTCACTCACATCCAGTGTGTCGGCACGTCCCTCGGCTCTTTCTCCAGAACACACCCTGGAGCTGACCTCCTCGCCCGAGTGTGCTGCTGCCCGGGCCACCAGGGTCTCCCAGAGAGACACCACCGTCGCCTCCAATTGGTCTCTCCGCCTCCACTCGGGGCTGTCTCCCCCAAACGCTGCGCTCACTTCATTTTCCACACAGCAGTGAGTCTTTTTTTAACAACTGAAATCAGATCCTGGGAGCCTCCTGTTTAAAGCTGCCCAGTGACTTCCTATGGCACTGACAATAAATCCTACCCCTGTTCAGGGGTGCTCACTGACCTCTCTGACTCTGGCTCCTGGCACCTGCCTCGGTTCCTTGACGTGGCTCAGCCTGCTCCTGCCTTAGAGCCTGCGCACTTGCCTGGCATGCTCTGCCCCAGATGCCCACAGCCTTGCTCCTTCTTCTGTTCAGGGCCTTCTGTGACTATCCCTCTAGAGCAGCCCCACCTCATCAGTCCCCTCTCTATCTTATTGCCCTGTTTGATTTCCTTTTAGTCTCTGAATGGTCTTGCTTATCAGCTTTTAACTTATTTATTGCTTTTCCCACTCAAAGTTAGGCTCCAAGACAGCTGAGGTCCTGCCCGTCTTGTCCAAGGGCACATTGTAGCCACCCAACAATTATTTTTGGGCTGGGTGCGGTAGCTCACGTCTGTAATCTCAATACTTTGGGAGGCCGAGGTGGATGGATCACCTGAGGTCAGGAGTTCAAGACCGGTCTGGCCAACATGGTGAAACCCCATCTCTACTACAAATACAAAAATTAGCCTGGCGTGATGGTGTGAACCTGTAATCCCAGCTACTCGGGAGGCTGAGGCAGGAGAATCGCTTGAACCTGGGAGGCGGAAGTTGCAGTGAGCTGAGATCGTGCCATTGCACTCCAGCCTGGGTGACGACAGTGAAGGTCCGTCTCTAAATAAACTAAAAATAAATAAATAAATAAATAAATAAAGAATTTACTTTGGAATAGCAAATGAATAAACACAGCATTCTCTCCTGGACAGCACTGCTCTCTCAATAGTGCTCTAAGAACCAACCTGATCAGAAAAGCGGCGGTCTGTGGGTTTCACCTCCAGATCATTTATTTCCCACGTTGCCTTGGCTTCTGATCTGCTCTTGGGAGATGGCATCCGAGATCCCGGAGATGTTCACCTATACTAACCTCCTGCTTAGCCTTCCCGAACGCTAGGTGAGTAGGAGCTAACAAATTTCAGGATCACTGAGTTACAGAGGTTTCTGCAGCAATTTAGAAGGAGAACCGTCCAGCCTGTGTTACACCACAGGAACTCGGCTTCAATCATCCAATTGCGGATGACAGGCTACTCTTTGCCGACTGTCAGAAAAGTCGATTCTCAAAGCACTCTTTTACATGTTTATATGGATGGATTCTCTGTTTAGCAGAGGCACAGAGCAAGTGCATGCTGTGAATTCATTGGGAAACAGCTATTTGAGACAGACAGCATGGGCAGTTTTCAATGACTGGCCGTGCAAAATTACTGCCATAGGGACATCTGGTGAGACAGAAACACCTTCCTTTAAAGAGGTGGTGGGTGATGGGGAAACCATCTAGTCCAGCACAGTCACAAGGTGGGCATCCTAGCTTTCCTAA
The DNA here is from genome assembly GCF_002776525.5 of Piliocolobus tephrosceles. Classification (NCBI taxonomy): domain Eukaryota; kingdom Metazoa; phylum Chordata; class Mammalia; order Primates; family Cercopithecidae; genus Piliocolobus; species Piliocolobus tephrosceles. The sequence goes on along the minus strand of NC_045450.1, from coordinate 26,167,523 downwards.
TAGGGTGCCCGACTTCTATGACATGGCCACCCATCTTCCTTCCCCAGTCCAGAGCCCATCTGACCCCCAGCCATCAGCTGCCCTGTCCCCACCAAGCTGTGAGGGAACTGAGAGAGGGAAGCAGGCGCAGGCAGGGGTCAGGCAGGTAAGAGAGAGGAGTGGGCTTAGGTGGAAACCAGTGGTATGCAGGGGTCATGGGGGAGGTGGGAGGGTCATGCCCTGCCTGGCAGCTCTGAGCTCTGAAATGTTTCCAGCAGTCTGCAGGCCAAACAAGCCACATTCATGGGCAGATGTGGCCCAAGGATCACCAGAGTAGGGTCCCTGTAGGGAATGAATATTAGTCACTTCTCTGGATATTCTGTTTAAGGGATAACAGACTGCCTTGTCCTACACCATCCTCAGAACAATCCTGCAAGGGAAGCATTAGGGCCCCATCTTATGGATGGAGAAACTGAGGCACATGCCTTCCCCAAGGTCACATGGCTGGTGTGTGGTAAGCCACTATGGTTGGCATGCTAAAGTCTTAACCACCATCTTTCTGTGGGTCAAGCTAGATTCCAAGAAAGCCCCAGTCCTGGCCCATGCTAGCCTAGCCACTGTCAGGAGCACCTATACCAGTGGAGCTCTGAGCCTCCACCCTTTTTAAAAATTTTATTTTTATTTTTTGAGATGGCATCTCTCTCTGTCACCCAGGCTGGAGTGCAGTGGTGTGATCTCAGCTTACTGCAATCTTTGCCTCCCAGGTTCAAGCGATTCTCGTGCCTCAGTCTCCCAAGTAGCTGGGATTACAGGCACGCCACTATGCCCAGCTATTTTTTGTATTTTTAGTAGACATGGGGTTTCACCATGTTGGCCAGACTGGTCTCGAACTCCTGACCTCAGGTGATCCATCTGCCTAGGCCTCCCAAAGTGCTGGGATTACAGGCGTGAACCACCATGCCTGGCCTTTTTTTTTTTTTTTTTTTTTTTTTAAATAAGTCCCTATGGGCCAGGTGCAGTGGCTCACACCTGTAATCCCAACACTTTCGGAGGCTGAGGCGGGCAGATCATGAGGTCCAGAGTTTGAGACCAGCCTGGCCAACATGGTGAAACCCCGTCTGTACTAAAAATACAAAAATTAGCCAGGCGTGGTGGCAGGTGCCTGTAATCTCAGCTACTCGAGAGGCTGAGGCAGGAGAATTACTTGAAACCAGAAGGTGGAGGTTGCAGTAAGCCGAGACTGTGCCACTGCACTGCAGCCTGGGCAAAAGAGGGAAACTCGGTCTCAAAAATAAAATAAAACAAAATAAAATAAATAAATAAGTCCCTATGGACAAACTGTCTCCTATCCCACCCCAGCCCCAACCTCCACCTCCACTGGGTGGTGGGCGTGTGTATGTGCGTGGGTTCCAGTCCTTTGAGACATTTTTCTACATATTTACGTATATACTGCATAAGTGTCATTATACCACAAGGGTGTGCTTAGAGGCTGTATGAGAGCCACATCTGCCCCAGGAAGAACGCAGGATGGAAGATTCTGTGAGTCTGGATTCCTCCACACCCCCTCAGTGCAGTTCTGTATAAAGGACATCTTTAGGAAAGGATCCAGGGGGAAAATCCTCTCCTCATAAACCAGCCTGCTTCCTCCCCCTCCAGTCGTCGGAGCTTTAACCCCAGGCTCTTTCTCCCTTGTTCTATCTTCTTCCAGGAAGTGCACGACGAAATTCCTTCCTGCCAGAATGTCTTAACCTTTAGAACCTTGTGTCTCTCTCTCTCTCTGCTTGTGTGTATGTGTGTGTGTGTGTGTGTGTGTGTGTGTGTGTCTTGTTTCTTTGGTGTGAATATTTTTTTTCCTTCCTTAACTAGAGTTATTTTTATGCCTTTTGTTCATGCTGCCTCAACCCCCCTTTGCAATGGATTTTGAAAAGGACACTTTGAAACTCTGTGGCTGGTGTGTAGTTAATGGGAACACCTTTCCTGGCCCACATTTTGTCCTTCTCTTCCTTCTTTACGGTTGGCAAGAATCAACTGTGCTGAAACTGTAAAGCATTTTTAATACAATATTAATATTATTTCAATCTAAGTAATTAACTCAGCAAGGCCACTTTCCTCCCTGGCCCCAGGGTAGAATGGTATGTCTTTTGCAATGAACACACAACTGCCCAGCAAAGATTCATGGTGGCACAGTTCCACTGTGACAACAGCGAAGCACAGCTGTGGGCTTTAGCATCTTTTTTTTTTTTTTTTTTTTTTTTGAGAGTGAGTCTCGCTCTGTCGCCCAGGCTGGAGTGCAGTGGCCGGATATCAGCTCACTGCAAACTCCGCCTCCCGGGTTTAGGCCATTCTCCTGCCTCAGCCTCCCGAGTAGCTGGGACTACAGGAGCCCGCCACCTCGCCCGGCTAGTTTTTTTGTATTTTTTTAGTAGAGACGGAGTTTCACCGTGTTGGCCAGGATGGTCTCGATCTCCTGACCTCGTGATCCGCCCGTCTCGGCCTCCCAAAGTGCTGGGATTACAGGCTTGAGCCACCGCGCCCGGCCGGGCTTTAGCATCTTAAGTCACTTTCCCTGGAGAGGAGCACCTGCCTTTGGCGCAGCCTATACAACCTGAGAACAAACCTCTGGAACGAAACATTGGCTAGGCCCAAATACTATATGCCAAGGTGGGTCCGTTAAGGCAAATGGCTCCTTGGCATGGCGACACAACTGAATTTGGCCCAGATGTGCACTGGCTGGACTTCAGGTACAGCCCAGGGAGCCCACACTGCAGGAGTCCCACACTCTGGGAGTTGTGTCATTGGCTGGGAACATTCACTGGCACCTCTGCAGAGCAAAAGCATGGGCTGCTGTCCTTCCTAAGCTCTTTGCCCGGAAGTGTTAGCTCCAGAACAGGAAGGAGTCAGGGGTTCTGGGCCAGGGGTTTAGGGTTTGTCTCCTGGACTCACTGCTTTTATTCCAACTGTAGGTCTATCGAGGTATGGAGGGCTATCGGGGGGTGAGGTGCTGTCTCCCAGAGCGCTGCCACGCACACTTCAGTACGTGGCTCAAGGGCTGACTCCTCCAGGGAGCCCCTGGCCCTCCCTGTCTTCCCCTCCTCCCCGACTCTGGTTGACTTGAGTCTTCCTCTGAGGTTTCAGTGTTGGGCTTGCAACCTGGTTCTCTGCACCTACTGCTTAGCCAAGTGTCCACAGACACATACTTGTCCTCCCCAGGAGGCAAGACCGTCAAGGACAGGGAAAAGGGTTATTCCTATCTGTCCTGAGGTCTTGCTTTGGGGAATAAACTTTCAGGGAGTTCTGGTTTCACTGGGGAGTGACCTTCATGGTCTTTTACATGTCCCTTGGGAGGAAGGCCAGTGAAAACCATTCTTTGTGATGTGAAATTTGATTTCCTAGAAGGGACAGAAGAAGACGGTAAGACACTGAGACATTTAACAAACACCTACTATATGCCACACTCTGGGAAGACCATGCCATGGCCCACCTGGCATCACAGACTCAGGATAACGAACATGGATGGGATCTGATTAGTTCACACACTGGTGGTCCTCTGGCTGAAACCATGCTCGTTTAGCTCACCAGGCATTTAAGAATTTTAGAATTATTAGTGATATTTACAAATTGCGAACTTTCACATAACAAGGTGCATTTCTGGCCTCTGTTGGAAAACTTAGGCTGTGTGGCAACACCGGGTTGGCACTAACATGAGGAGTAATGGCTGCCCTCCTGCAGGGCCTGGCTCTCCAGTGACAATGGTCGCTCTATAGAAAGGCAGGGCTGTGCCGTGTGCGGTAACTCATGCCTGTAATCCCAGCACTTTGGGAGGCCAAGGTGGGCGGATAATCTGAGGTCAGGAGTTCAAGACCAGCCTGGCCAACATGGTGAAACTCCATCTCTACTAAAAATACAAAAAAATTAGCCAGGTATAGGGCCACACATGTGTAATCCCAGCTACTCAGGACGCTGCGGCAGGAGAATCGCTTGAACCCAGGAGGCAGAGGCTGCAGTGAGCCGAGATCATGTCACTATACTCCAGCTGGGGAACAGAGTGAGATTCCATCTCAAAAGAAAAAAAAAAAAGTAAAGAAAAGAAAAAGAAAAGCAGGGCTGTGAAGTGGGCACCAGACTGCCTGGTAGTCATGTGATCATCAGCAAGTTGCTCTGCCTTTCTGTACCTCAGTTTCCCCATCTGTAAAATGGAGCTGGTAACTGCAGTACCTCTCTCATAGGACTGTTGTGCAGAATAAATGAGCTGATTTATATAAAGTGCTATATAAAATGCTGTTTGCCACATATGCAAGAAACAGGGGTTACCCTCATGTCTTGTACCTAATGTACCGCACCTAAATGTATAGACCCATCGAGGCTGGCTGCTCGGGTTGGCATGGCTCAGAGACAGTGCTCTGCAGGGCCCAGTGCAGCAATCCCCCGGTTTCTGGCAGAGGTTGGCAGCAGCCATAGGAGGAGCCCTATGCACTCTGAGGTCAAAACTCAACTAAGTTTGGGTTGAGGCCCTGGCATGCAAATCTTGCAATTTTATTCAATGCAGCCCATACTGTATGGGGGTCTTTTGGTGTTGGGGGGCGGGGGTGGTAGGGGAGGGTCCTGGCCTGTGTGGGATGCAAAGGAAGCAAGCCAGGGTCCTCGCCTTGAAGAGCTCACAACCAGCTGTAGGTGAAGGGGTTGCATGCGCAAATGCTAGTGGCACCGCAGCCATGGGTGTCTGTGAGCTGAACGACGCATACCCTCAAGTCCAGAGGCAGCAGGGAGCATTCCGCTCCAGCCAGTGGATGAAAGAGAGGGAATACTGCCAGGTCATCAAAAGCCAATTTCCAAATGTTGTCATTGAACAATTCATAAGCTGTAAACACTGTGAAGACCAAACCGAATGCATCACAGGGCAGATTTGGCCGGGGGTGCCTGTTTGTATGTCAGAAACTCAGGACCCTAAGGAACACCCTCAGGAAGCAGGGACTTGGTGCCAGGAAGGGTGTGGCTGGAGACCCCCGGAAGGGGCCTAAGGCAGGCTAGGGGTACGGGGAGGCTTGTCTGTGAAGTCAGGCTCAAGCTGAACCTCAGTGTTTTGAAAGGCAGGTTTGTAACAAGAGGGGTCAGGTATTCCAGGCTCTGGGGATGGCAGGAGCTAAGGCAGAGGGGAGAGAAGAGTTTTATGGGGGCCAGTGGGAGGTCAAAGCTATCTAAGCATGAAAGAGCCAGAGAGTCAGATTTTGGGGTCAGGGAGTGGTGGAAGTCACCAATGCAAACGCAGGGTCCAGGCAAGTAACGCAAATGAGACAGGCAATGGGGTATAAGGACAACTGTCGCTGTGACTCAGCTCCACTTAAGTTTCCAGGTATAAATGTGGGATCTTCTAGTTTCTCAAAAAATGCAAAAAACTTCATATTTTCATGCAAAACCTCCCAATTTAAAAATGTTGGCTATTAATTCCAATAATTTTGAAAACGTGATCCAGCGGAAGTCTACCTGTGAGCTGCATCTGGTGACTGTGCACAGCCTCTGTGTCCAGCCTTCTTCCCAGGATGCTCTGGGAGGCATGTGACAGCAGTGGGTCATAGTTGCTCCCCTGAGGCATTCTGCAGCTGGGAGGCCCTGGGCTCATGCCCTTCACTGTAGGGCCCCGGGCCTCCCCCGCCTGGGCACGAGCTTGCAGGGGCAGGCAGCATATCAGTGCTGATTCCCAGCACGATGCCTGGGCTTGGGGCAATTGACAAACCTCTGCTGATGAGAGGAGGGGCTGAGCCCATGAGCAGTGGAGGGGAGGATGGGGATACACGGGAATAAGGCTTCACACAGTAACAGGTAGAAGGGGAGGGATGAGCTGGATTGGGAAGGAGACTGGTTTTGGAAATCGAACTGGTAGGACTTAGAGATGCCTGACAGTGAGGGGCAAAGGGAAGTCAGAGGATCAAAGTTATGAGCCAGGAGCTGGCACAGACAGAAAAAGGAAGTGGAGAAGGAAGCCTGGCGTGGGTGGACAGATGGGCAGGGTTTGGGTGTGCCAAGTGGGAGTAGTGGGCATTCACAGTAAGAAAGGCCAGAAACGGCGATCCAGTGGTCAGGCCTGCAGCTTTGTTATGTGGTTAAGTGTCAAGGAAGGTTTAAGTTTGGGAGCTGATGAATAAATTCAACAGCATGTGACTCCTATGTTCTTGGAGAAAAAGAAAAAGGACCTAGGTCGGGTATGATTTTCTATCTTCCCTGGTGATTTTTCCCTCTTTCAGAGGCAGCACTTCAATTTCCCATTGAAAATCCAGCCTTCTCTTAATTTCACCTCATGTGAATAATGTGGGCCCACTGCAGGTAGCAATGCAGGTCTGACCAATAATAAGCGCTAGATTGCAGCTTTCATGAGGACAGTCTCTTTCTGCGGGGGCTGCTGAAATAAACATGAACCTGATGCCACTGGGGGCTACCACGTGGAACCTGAGGATGAGGCCAGCACAGAGGAGAAGAGAGAAGAGAGCTAAGTGATGGAGGGAGGCAGATTCCTGATGACATCATGTGAACTCCTGGATGCTGCCATACCTAAAGCCAGCCACCCAGCGTCTTCTCTTACATGAGCCAAAGACTTCTATTTTGTGCTTAACCCAGTTTTAATTGGGTTTTCTGTCTTTTGCTACCAAGAGAATCCTGGCTGATAAAACAGCCCTGCTACTGAGAACTCCAATCAACAGGCTCAGCTACTGAGTCAGTCCTGGCCAAGGCTGGCAGGAGGCAGGTGGGAAGCTCCACCCTCCAGGCGATCTGTGATTTCCCCTGCTGCGCCAGTCAGCACCTACACCTGGGTGGGCAGCCCTCCCCTGCCCAGACATCTGCCTACTTCCAGTTGCAGCCTGCCCACCTGGTCCGCACAGCACAGGACATGGGTCTCAGCTTCCATGCTGGCTCTGCATCCACTTTCATTCTCTCTAGGAGTAGAGCCTGGCTCTGAATCCCCATGTTCTTGTGGGGCTGCTCTCTTTAAAGGCTGAATGTGGCTGGGCCCAGTGGTTCATGCCTGTAAATCCCAGCATTTTGGGAGGCTGAGGCAAGTGGTCACTTGAGGTCAGGAGCTCGAGACCAGCCTGGCCAACATGGCAAAACCCATCTCTACTGAAAATATGAAAATTAGCTGGGCATGGTGGTGCGTGCCTGTAGTCCCAGCTACTCAGGAGGTTGAGGCAGGAGAACTGCTTGAACCCAGGAGGTGGAGTTTGCATGAGCTGAGATCGGGCCACTGCACTCCAGCCTGGGTGACAAAGCGAGACTCTGTCTCTAAATAAATAAATAAAGAAAGAAAGAAAGAAAGAAAGAAAGAAAGAAAGAAAGGCTGAATTCTCTGTTCACCTCTCCTTCCCCTGCTGGCTGGGGACCCGCTTTAAGGCTCACCCTCTTGGAACTCTCATGGCTACCATGTCTGTACCTACCTGAGTGAGGACTCTGCCCACAGACTGTACTCACTGCATCCCACCCAACGGAAAGCACCCTCTGACCATTGGCAGTGGCCTAGACCAAGCCTGAGGTCCACAGCTCAGGAAGCTTCCCACGCAATGGGGTCAGTCCCCTTTTCACCAGTTGCCCTGCTAAGATGCCCATCATACTTCCTGGGCCCCCCAGTGCCCAAACCCTGCCATGGGGCACAGCCATCAGGCCACACTGACTCGGGTGACCAAATGAAGGTTACATCTTTGACTTCCGAGTCATTGCAATGTTTGGTCTTGGTTTGTATCAGATTCAAACAAAACAAGTGTAAAAGAAATAATTTTGAGAGAATTAGGAATGTTTAAATATGAAGTGGGTATCAGAGCATGATAATTAATTATGGCTACGCACGATAGTGTCATCAAGGTTACAGAAAAATAAACAAACAAATGTCTTTTTTTGTTAGAGATGTATACTGAAGGATTTATGAGTGAAATAGTGTGATAACTACAATTTGCTTTCAAATGTTAGGGGGATACGTGAAACAACAATAGCAGAATGTTGATAATTACTGAAGTAGGTGATGGACACACGCCTCATTACTGAACTAATCCCTTCACTTTTGCATTCATTTGAAACTTCTTCCCAGAAAAAGGCATTGCTGAAAATGCAAATAGCCATGGGATGAGTTGAGTCCACCCAAAGGGCACCCCAAGAGCACTGACACCCTCATCCAAGCCACCACCATCTTTAGCTAGGCTGTTCTTAGCTAGACTATGTCTCGAGCCTCCTCTCTCTGGGCTCCCTCTGCTCCCTGATCCATTCTCCAAATCAACCAGAGTAGTCTTTTAAATTCCTCAATCAGGACCGGGCGTGGTGGCTCACACCTGTAATCCCAGCTGAGGCGGGAGGATGACTTGAGGCCAAGAGTTTGAGACCTGCCTATCTCTGCAAAAAATTAAAAAAAAACTAGCTGTGGTGGTATGCACACCTGGAGTCCCAGCTACTTGGGAGGCTGAGGTAGGAGGATCACTTGAACCCAGGAGGTTGAGGCTGCAGTGAGCCATGATCACGCCACTGCACTCCAGCCTGGGCAACACAGAGAGACTATCTAGAAAAACAAACAAACAAGCAAACAAACAAACATCGTCCATCAGATCATGTCACCCTGCTCACAAGCCTCCAGCGATGACACTAATAACTGACCCTTGTACAGAGGGCAGAAGGCCAGGAACAACTCAGAGCACTTTACATGCATTCACTGGACAATATCCCATTTTCCAGATAACGCTGAGGCATAGAGATGTGAGGTAACCTGCCCCAGGCCACATGGTCTCAGATAGGCTGGCTCTGACCATACTATATTCTGCCTGTCTCCGAATCAGATCCAAACCTGCTGGCTCACAGGATCTTGTCCCCACCTCCCTCTGGGACCTCCCATGACACTCCTTGTTCCCCATGCTCCAGCCACTTGGCAAAACCACAGTCCTTGAACTCCTGCTGCAGGGCCTTTGCTCCTGCTGTGCCCTGTGGGGAATGCCCTTCCCACAGATGCCCCATGGATGCTCCTGGTCATCACTGAGCTCGGGGAAGGACTCTGGCCACCTGGCTCCAAGCAGCCCGGCCTCCTCCTCCCTGTGGCCCTTGTTCACTGTCCTGTGCTATTGTCATGGATGGTGGCAGGGGTGGGGATGGTATTGGGATGAAACTGTTCCATTTCAGATCATCAGGCATTAGATTCTCATAAGGAGTGTACAGCCTAGACCCTTCACATGTGCAGTTCCCAATAAGGTTCCCATGCCTGTGAGAATCTCATGCCGCTGCTGATCTGACAGGAGGCAGAGCCCAGGTGGTCATGCTGGCTCATCCGGGGCTCACCTCCTGCTATGCGGCCTGGTTCCTAACAGGCCTCAGACTGGTACCGGTCTGTGGCCCGGGAGCTGGGGACCCCTGGCCTAGACCACATTACATGTCACAGAAATATGCCCCTGGGGAAATGTAGCATTTATTTATGAAAAACAATTTAATGAGTGCCTTTCTGTATACGAAATATACCCTGGGTGCCCGTCCTGCCTGGATGCTCACTGCTGTCCCACTTCCTAGCGTGACCAGGCTGGAGGCGGCACTTGCCTGGTGACGCTGTGGGTGATGATGGGGATGGTGTGCTTATCTGTACTGTCACACATAGCTAATATGACTATTATAAAGGCAAACAGATGGAGCATGGAGAGCTGCTGGAAGCCCACTTTTTGGATGAGTTATTACCTACTATAGAAGGGAGACTATCGGTTTCTTCCTCCCAACAGATGCCACTCTGCAGGAGAACCAGTGCCGTGAAAAATCAGAGAAAGACAAAGCGGACCTCAAATTCCCCTCCCCGGCTTTGTCTCTTACCACCTGCTAGCTGGGCAAGTCACTTAATCTGGGGAATACCAAAAGATATGACACACATAGTAGCATATCCTCCTGAGCCCACGGCAGACGTGGCTGATCAATCATCGCGCCCTTTCCTCGATGAACCAGAAAGAAGGTTCCAGATCTTTCTCAGGATGGCACTCCAGCAAGCTGTTTCCCATCAGCATTGGCAAAAGAGACACAGCCTATTTGCCATCTGGGATCTCACTGTCCGAAGTTCTGGTTTCTTCGTCTATAAGATGGGAAATACCACTACCTGCCTCATAGGACCACTGGGGGTTAACTGAGATAATTCATTTGTTCAGCTATTCATTCATGCATTGAATATTTACTGAGTGCCCACAGGGTGCCTATATGTGCCTGATACCTATGGCATTGAATAAATGGCAGCTGTCACAAGTAGAGGCATCTGTTTGCTGCCTTCTGTGCACTGCTGTGGTGGCAGTGCAGCTTCCACGTCCTCACTTCGCCTCTCCCATCCCTCTCCTCTGGCCCAGCTGACACTTACAGCATCACTAAGTGAGGGGGGAAGGAGTCCGTAAATGCTAGCGTGAGGATTTCACAGGCAGCACATTTCCCAATAAAAGAGACTCCCCTTTTTCTAATCCCTTCCTTTCTTCCATTCTAAATAAGCCTTGGTTGGATTAGCTGCCCACATTTAACTTTTCTTCTTCAGATTCCCATACACAAAACACTGTATTAACAAGCCATGTCTACCAGGCCAAGCTATATTTCCTATAAACTCTCATTTTATCTCCTCTAAAACACACAGTAATAGCATCCTCTGGAGAATATTAAATCAAACCAACCTGCAGCTGCATTTGTTTGCGCTTTTCTGCTCCTGGTAAATTCTGGCAACAGATGGGTGTGTGTTACATAAGCGGTGCCCGGCAGGAACCGCAGTCCTCCACACTCCACCCTGGGTGCGGAAAGACCTCGGCTCTCAAATCCCTGCAGCCAACAGCTCCCCCACACACCCGTGACAACACCCCAAGCTCCTGAGAGACTCTTAAGACCCTATGCCTTTTTAGACAATTCTATAAGCACAAGGAAGGCTGAGCACAGGTTAAAGAACAAAGGCAGGCCCTGGCCAAAAGGGATGAAGCTTATCTTTGTTGTAATCCTGCACATAAAATCTGCTTTCCTTGTCCTGAGATATATATTCAGTGACAGGGCCGAGTTGCAGGGCAGAGGCCCGGGCAGCTGGCATTGTTCCATTGCCCATTCCAGAAGAGGGTGCCAATGGCCACCTGCCAGGAAGCACTGAGTGGGACTTGGAATGAGAGGACCTGGCCCCAGATGCTCACAGTGTGCCGTGACTATGTGGGCTGGAGCTGCATTCCGGGGTCTGAGGGCCAGCCTCTGAGCACACAAGAGGCCAGGGCTGGCAAGTGGAGAAGGCGGGTCTGACACACCCAGAGAAATTTCCACAAGTTCCCAGTGGCTTGGCCTTCTTTTTTTCAAGTTTAAACTTCAGGTGTTTGTTTAAAAACAAACAAGCAAACAAATAACCTCAAAGATCAGAAATGAGAGAAAGCTCTGGGCAGCACTGTGTGTACACACAGCTGGCCGGGGCTGCCTGTCCTGTTAGTTTGCTGACTCACAGTGCCTCACAACTGACAGGTGCTCGGGACGTGATCACTAGGTGGATGGACAGCTGGTGGGTGGCAGAACTAGCAAGAGCAGCTCAGGAAGGGAGGATCAGAAGGAGGGAAGGAGGGAGGGAAGAGGGGAGGACTGCCTCTCTGGGACTAGGTTCCCAGTTCTGCCTCCAACCTGCCATGTGGTCTTGTGCAAGCCACCTAGCCTCTCCTATCCTCTCATCTGGATATCAGTAAGGATAACACAGCTGCTTATGGATTATTGGGAACATGAACTCATTCATTCATTCATTCATTCATTCATTCATAAACCATGTATTTCTCCTTTCACTAGGGCGGGAGTGGAGATGACTCGGGGTGGAGACGTCTCTTAAGGGGTCCATGGTGGCCTGGGAAAGTAGCCATAAATTCCGGTCAGGAGATGGTGGAACATGTTCACGAGGTCCCAGAGAAGTGCAAGGGGCAGGGGGCAGGGGGCAGGATCGGCTTCCTGGAAAAAGTGATGTCTGGGTTTCCAGGAATATGAGGCAGAGACGGGCATTCTGAGTTGAGTGAGATGGGGGTGTGAGCGGCAGGGATAAAGGTATCACTACCATGGTCAGAGGGTGGAAAGCCAGGGCAGCCTGCATTCTGACAGGAGAGAGGCAGGGCCCGGCGTGAGGGGATGAGGAGGCTCTGATGTCACACTCAGGGGGTTGACCTTGATCCTCTGGGCCAAGGGGAGGCTCTGAGGGTTTGAAGCAGCAATGATGTGTGACTGGATCTCCCTGGAGGCTGCTGGAGACAGACTGGGTTGGGCCTAGGGCCAGTGAGAACTATAGGAGAAAGAACATAGCATAGGAGGCTATGTTCTTTCACACCTCCATGCCTGTGAACATGCAGAGCCCTCCATCCAGGATACACTTTCTCCTTTCCTGCCTCGGCTGACTGCCATTGTCCTTTGCCATCATAGCTCAGGTGTGTGTTCCTTCAAGAACCTTCCCTGATCTCTCCCAGCCTGAGGCAGGCGCCTTTCTCCACACTATGCACAGTCGGCGGCAGGCTAGTTCAAAAAGAAGAGTTTTGTTTGAATTGTATGGTGGTTTAAAAAGAACTTAAATTAGCTACTGACATTTACAAATAAGGAAGGCTCATGTCAAAACTCAGATATCCAGCTCTCTGGGCATGTTGGGAAGATCTAGCAGAACTGGCTGGTATTCTACAAAGCAACCCTTAGTTGAAGCTGAAAAGTACCCTTCCCTTTCCCTAGGGCATGGGCTTGCCAGTCTGCCATAGTCCTCACCACTCCCTAATGTCTCTAGCAAGACTGAAGGTGACACTCCATTCCTATTTATAATCTCACTTGAATGACTGCTTACAGATTTGAAAGGAAAGTACAACTCTTGCCCCTATGTCTACCATAAGAAGGGCAGATAGGCCAAGTGAATTCTCGTCCTTCCTCACTATTTAGTTCCCTGATGGAACTATGAGTGCATGAAAAACAGCCCGGAGAAGGAAGGAAAGGGTGTGGGCACAGGCAGCAGCATGAGGGTAGATAGTGTGAGGTTAGAAAGGAGGGTGTGGATCCTGCAATCGGAGGTGGTAGGTCCAAAGGTAGCAAGTTATCTCGATTGATCACAGTCAGTTACAGAACTAACTCCTTTTTCCATTCTATCGCCCCTTCTCATGACTGTACTTGACTAGTCTTTAAAAAAATAAAAAATAGAACCAGAGGGGCACAACAGCCAGAGGTTAAGAGCCTGGCTAGTCACAGTGAGGTCCACAGAATAGGAAGATTGTGATGCTGGCTAGACCTGCAGAATCTCAGGCCCTGCCCCAGACCTGCTGAATTAGAACCTGCATTTTAGCAAGATCCCAGATCCCACGGATGAGTCAGTGCAAGTTAACATTTGAGAAGTGAAGGCTACGAGAAAGGGCCTGGAGTCCGAATGCAGGCGTTCACATTCTCACTCTGACACTGACTGGCTATGTGACTTGGGGCAAGTTACATAATCTCTCTGTGTGTCTGTTTCCTTATCTGTAAAACTGAGTCTCAGCTTGTATTTTTCCAGTTCCCCCAAGGGTGGCCTGATACCACCTCCCAACGCCAGCAGCTGGAAGCTCTGTCCCTGGGGGTTATGAGAATGCAGTGTGAACCTGCCAGCAGGCTCCTGCTGCACACACAAGGCCAGCAGGGCCTCCATGTATCCATTTTGCAACTTTAGGAATCAGGCTATTGGCAAACTGATAAGCGTTTCCATCAACCCAGTGCCCAGTGGGGAACCAGCGCCTGTTACTTACGCCATCAGCTGTCCAGTAATTCCGAACTTTGATCTTGGCCAGACTGAAGTCCCCCAGCTGTCTTGTGTTTCGAATAACAAAAAACAGCTGGAGAGGCCGGCGGAAGGGGCAGGTCCACGGGGAGGAGTCTTTCTTGTCCTAGAAGGCCAGCAAGAGAGGGAAATCATTAGGCACATTTCTGCCTCTCCCCAAAGTAAAATGGCAGTGGCTCTTTGGCTCACAAAAACCAGGAGAGGCCTGGTGAGGGCTCAGGGCAAGCAGCCAGGCCACCCCATGGCCATCACCCAGACTGGGGAATCAGATCACCCCGTCTGGACGGCACTTCACAGCAGGCTACTGACCCTGTCCTACCGCCTACACAAAGCTGCCACACGGACCCCTCTGATCTGCCAACCAGACGTAATTTAAAATGCAGCGGGCTTTATTTTAATCAACTTAATCGGCTTTGAGGAGAGCTCTGGGGGAGGGGAAAGACGCTAGACAGAAGGACAGGACGCTATTTGATTAACCTGGCAAACAGAGCCTTTGATTTTCTTTTGTAAAACCCTGCCGAATTTTTAAAATTTTTAAATAGAAAAGAAAGCAAGCCACTGGCTCAGGCGCTGGCTGGGCCAGGGCCAGGGTACTGAGCCCTGGGATTTATTCTGTTCCTTTCAGGGTTTCCAAGCTTGGAGGCTTCAGTTTGCAGACTCCCCCTGATGGAGGCCCCAGGGACAGGTGAACAGGGACGCCTTGCTGTCATTCTCCTTCGCACCGACAAAATTGCATGTCATGAGTGCTTTGGGTGCAGATGGAAAAAGCCAAACTGGGGGACTTTTCTCAGCCCCAGCCGCCTTTTCTTGGCTTTCTGCAATACCTATTCACTCTCCATTGGGACAAAACTCACAGCTGCTCCCGAACGTGTCCACGCTAGCTCGACCTGGTGCCTTGGCACAGGGTGGGCCTCTGCTTGCTTGCAATTCTCGCAATTCTCTTCCTAACCTTCTCAATCTGGGGAATTCAGCAAATCCAAGTGCCCTTGGCTCCTTGCAGTCCCCGAGCGTGGTGCCTACCTCGGGGTCCCACGATCATCTCTTTTCACGTCCATGTCATGCCCCCATTCAGCCGTGAGCTCAAGGGAAGGGGTCGTGTCTAGTTATTCCAGAACCCTAGGCTTTTAGCACAATTTCTTGGCACATGGAAGATGCCAAAAAAAAAAAAAAAAAAAAGAAAAGGAAAAACAACCCTTTGTGTAATAAATAAATGACTAAGTGAATGCATAAATGGAGTGTGCCTCCTAACATCTGCCCTTTCATTAAAGTTTTAGGGAGGAGACTGTAGGCCAGGCGTGATGGCTCACATCTCTGATCCCAGCACTTTGGGAGGCAGATGGATCACCTGAGGTCAGGAGTTTGAGACCAGCCTGGCCAACTTGGCAAAACCCTGTCTCTACTAATAATACAAAAATTAGTTGGGTGTGGTGGGGCATGCCTGTAATCCCAGCTACTCAGGAGGCTGAGGCAGGAGAATATCTTGAACTCGTGAGGTGGATGTTGCAGTGAGCCGAGATTGTGTCACTGAACTCCAAACTCCATCTCCAAAAAAACCCAAAAAACAAACAAACAGAGAACAGACTGTAAGCTGGATCTGGCTTGTAGGGGTATTTGTTTGGTTCATGCAATGTTGAAAAAAAAACAAAGCAAAACACAAATTCATTGCCAATATTTAAAAATGGGGAGATTCAGAGAGGTGCAGTGGCTCATACCTTTAATCCCAGTGATCTGGGAGGCTGAGGCAGGAGGATCGTTTGAGGCCAGGAGTTAGAGACCTGCCTAAGTAATATAGAGAGACCTTGTCTCTACAAAAAATTTTTTTTTAATTAGCAGGGTATGGCAGTGTTTGCCTATAGTTCTGCCTACTCGGGAGGCTGAAGTGGGAGGATCACTTGAGCCCAGGAGTTTGGTACCACTGCACTCTAGCCTGGGCAACACAGTGAGACCTTGTCTCTAAGAAAAAAGGAAAAATATGAGGGCCAGGTGCAGTGGCTCACACCTGTAATCCCAGCACTTTGGGAGGCCGAGGCGGGTGGATGATTTGAGGTCAGGAGTTCAAGACTAGCCTGGCCAATGTAGTGAAACCCTGTCTCTACTACTAAAAGAAAAAAAAATACAAAATTTAGCCGGGCATGGTGGCGGGCCTGTAATTCCAGCTACTGGAGAGGCTGAGGCAGGGGAATCACTTGAACCCGGAAGGTGGAGGTTGCAGGAAGCCAAGATCACACCACTGCACTCCAGCCTGGGTGATGGAGTGAGACTCTGTCTCAAAAATAGGTGGTGGTAGAGTGGGGAGATTTCTCCAAACAGCCAGATTTCCGGTGCCTCTGCAGACTCAGAAAACATGGCAGCTCAGGAACCCTGACGGCCGTTTCCTGGAGCTAAGAGTGTGTAGCCCCTGAAGCCCGCCATTCCCCAGGGCTCCACGGTCCCCACCACTCCCTACTGCTTCACATCCACCTCGCTTCCCTCTTCTGCCTCTGCCTGGCCCCTGTAGGCATTGAGTCTGTGGTCCTTGTTTAGGGCAGCAGCAGCAAGTCCCATTTGCCAATGAGCAACCTCTGCGGGCCTGACACTGGCTGACTTGTCCCTTTTATCTCAAAGGGGCATCGCCCTGCATTTGAGAACATCTCGACAGACTCCCCGCCACCAGGAACGTGCCTGCTACTTGACAGAGCCAGGGAGGGAGGATTGGCTGATCTGGGGTTTTATCAGCCCCCAGGAGATGGGAGGCCCAGGCTCCAGCTGCGGTGGAGGACAAAGGGGGCTTGTTTCGGTGACAATGGTGCCTTTCAGGAGGGAGGAGGTGGCTTTTGTTAAGGGGGAACGATGAGTTCAAGGGGTTCTGACTTATTCTGGCAAGTTTCTACAGCTCTACAAGAACTTCTAGTGCTCTGGGCAGCTGCAAGGGGTCAAGAAACCACATCCCCAAATCCAGCGGGTGAATCTCATTCCTTTGCTGAGTGGGGGCCTCAAATGGGTCACTGTGGCTGCCTGACAAAGGAAGAGATTGATGGCTGACCCTTAGATGTGGGCTAGGGGACTGTAATTGATTTCCCTTCACATTTCTGTCAGCAGGAGGAATAACAGGAGGCCTAAGTGGGAATTGTGGTGTTCAAAGTCAAAGAACATTAACCTGAGGATAACTCTGGGCCTCATTAGCACCCCAGCCTTCTGATGTTTTCTCTCCACAGACAGGATCTCAGAGAGAAAGGCTGATGGGAAGCTGCCCAGGACTGACCTGGCACATGCTGGGAAAACCCCTTGGTGCCAGGGCAGGAGGCAGAGCATCTGCGGCTCCTCCCTCCCCATCACAGGGGGTAAGGAATACAGCAGAACGGGAATTGGGTGCCTTCATGCTGCTGTTACTGCCCTTGGTTCTGGCTTCTTTCACTTGGAAACCCCAGGAGGTGGGCATTGCTGTAATGCAGGTGCTACTGACCAAAACAGGCCAAAGCTCAGCGAGGGGTGGGATCGCCTAAGGTTGCTCAGCGCCTATGTGGTGGAGTGAGGATCTGAACCTCCATCTTTCATGCATTAATTCATTCTGTCTCTGGATTCCCCTGAGGCAGACCCTGAGGCAAGGATCCATGTGTAAGTAGCTTATTTAGACAGAGCAGAAAATATCAATGGGAGAGTGAAGAAGTGAGACAAGGCAGGGAAGGTGGCTCATAAAGGGTATGTTATGAAGACAGCTGCTCCTGTGGGCAACTAGACCTTAATCCCCCCAGGGAATCTGGGAGCCAGGGTGGAACAGGCGCCAGAGTGACTGCATCAACGGGGCCAGGGAGCTGGGGTATTTATACCCCAACTTCCACCAATGTTGGTTGAGTGCTGCTCCTGGGGGTTCTCTATTTCTCTCTGTATGGGTGGTAAAGCGGGCCCTGGAGGCCAAAAAAAGAATCCTCCAGGAAAAAAATCTCAATGCTGCCATTCAGAAAAGCAGTCAGCGTGCCCTGAAGTGCTAGGGCAAAAGGGTGGAAGCAGGCACAGACATATCTACTCCATAACTTGCCCAACAAACACTGTACAGGGTTCCTCCTGGGGGACCGATGCTGAGCCAGACACGGGGCATGTGCAAGGGAACCTAACCCACCAGGTCCTAGTAGCTCTGTGCTATGAGGGAAGGCAAACAGGTAATGGTTCCAAGAAAAAAAAAATCAAGGAGGGACACATTCTAGGAAAAAAATAAGAGAGAATTATTCATGGCCCATAGAACAGCTATTTTAGAAGGGATGGTTAGAGAAGGCTTCTCTGAGGAGGTAACTTTCTAACTCCTAAACCAAAGGTGCCTTTTTAACTCCAGCATTAACATAACACTGAATAGCAACCCGCAGGGAGATAGTGCGCTGCCCTCAGAAGTAGCTCCAATTTAATAAATTATTGCATTAAAAAGGAACAAACTATTGACACACACAACAATATGGAAGGATGTCAAGGGCATTACACTGAGTAAAAAAAGCGAGTCTCAGAAAGGTTACCGACTTTAGTAATGATCTAAATGCTATATAAATGGTATGATTTCATTTACATAGCATTCTTGAAATGACAAAATGTATGTAGAGGAACAAATCAGTGGTTTCTATTGTCAGGACTGGGCTTGGGGAAGTATGGCTGTACAGGAGGAGCCCAAGGGAACTCCTTGGTGGTGATGGAACTGGTCTGTATCTTGATGTCTGTATCTTTAGAAAGAAATCTATATATGTGATAAAATTGCATAGAACCATATACATGTACACACAAGTGAGTGTATGAAGGTCTGTACGTAATACCAATGTCAAGGTCCTGGTTTTGATTATGTACTACAGTTACATAGGATTTACCACTCGGGAAAACTGGGTAAAGGTGTATAAGATTTCTCTGTCCTTTTTTTTCAAAATTGAGATATAATTCACATAGCATAAAATTCGCCATTTTAAAGCGTTCAGTTCAGTGGTGTTCACAAGGTTCAGTACATTCACAAGGTTGTGCAACCATTACCATTATCTTCTTCCAGTACATTTTCACTACCCTCAAAAGATACCCATGTTCATTAGCAGTCTCTCCCCATTCCTGCCTCCTCCCAGCCCCGGCAATGACTAATCTACTTTCTGTCTTCAGATTTGCCTATTCTGGACATTTCATATAAATGAAATCATACAACACATAGCCTTCTGTGTCTGGCTTCTTTCACTTGGCATAATGGTTTCAAGATTCATCCAGGTTGTAGCATGTAGCAATACTTCTTTCCTTTTTAGGGCTGAATAATATTACATTTTGTGGAAATACTACATTTTCTTTATTCATTCATTGATGGACATCTGGCTGTTTCTACTACTTTTTGGCTATTCTGAATAATGCTGCTATGAACATGCATGTACAAGTTTTTTGTTGTTTTTTTTAAATAAACGTATGTTTTTAGTTATCTTGGGTATATACCTGGGAATGGAATTTCTAGGTCATGGGTAACCCTACATTTACCTTTTCAAGAAACTGTTAAGTTGTTTTCCACAGGTGCTGAGCCATTTTACATTTCCACAAGCAAAGAATGAAGGTTCCAATTTCTCCACATGCTCATCGATACTTATTTTCTCTTTTTTTTAAAAAAAAAATTACAGCTATCCTAGTGTGTGTGAAGTGATATCTCATTGTGGTTTTGATTTGCATTTCCCTAACAACTTGTGATGTTAAGTATTTTTAATGTGCTCACTAGCCATTTGTACATCTTTTTTGGAGAAATGTCTATTCAAAGTCATTTGGCCATATTTTAATTAGGTTGTTCATCTTTTTGTCATTATGATTTTTTTTCTTTGTATATTCTGAATATTAGACCCTTATCAGATATACAATTTGCAGATATTTTCTCCTTTCTGTAGGCTGTATTTTTACTTTCTTGATAGTGTCATCTGAAGGAAAAATGTTTTTAATTTTGATGAAGTCTGATTTATCTGTTTTTTTCCTTTTTTTGGTTGCTTGTGCTTTGGATGTCATAGCTAAGACTTCATTGACAAATTCAAGGCTATTAAGATTTACACCTTTGTCTTCTTCTAAGAGTTTCAAAGTTTTAGCTCTTACATTCAGGTCTTTGATCCATTGAGTTAGCTTTGCATAAGGCATATGGTGGAAATCTACCTTCATCTTTTTGCATGTGGAAACGCATTTTTCCCAAGGCCATTTTTTGAATGACTATGCTTTTCCCATTGAATGGTCTTGGTATCCTTGTTGGAATCAACTGACTATAAATCCATGGGTTTACTTCTGGATGCTCAATTCTATTTCATTGATCTATATGTCTATCCTATGCCAGTACCATGCAGTCTTTATCACTGCAGAGTTGGTAGTATGTTTTGAAATTGAAGTGTGAGTTCTACTTTATTCTTTTTCAGTAATATTTTAGCGCTCTGAGTCCTTTGAAATTCCCTACAAATTGTAGAATCAACTTGTCAATTTGTACAAAGAAGTCAGCTGAGATTCTGATAGCGATTTTGCTGAATCTGTAGGTCAATTTGGGGAAGTATTACCATCTTGACAATGTTAAGTCTTCTGATCCATGAACATGGGATGCTTTTCCAGTTTCTTAGATCTTAGATTTCTTTCAACAATGTTTTGTAGTTTTCAGAGCATACATTTTGTACTTCTTTTGTTAAATGTATTCCTAAGTATTTTATTCTTTTGATGCTATTGTAAACATAATTGTTTCTTAATTTCATTTTCCCTTGTAATCCTTTTTACGTCTGTAAGGTCAATAGCAATGTTCTCTCTATCATTCTTGATTTTAGTAATTTTAATCTTCTCCCCCACCATTTTTTGGTTATTCTAGCTAAAGGTTTGCCAATTTGCTAATCCTCTCAAAGAACCAACTTCTGATTTCATTGACTTCTATTGTTCTTCTGTTTTCTGTACTATTTTACAACTTCCCGTGAGTCTAAAATTATCTCCAAATAAAAAGTTTAAAAATTGTAAGCTTAAACAACAACAACAAAAAAAACTGCAAGCTATGTTTCTGTTTAAAAAAACAAAAATAACATATATGGCACATTTTTATGTATTGGGGATATAGTGTAAACAGGACAGACAAGAATTTCCAGCTAAATTGGGGAGACATAATATACATGTAAACAAGATCATTTCTTACAGTGAGATGTGCTCTGAAGAAATGAAAAATGGTGATGTGATAGTGACCAGGGTGGGAGGGAACAGGACTCCTCCAGATTGTTGGGTGAGGGAAAGTCTTGCTGAGAACGTGATATTAGGGCTGTAATCTGAATGTGGAGAAGCAACGTGAAAAGCTGGAGGAAGAGGGTTTTGGAGAGGCAGGAATGAGGTTGGTGGGTTGGAAGAAGAGAGGGCAGGCCCAAGGCTGCTGGAGCCTGGGTGTGAAGCAGGGGTGTGTGAAGCAGGCAGAGGGAGAGGTGGAGGCCTGTTCACAGAGAGTCTCCAGGCCATGGGAAAGTGCTTGAGCTTTATTTCCAAGGGTAACCAGAAGTCACAGTGGACATGTTTTAAGTAGGAGAAGGGCACAATCATATATATATATATATACACACACACACACACACTCTCTCTCTCTCACATATATATATATACACACACACACACATAAATATACACACACATACATGTTAATTTTTTTTAATTAATTTTTTTTATAGAGATAGGGTCTCACTATGTTGCCCAGGCTGGTGTCAAACTCCTGGCCTCAAGTGATCTTCCTGCTTCGACTTCCCAAAGTGCTGGGATTATAGGTGTGAGCCACTGTGCCCAAATGTACCATCCCCATGATTCAATTATCTCCACCTGGCCCTGTCTTTGACAAGTGGGTATTTTTACAATTCAAGATGAGATTTGGGTGGGGACACAGTCAAACCACATCAATCCCCAATACATGAAAGTGTAATATATATATATATATACACACACACACACACACACACACACACACACATACACACACACACATATTATTATTATTATTATTTTTACTTTTTATTTGGAAATAATTCTAGACTCATAGAAAATCCATAATTTCCTAGAGCAATCAAGGAAGACTTTAGGTGGTACACCTAAGCCAACAGCAATGCTGGTTACTGAACAAGAAATACTGGAGGAAGAAGTGATGTGGGGAAGAGGGCAGGGGAATCAAAACTTAAGCTTTAAATCTCTAAGGTCTGAAATGGGCTGGGTATGGTGGCTGATGCCTGTAATCCCAGTGCTTTGGAAGGCCAAGGCAGGAGGATTGCTTGAGGTCAGGAGATCCAGATTAGCCTGGGCCACATAGTGAGACTCTATCTCTACAAAAAATATAAAAAATTAACCAAGTGTGGTAGTGTGTGCCTGTAATTCCAGCTTCTTGAGAGGCTGAAGTGGGAGGGTGGCTAAGCCCAGGAGGTCGAGGCTGCAGTGAGCAATGACTGCACCACTGCTCTCCAGCCTGCGTAACAGAGCAAGACCCTGTCTCTAAAAATAAGACTATAATAACGAAGTCTGAGATGGCCAGGAGAGATCCAAGAGATGTCAAGCAGGAAGTTGACATTCACGTCAGAAACTCAGAGGGGCAGGCAGGGCTAGGTGTACAAATCTGGAGTCATCTTGAGGCCTTGGTCTGGGATGCAGCCAGTAAGAGACATGGTGTGGGCACAGAAGGGAGGAGTTTCCATAGAGGCTGGGGCACTCCCACATCTTTTGAATGCCCCAATTCACCTCCACTGAAGCATTTGCTCTTTCAAACCCAGTGTCTACTTCTAGGTACCTCGGCTGTTGGGTGGGCTCCCTTAGCCATGCTCTATGGCCTGAGGCAAGTGCCTCTTCCTCACTGCATCTTGTTTTTTCTCATTGATAAAATGGGGAGAGTCATCCCAAGGTTCATGTGAGGGTTAAACGAGGCGATGCACCAGGCTATGGCTGCCACATGCTGCTGCAATTAGATGGTTCTGAGAGGCAGTGCGTTCCAGTAGCGCTGGGCCTGGGACCCAGGATGCAGGGAAGCCCTGCATCAGGGAAGAAGGGGGAATCCAGCCTTCCTGCAGATGAGCCCAGAGACCCAGCAGCCCAGGGTGACACAGCTGCCTCATGTCCCAATCACGGGGCCAAAAAATAAAAACCTCAAATCCACCAAAACCATGGGTCATCACATAGCAAAGTGCCCCAGTCTCTGCTAAACAGAAGAAAGGGAGAGCAATCATCAGAATTGGTCCCCATCAAATCTAACGATGCTTTTTATTGTCCCTAGTGTGCTCTGTTCTGGAGAGCAGGCTTCCAAAATGCCACTGCTTTCTGCAAGAGCGGGGTAGGGGAGGGGTGGCGAGGGCCGGCCCAAGTCCCAGCAGCAAGCATGGGAGCCTACAGACTTGAATCTGGAGGCAGAGCAGGGATAGGCCAGGCCACAGCACCCAGGTGGCCGTTATCCACAGCTCAGGGACTGCATCTTTTGAGGGCTAAGATCACAGAGCTGCTGATCTAGAAGGGGACTCAGACCCACCCAGTCCAACCCTGGGGACAGCTGTTGCTTCTTAGCTATGCAGCACCCAGTCTGCCTTTCTTTTAGTGGCGATCTTGAATTTCTTAATTTTTATTTTTATTTGTGACATACATTACACATTTTCTAAGCAATCTTGAACTCCTTCAGGGAGAATCCCTTCCTGCCCTGTTGGGGCATCTTGGTGGAACTGGCATCAAGACGTCCTGCCCTAGTCAGGCTTGTCCATCAGCCTTCCTTTCCTGAGACTATTTCCAGCAGAGAATTGTGAGGACAAACCAACCAGCCAACCGACACTGCCGAGGCATCTCAATACTGGTTGTTGTATGAACTAAGGGAATGAAGCTTTATCCTTTTCTCCATCTCCCCTTCTCATTTTGTTCCCTTCTCTGAAAGCAGCCCCCAACCTTGAGTTATGACCCAGTTTAGGACGTAAGTTAGTCATGGTTTCGGATGCCATGGAAGTGACCACTCACACAAAGGCCAAAACAGTCAACTCTCTAAGTAGGACAGCACAATCTCCCCCAGAACCTCAAGTCCAAAGAGAAGAATCTTTCCAGAAGAATCTCACACCCTCCTGTTTATCTCCCACCCCCAAAAGAAGACCACACCCGTGGTGGCCAGCATTCCAGGATGCTCCCTAAAACCCCAACTTTCCCACAAAGCCCGTCCTCTCCCGGCCTACATGGCAGTAAGTACGCTAGCTACTCAAAAGACTTGAAACACACTTACTTTTGAAACATGTGCTAACTGAGCTGGACTCGGTTTCTGCTGCTGGAAATCTAAGAATCCTAAAAGATGATTGACCCAATCTCCCATTTTTCAGCAGGCAGAAAAATCCACTCTCAGAGAAGGCAGTTAAGTTGCCGAGGCCAGAGTCAAGACCAGAATCTGGGTCTCTAGAACCAGACATTTCAAACACCCCTTTTCTTGTTTCCTCTTCTTTAAAATGGGAATAACACTAACTACTTTTCCCAGTGGTATTAATACTATTAATAATAATAACAATAACAGCAAAGGCAGGGCATGCTGGCTCACGCCCGTAATCCCAGCACTTTGGGAGGCTGAGGCAGGAGGATCACTGGAGGCCAGGGAAACCAGCCCAGGCAACATAGTGAGACCCTGTCTCTATAAAAAATTTTACAAAATTAGCCAGATGTGGTGTTGTGTGCCTCTAGTCCCAGCTATTTAGGAGGTGAGGTAGGAGGACAGTTTGAGCCCAGGAGTTTGAGGCTGCAGTGAGCTATGATCACGCAATAACAACATCTTCCCAGGTCTCCGATGAGATAATTATGAACGAAGCTGAGGCCCAGCATAGCAAAGATGATGTGGCTGGCTACTCTGGCTCAGTTTAGCTCACAATCTCTTGTGTTCAACTTGCTAGTTGCAGGAAGAAAAAAATGCCAGTACCCTCCCCCATCATTTTTTTTGTAAATTCTGTTGTTTGTTTGTTTGTTTGTTTGTTTGTTTATTGAGACAGAGTCCTGCTCTGTCGCTCAGGCTGGAGTGTAATGGCACGATCTTGGCTCACTGCAACCTCCCCTCCCAGGTTCAGGCGACTCTCCTGCCTCAGCTCAAGTAGCTGGGACTACAGGTGTGTGCCCCAATGCCTGGCTAATTTTTATATTTTTGGTAGAGACAGGATTTCACCATATTGGCCAGGCTGGTCTTGAACTCCACGCCTCAGGTGATCCGCCCACCTCAGCCTCCAAAAGTGCTGGGATTACAGGTGTTGGCCATTGGACCTGGCTCTGTTGGATATTTAAAGGAAAGAAACATTCAACGTTTGTGAAGTGTGCACCTCACGAGCTAGGACAGCAGGGTCCTGAGGGAGTGTGGGCAAGGGTACTGGCCCAGGCTGCCCAATATGAACTTGGCTCTACTAACTTCCAGCTGCATTACCTTGGCCAAGTCAATGCCCTTCTCCAAGCTGTAGTTTCTTCAACTACAAAGAACAACCATTAACCTTAATGACTCCTGAGGTCCAGTGTTTGATGGTGACTGGAAAACTGCAAGGTGGATAAAAGAAGGTGAATTGGCTCCCCCAAGAAATACTCACAGAGCAGGGGCTGGGAAACAGCTTAGGGAGAGAGTGTCTGGGGCCTCTCCCAGCACCGCTCCCTCAGGCTCCTCCCCAACTTTGCTTAAATGAATAACTCTGGTAGATTTAATTTAATTTTTTTTTTTTTTTTAGACAGTCTCATTCTGTCACCCAGAGTGCAATGGCGCAATCTTGGCTTACTGCAATCTCGGCTTACTGCAACCTCTGCCTCCTGGGTTTAAGTGATTCCCCTGCCTCAGCCTCCAGAAGTAGCTGGGATTACAGGCACGTGCCACCACACCTGGCTAATTTTTGTATTATTAGTAGAGACAGAGTTTCACCATGTTGGTCAGGCTGGTCTCGAACTCCTGACTTCAAGTGATCCACCCGCCTCAGCCTCCCAAAGTGCTGGGATTACGGGTGTAAGCCACCATACTCGGCCTATTTTTGTTTTTTTTAGAGACAGGGTCTCACTCTGTTGCTCAGGTTGGAGTGCAGTGGTACAATCACAGCTCACTGCAGCCTCAATCTCCTCCCACCTCAGCCTTCCAAGTAGCTGGAACTACAGGCACGAGCTATGATGCCTGGCTAATGTTTTGTGTTTTTTGTAGAGACAGGATTTTGCCTTGTTGCCCAGGCTTCTTGTTGTCTTGAACTCCTGACCTCAAACAATCCGCCTGCCTTAGCCTCCCAAAGTGCTGGGATTACAGGTGTGAGCCTCCGTACCAGGCCAGATTTTGTTGTTCTCCTCCTCCCTCCACTCATACCCTTAACATAGATTTATCAAGGGCAGAGAAAATGCATGGGAATACACAGCCAAGAAGCAATCCAGTGTCCCCTCTACTCACAGCTAAGTTCCTGTTGACGAGGCGGCCCAGCTCCCCAGGTGTGGCTGTGTTCCGGATATCCACGTCGTGGGGGGATACATAAAGCTTTGTGTCATTCAGGTCAAAGAACTCAACTTCTGTGAGACCCACCCACCACGAGTTGCCCCAGTTGGACAGGATCTCCATGGTCACGTAGATGGCATCTTTGATCTCGTCTGCCCTTGTTCTCTGTTTGTCCTTAAAGAAGAGAAAAATAACACCAAAGGATTAAGTCATGACAGGCTTGAATTCAGCTCTACCTCTGCTACCACTGCCTTCAAAAAGTTAGTTAACCTTCAGTGTCTCAGTCTCTCCATCTGTACAATGAGGATAAGAATAGCACCCACTACCTATGGTTATTCCTATGATCAAATGAATTCATACTGTAAAGCATTCAAAATAGAGTCCCTGTGTAACTGGCACTCTGTGAGCATTCTGTTTGAGAGTTTAGAAATAAATAAAAATGTCTAAAAAGCATTGAATTCTGCCTAAGCACGCACATTTCTCTCCCACTACTCAGTGTTTGGTACCCAGAAGCTTGTCACGACCTGCTGAACTGAGTAGGTGTTACGGGCTGAGGCTAGGCATGGTGGCTCATGCCTGTAATCCCAGCACTTTGAGAGGCCAAATTGGAAGAATTCCTTGAGGCCAGGAGGTCAAGATCAGCCTGAGCAACAAAGTGAGATCCTGTCTTTACAAAATTTTTTTTTTTAAAAATGAGCTGGGCACAGCGGCACATGTCTGTAGTCCCAGCTACACAGGAGGCTGAGGCAGGAGGATTGTTTGAGCCCAGGTGGTTGAGGCTGCAGTAAGCTGTGTTCACACCACTTCACTCCTGGGTGAAAGACCTAGTCTCAAAAAAAAAAAAAAAAAAAAAAAAAAAAAAAGGTTACAGGCTGAATTTAGCCCTTTCAAATTCATCTGTTGAAACCCTAATCCCCAGTACCTCAGAATATGACTGTATTTGGAGATAAGGCCTTTAAATAGGTGATTAAATTGAAATGAGGCTGGGGGGAGGATGGGGGGGCACTAATCCAATCTAGCTGGTGTCCTTGTAAGAGGAAAGTTGGACATACAGAGAGACACATCAAGGATGCACACACAGAAAAAGGCCATATGAGGGCAAAGCAGGAAGGCAACTGTCTGCAAGCCAAAGAGAGAGGCCTCAGAACAAACCAAACCTGCCAACACCTTGATCTTGGACTTCCAGCCTCCGGAATTGTGAGAAAAGAAATCTCTGTTGTTGAAGCCACCCCATGTATGGTATTTTGTTATGGTGGCCCTAGCGGACTGATAGAGTAGGAAACATGGCCCCCTGGCCTTGGACAAGTCACTTGACATCCCTCGGCCTGGCTGGGGAAGATGACATGACACCATCTATGTGATAATCCTGTCACAGACGTTAAACAGGATATCAATACCTAAGAAGGCCCTATCACGAGCCCCGACCCTGGGTGCGCTCTGTAAGTGTCTGTTTCTTTCTGTTTCTCTCCTTCATTGGTTTTAATGCCTGCCTCCTTCCCGCGTCGGCTGTCTGCTCTAAGAGCCTGTGTGAATGCCATCAATAAATGGCCACCCTTCAGAATGGCTTCCTGAGGCCCTCCGGGGCTGACTGCAGCACTGGTCGCCACGGATCAGTCACTCACAAAATGGTGCATTCCCCGCGTGCACATGCCCTCTGTTAATTAGCACGGGTAATCTGCAATGGTTCTGTGAGCAGGGAGCCGAGCAAATGAACAGCAACTGTTCCCCACTTCTTTTTTTAATTAATAGCCAGCGAGACGTGCTATCACTCTCAGTGTGTGTTTGGAGGGGCCTTGATTGCCACATGGTGGGAACGTGGATAGGGAGGAGGGAGAGGTCACCTCACAGCTCCTGGATGAAAGACAGGGCCTGTTTTGATCAGCTGGGTTCTCGGAACCCACAGCTTCCTCCTTCTGCTTCACAGCCATGTGGGGTCCTGGCCAAGCCCTCTGCTGCCCTGGGTCTGAGTCCCAGGCATGCAGGACACTGATAAAGCTAAACTGGCCTAGCTGACTCCAGGGGACTGGGAGGTTAATAAGCTTGTGCTTGCGTAGAGCGATCCAGGACCAGGTAAGCGGTCAGTCTGGGGGCTGCTGAAGAAGTAGCACTGTTCACCTTGCTTGCTGGTGGGAGGCAGGAGGGCCAGATGGGAAGAGGGCCAGATGGGAGGCAGGCTGCCTTTCAGAGGGGCTGCTAGAACTCCCACCCAGTGCAATCTGAAATGTGCAAATTCCTCAGCTGTGTTGGTAAATGAAAAAGCTGAAGAATCTATTAACTAAGCAAGTGTCACAACTTGTCTGTTGCTACTCAGTGGCTCCTCCTGCTTCTGTACTGCCCAATTTGGGATCCTGCTTGGCGGTGGGAGGGGGACACTGGCTGGGCAGCTCCTGGCCCCTGTCATTCATTGTCCCTGCTCTTGCTGAGACCACTTGACTTTCCTTGGGGGGAAGCCACGGCATCTCTTTTCTCAGCCATAAAGAATAGGGGGACTGACCCTTTCCCACTCCAGGGAGGGGCCCGACTGGTCCAAGGAAGCACAGGCAAGCACGCTGGCACAGGTCAGTGCAAGCACGCCAATCACAGATTTACATGGTGAGAAACGGGCTTCCCTCCTGACAGTGGAGTCTGATGATACGGGGTGCAAGGTAGAACCATTCTAGCTATTTGGGGACCAAGAGGAGGGAGCAGAGATGGGACTGAGCTGCAGGGGGTGGGACTGAGCTTTCCACTGTGCAGAAGGGAAAGACACAGTGGGAGCTGCTGGATCAGGCCCCATCTGGCCCTCCCTGTGTCATTTTCAATGAGAAGAGTCTGTCATTTTTCTTCTCTTTGTTGTATAAGTTAGTTTGCCCTGGATTTTCTGTCTCCCGTAATATAAGGAGACTTGGCCGGGTATGGTGACTCACAGCTGCAATCCTAGCACTTTGGGATGCTGAGGCAGGAGGACTGCTGGAGCCCAGAAGTTCAAGACCAGCCTGGGCAACACAGCAAGGATTCATTTCCACAAAAAAAATTTTTTTAAGTAGCCAGGTGTGCTGGGGGGCCACTGTAGTCCCAGCTACTCAGGAGGCCAAGGCGGGAGGATCGATTGAGCAAGGAGTTCAAGGCTGCATTGAGCTGTTATCATACCCACTGCACTCCAGCCTGGGAGAAACAGCAAGGCCCTATCTCTAAAATTAATTAATTAAAATAATACAAATAAAGAAACTATTCCATGCAGTAGGGAGCCCAGCTTTGATTTTTCTCGGTGAACTCTCAGCGGATATTTGCTGGTCTCTCCCTGCCCTGAGCTGCATGCTCTCAGAGACCTTTCCTGTTTCATCCTCACAGTGGCCTGTGGGGCATGGATTATTGACCCTATTTGACAGCCAGGACCAGACAGCTTAAGAGGCTTGTCTAAGGTCACACAATCTCTCAATGGATGCCACAGATTCAAAGCTGGAACTCTAGTCCAGACCAGGCCAGCTCAGGGGCCTTTCTGCTCTCATAGGATTTTATATGTGGCTTTGGGAGGACTTCGCATTAAGTCCTCACTGGCCAGTAGTAACATTGGTGACCACCATACCAAATAATACTAAGAATGGCTTGGGTGAAGATAGGGGTAGAAAGATGTGCTGGGACACACACCTTTCAGCACGAAAGAAAATGGAGGCCGGGTGTGGTGGCCTGTAATCCCAGGACTTTGGGAGGCCGAGGTGGGTGGATCACTTGAGGCCAGGAATTACAGACCAGCCTGGACAACATGGCAAAAACCCATATCTACTAAAAATACAAAAATTAGCTGGGCATGGTGGCGCATGCCTATAATCCCAACTACTCAGGCGGCTGAGGCAGGAGAATAGCTTGAACCTGGGAGACAAAAGTTGCTGTGAGCCAAGACGGCGCCACTGCACTCCGGCCTGGGCGACAGGGCAAGGCTCTGTCTAAAAAAAAGAAAAGAAAAGAAAGAAAATTGAATCGCTGTTAATCCTACCACTCTGATGCCCCAGTTCCCTTTTGTATGTTGTATCCTAGCTCCATCAGCACACTTATATGGCCACATCTTTGTGTGGTTGTTGCAATCCTATTGGACTTGAAGATTAACATCACCTTTTACAGTTAGGCTGATAGCGCCAACGTTTCTTGTCTGCATTGTCTCGTAATGATAGCTTCCATCCTTTTATACTACTGCATCGTGCTGATGTATCATACTTTTCCTGATTAACTCCATTGTTATAAGACATTTAGGTTTTTAAAAAATGTCTTCCCTACTTCCAATAATTCTGTAACAGACATCTTTGTGCCTCCAGCTTCTTAGTTCTGTGGGGTGATTTCCTTAGATAAGGAAGTGGGATTGTGGGGCTGAAACACTCTGAGAAGTGTTTCTCAGGCTCTTCCTAAGGTCAAGCATTCTGTTTTCCAAGAGGGTTTTACCTGTTTATACAGCTGCCTGCCACGTATGTGTGGCTGCCACAGCTTTATTGTAACCTTGCTAGCACTAGAGGTTATCCTCAGAAATAATTTGTCAATTCAGAGAGCAAATGGGACATTTAGGTTGTTGTAATTTGCGTTTCTTGATTGTCAGCGATGTTGGACATTTTCCTATGGGCTTTCATGCTATTTATGTTTCCTCTTGTGCAGACAGGCTTCTCTGCTGAAACTTCTGGCCCACATCTTCCTTTCTCTGCTCCTGCTCTTTATCATATATACCTCTGTGTGCCGGGGATGTGGGGAGATGGAGACACAGGCAGAGAGATGCTCATTTAACTACTGTCAGAGCAATCCCCACCGATGCAAAATGACTGTTCTGAGGGAACCTTCCTGAATGTAGAACTGAAAATCAAGTCAAGGCTCTCACCTCTGCATCTGATACTTGCTCCTTGGTTGGTGAAACCACCCTGCTGAGATGGGCAGAGTCACTTTCGACGGCCTGGAGGAATTTCAGAAGCTTCCGCTGTTGTCTGAAACGGGATTTGGTTTTAGCAAACAGGTAGTAGTAAATGATATACAAAAGAGAACATTCCCATTAAAAGTGCCACATTGACATTTCCTTTTCGGGAACAGGAAATGAAGAGGAAGTATGCACTCTGTATCCAGTTCAAAGGCAAGGGCAGGCTTGCTGTTTTTCTCCCTTTATAAATGGCTATACAATTAGCGATGGAATCAGAGCCCAGCTGGGGAAACATTGCTTGGGGCAAGGCGGCCAGCTGACCTCCCTAAGCTTAGAACTTGAGAGTCAAGAGCAGTGGTCAGCCGAACTAAGGCCTACAGGTCAAATCCAGCCCGCGGCCTGTTTTTGTACAGCCTGTGAGCTAAGAATGGTTTGTATTTTTAAAAGGTTATACAAAGAAACGACTATACCAACAACAAAACCAACTGCAAAGCATATTTACTATCTGGCCCTTTACAGCAACAATTTGCTGACTCCTGGGCTGGAGATCTGCTCTGCTCCTCTTGTTCCTGAGGACATGGCATTCTAAACCCAGCAGAGCATGCCTTCATCATTTGCAAACATGCCCACGTGTGCAGTTTAAGGCTGGGTACCCCCAAGACCCTGAAGCACAAAGGATCTTGATGCCGAGGAAAGAAGCATTTGGCGGAGTGCATGCTGCTTGTAATAAAACTGCATCAGATGTAAAATATCCTCATGGCCCAGCCTTTTCTTTCTTTCTTTCTTTTTTTTTTTTTGAGATGGAGTTTCACTCTTGTTGCCCAGGCTGGAGTGCAAAGGCACAGTTTCGGCTCACTACAACCTCCCCCTCCGGGGTTTAAGCAATTCTCCTTCCTCATTTTCCTGAGTAGCTGGGATTATAAGCAGGCGCCACCATGCCCAGCTAATTTTTGTATTTTTAGTAGAGACGGGTTTTTCGCCATGTTGGCCAAGCTGGTCTCGACCTCCTGACCTCAGGTGATTTGCCCTCCTCGGCCTCCCTGAGTGCTGGGATTACAGGTGTGAGCACCGTGCCCGGCTGCAGCCTTTTCACATGCAGGGGAAACTTCGAGTTCTTATTATGGCCACGATGGTACACCTGATTTCTATCTGGGGCCTGGAGAGTCTTAAAGGAATGGATGGCAGTGCCTTTAGCCTATTCAGTTTTCCTGTAAGTTATAACAAAGGGCTCCCTCTAGGTAGACATAGACCTGGAGGGCACACAGCTTGGCTAGTGAATTCCTTCTTCATGCAGAAAAGCCACCACCCCCTTTCTGGGCTGATGCAGCCCCAGGCCAGGCCCTCAGCTTAGTAACCAGCACACAGGCTGGGTTTCAGCCCCTTCTCGCCCCTCAGCCAGGCACTGTGCACAGTACACAGCATACACAGCTGCCTGTGCACAGCGGCCCTCGGAGTGTGCCTGTGTGCCATGGCATGCCAGAAACTACAGGCTCAGCCTGGCACATCTTTCTGAAGATCTATTTTGTCTGAAGACTAGAGGGAAGGCTTTATTTTGATAATAAAACCTGACAGGTCCAATAACTGCTGCTACACATTAATGGAACAGAATGCTGAGTTTGGACAAACTTTTAATACAGAAAAGGAGCTTCGAAGGACGCTGCTGTGGGCCAGCCTCGCCCCCTAGATCAGCAGGGGAACAAGTTTAACGCCCTGTGTTGCATGGGGTATTCTACTGGAAACCCGAAGAAGGTTCAAGTTCTACACAGATTGGGGCCAAACTGACCAAGATAAGAGCTATATGCCTAAAAGAAATCAAGTCAATTTGAATGCTTTAGGGCTGGAGGGGGAGACAGAGTATAGTCTAAAGGAATCGTTTAACAGAGTTTGGGGCCAGGCGTGGTGGCTCACATCTGTTTGGGAGGCCGAGGTGGGTAGATTGCTTGAGCCCAGGAGTTGGAGACCAACCTGGGCAACATTGTGAGACCCTATCTCTACAAAAAAGTACACAAATTAGCTGGGTGCAGCAGCACATACCTGTGATCCCAGATACTCAGGAGGCTGAGGCTGGAGGATCATTTTAACCCAGGAGTTTGAGGCTGCAGTGAGCTGTTTGTGCCACTGCACTCCAGCCTGCGCAACAGAGTGAGACCCCATCTTAAAGAAAGAAATAGGGGGTTTGAAAAAACATAGGAAAAGCAAAGAACACTCATGAAGAAGATCCCCATGGCTGCACTCCTAAGGGGTTTTGGGTTTGGCTTCACCCTTGGTAGTACCTGCTTCCCAGAAGTCCAATTCTGTCCATGGCCTGGTTGATGGCTCTGGCTCCCCCTGCTGCCCCGGCCGGCTCCTGAGTGGTGGTCGCCGTGGTGATGGGAAGCAGCTGAGGATGGGAAAGGCTTATTAAACAGATGTCTCAGGCAACACTCCTGGCCTAAGACACAGCAGGGTCATGGTCAAGGGCAGACATGCTTAGGCTGACAGTCCCTTTGTATAAAACAGGAACAGGAATGTGAGGGTGACAGCAACTGCCCGAAGCTTCTATCTAGAACCCCTCACACCATCTCAGTTTCCGATGACCAGGGTGCTCCTAGGAAACAATCCACTTCGACGAGCTACTGGAAACCTTCTCTTATCAAAAAGCTTCACTGGCCGGATGCAATGGTGCATGCTTGCAACCGTAGCATTTTGGGAGGCTGCGGGAGGAGGATCACTTGAGCCCAGGAGTTTGAGGCTGCAGTAAGCTATGGTCGTGCCACTGCACTCCAGCTGGGGTGACAGAGTGAGACACTGTCTCAAAAAATAAAAAAAAAATCCTCTCGCCATCTCAACTGAGCCCCTGTTCTGCTTTGTACAAAGTAAGCAGACCCCATGAAGAATTCCAGTAATAGCATTAGGCCCTTTCATTTTAATTCTCTGAGCCTTTTCCCCTTCTTTTTCATTTATCATTGACGCTAGAAATGTGCCCTGCTGTCTATCTGCAGAAGATTTTAGTCCCCGGAATCTCTGTGGGTCAGGAATTAGGTCATCCAGAAATTCCGGACCTGGGCAGTTACTGCAGGCCTGTCAGAAACACAGGCTAGCGGCAGACGAGGATGATGGGAACTGGCAGGACAAGTGGCAGCAATGCAAACGACAAACAACTCTGGTGCTCTGGGGTGCGACATGCACACCCTGTCCCACTTGGGCTCTGTCTCCCTCTGCTTCTCCCATCCCTTCTTCCCCGCCTCACAAAGGGCTTCTTCCTGCTCCGTGATCAGGCTGGGCTCATTCTCACCCCAAAGCTTTTTCCCTGTTCCTTCCACCTGGAATGCCATTCCCTGTTGTTGGTGCCTTCTGAACAGGCAGGGCTCAGCTCAGATGGGACATGCCTTCCCAGGGGCACCCAGGACCACCCTGTCAGAGGCAGCCACTGCCCCATACCCTGTCATTCTCTCACATATTAGCAGCTGTGATTGTCATCGCTCTCTGACGTCACCCTGTTTATGAATGGTTTTATTTGCTGCTGCCTGTAAGCTGCATGGGGCCAGGGCTCATCTGTCTCAGCTGCCTCTGTATTCTAAGCACATGACACAGACCTGTGTGTGACCAAGCAAAGACAGTCCTGGGCATTTTATTAATTCACATCCTTATTTGTTGGGACCAAATTTGCTGAGATATACTTAACCGACCTAGATACAGATAAAAAAATTTATTTATTCAAGGTACTAAGATCTGTTTTACATTGTCTTGTCAATAAATAGAAATATAGGCTGGGCGTGGTGGCTCCCACCTGTAATCCTAGTAATTTGGGAGGCTGAAGTGGGTGGATCACTTGAGGTCAGGAGTTCGAGACCAGTCTGACCAACATGGTAAAACCCCATCTCTAGTAAAAATACAAAAAAGTAGCTGGGTATGGTGGTGGGTGCCTGTAATCCCAGCTACTTGGGAGGCTGAGGTGGGAGAATCACTCAAACTCAGGAGGCAGAGGTTGTAGTGAGCCGAGATTGCACCACTGCACTCTTGCCTGGGCAACAGAGTAAGACTCTGTCTCAAAAAATAATAATAATAACATAAATAAATAAATAGATAGATAACAACAGTTTGAGTCAGCAGGTCTGGGTGAGTTCTGGCTTCAACTCGTGACCTTGGGTAAGCCACGCCAGCCCTGGTCTCCCTATCTGTGAAATGGGCAGCATGACACCAGTGCTCAGGGCACACAGTGAGGACCTGGTGGGACAGCGTGAAGGAAAGTGCCCTGGAGGCCGTCAGGTGCTATGCACATGCGTGGGGCTTTGTCATTCGTCTCTGCCTGGCACTGACCTCAAGGGTCTCTTCCTTCTCCTCCAGTAGACTGGTCCATGGTTTTGCTGGTGGTCCCTCTGCATCCTGTAAGGATGTGATCACATGATGTGATGTTGGAACAAAGCCTTCACTCCATGCTGTTCACAGAAAGATGAGGGCACAGAAAAGGGCAGGGACCTTCTCAAGCTACCATAGACGTAAAGTTCAGGGGCAAGGTCAGAGGTCTGGGAACACACACAATAGGTGCTGCTCGATGGATGCCCCAAAGAGCAGCCCCAAGATAGAGCCTGGGGAACAACCGATGCTGGTGACAGGGCCCTGGGCTTGCAGGCGGGCAGACTTCGGCCACTTCCAAAGATGTGATCACCCTGTCCTTGAGAGAAGCAGGCCACCTTGCTTCTCTGTA
Source organism: Piliocolobus tephrosceles (assembly GCF_002776525.5). NCBI lineage: Eukaryota > Metazoa > Chordata > Mammalia > Primates > Cercopithecidae > Piliocolobus > Piliocolobus tephrosceles. The sequence goes on along the minus strand of NC_045450.1, from coordinate 26,131,855 downwards.
CCAGTGGCCACATCTGTGAAGTGAGGCAATGAAATCAGCCCTGCCTATTTCAGGGCTACAGAGAGCATCGAGGGGGACAAACTATGAAAAAGGGTTTCGACAGGCGAGTCACACACCAAGCTTCTGGGAAAGAATGTGCACACCAAGCTATACCCAATGCCTCCAGCTCCCCAAGGTCCCTGCTCCACCCACCATTTATCCTCCTACTGGCTGCTCAAAGCTGAAGGCAGCAGCTGGAAACTCAAACCCCTGTAGGCCCAGAGAGGCTTTGTGAACAAACGAAGTGGGCCAGGGGCAGGACAACAGGAAGCAGTGAGGACTATGGATGCCTGAAGGGTCCATGCTTGGGAATGAGACCTTTCCTGGGAAGCCAGGGCTTGTCGTTGACTCCATTCTTCACTGACCCACCCGTTTGCAACCCTGCTCTAAGGTATCCAGGGTTTGCAGGGAAATCAGTGAGGATTGGAGGCTGATTAGCACCCAGCTTAGGCTTTGTGAAATAGTCAAAAGAAGGCGGAAGTAATGCCATAGCAGGTCAGTGGGTGACTGTGAACACTGGAAACACGGATGAATCTGGGGTCAGTGATACCCACTACACCTCTCTCTTCTGCCCACCTGCTCTTCTTAACTGCAGCTCAGACACTGGCTAGTCCAGGGAGCATCCCCTGGTTCCTCGACCTGCCCGGAGCGCACCTGCAGTGGGCTGGCTGGCTGCTCGGCCTTTCTGCTGAGGGGCGCCCTCTGCAGGGCCGCGTTCTCCACCTGGATGGCTCGGAGCACAGCAGAGGCTTCTTCCTCTGGGTCCTCAGCCTCGCAAAGAGTTTTGCGGGTTGCAGACAGGGGTCTCTCTCGCCGGCTTCCAGGTCCTGAGGGCAGAAGACAGGGGGACGTTCCTTTAGATTATATTCTCGGAGTGCAGCTCAAAATCTATTAGACCCCAACTGAGGAACATTCTATAAAACAACTGGCCTGTAATCTCCAAAAATGTCAAGGTCATAAAAGACCAAGAAAATGGTTCCAGATTACAGGAGACTAGGCAGACACGGCTGAATGCAGTGGTGGCTCCGGGGGCACTTGATCCTGGGGAGGGAGCAGTGCTGTAAAGAACACTATTGTGGCAACTGGGAAAATTCAAATACAGTCTATGGCTTAGACAGTGGTATTCTATTAATACCAAATATCCTGAATTTCATTAGTGTACTGTGCTTATGTAAAATGCCCTTGTTTTTAGGAGATATATACCGCAGTGTTGAGGGGTAATTCCAAATAGTTTACAAACACACACACACACACACATGCATGCACGCACATACGCATGCACAGGAGTGAAGGGGAATGGTGTCTGCAACTTCATCTCAAATGGTTTACACACATACATGCACACACACACATACATGCACACACACACATGTGCATGCACACACACAGTTCAGGGGTAAAGGGGAATGATGTCTGCAACTTCATCTCAAATATTTACACACATACATGCCCTTTATCGATTGATCTAGCTATAGTTATGTAATTTAATTTACAGATCAATACATGGTAATGGGCATACACATAAGTGTGTGCATAATATTTTTGCATATATAAATATATAATTTTTGTATCATTATATATCTTTGTATAATTATATATACTTTTTATATAATTATATATATATATAGAGAGAGAGAGAGAGAATATAAAGCAAAAGCAATTGGAGTAAAATGTTAACTGGTGAATCTGGGTGTGTGGGTGAAGGGTGGAAGTGTCAGTGTACTATCCTTACAATGTTTCTTTAAGTTTAAAATTGTATCAAGACATGCAGCCAACAATCACATGAAAAAATACTTGACATCACTAATCATTAGAGAAAAGCAAATCAAAATCACAAGGAGATACCATCTCACACCAATCAGAATGGCTACTGAAAAGTAAAAAACTAACAGATGCTGGCGAGGTTGGCGATTAAAGGGAATGCTTACACACTGCCGGTGGGGGTATAAATTAGTTCGGCCATTGTGGAAAGCAGCATGGCGATTCCTCAAAGCACTAAAAACAGAACTACCATTTGACCCAGCAATCTCATTACCGGGTATATACCCAAAGGAATATAAATCATCCTACCATAAGACACATGCACATGTATGTTCATCTAGCACTATTCACAACTGCAAAGACATGGAATCAACCTAAATGCCCATCAATAGTAAACTGGATGAAGAAAATGTGGAGGCCGGTGATGGTGGCTCATGCCTGCAATCTCGGCACTTTGGGAGGTCAAGGTGGGTGGATCACCTGAAGTCAGGAGTTCGAGACCAGCCTGGTCAACATGGTGAAACCCTGTCTCTAATAAAAATACAAAAATTAGCTGGGTGTAGTGGCAGGCACCTGTAATCCCAGCTACTTGGGAGGCTGAGGCAGGAGAATTACTTGAACTCAGGAGGTAGAGGTTGTAGTGAGCCGAGATCACACCATTGCACTCCAGCCTGGGCAACAAGAGTGAAACTCTGTCTCAAAAAAAAAAAAAAAAAAAGAGAAGAAGAAAATGTGGAATACTATGGAATACACCATGGAATACTATACAGCCATAAAAAAGAATGAGATCATGTCCTTTGCAGCAACATGGATGAAACTGGAGGCCATTATCCTGAACAAACTAACATGGGAACAGAAAACCAAATATCGTGTGTTCTCACTTACAAGCTAAACAACAAGAACACATGGATACTAGCAGGGGAACAACAGACACTGGGGTCTATTGAGGGTAGAGGGTGGGAGGAGGGAGAGGATCAGAAAAAATACCTATCAGGTACTATGCTTATTAGCTGGGTGATGAAATTATCTGTGTGCCAAATCCCTGTGAAATGCAGTTGACCTATAGAACAAACTGCACACCTATTCCTGAAACTCAAAGTTAAAAAAATTGCATCAAAACAAAATGTTATTTAAAAAATTAACTTTCTTACAGAATACCTGTAAAGAATAATATATAATGTTAGGAAGAGGGATGGGTATTTTGCAATATTATTGCTCTTTTCTGTTTTGCTTTTGCACGGGTAACAAGAATTACAAAGTAATAACACCCCAGTTTAAGAAAACAAGTATTGCAAAGTTGCAGTTGATTCTGGAAGTTCCCATGAATGGAAAATTGGTTTTATAAAATACACAGTGATATAAAAGAAGCACCTAATAAGACTAAGCATCTAATAAAATAAATTATGGTACACCCACCCAACAGAGTACAATGAAGCTCTAAAAAGAAAAGAATACTGGCCGGGCGCGGTGGCTCAAGCCTGTAATCCCAGCACTTTGGGAGGTCGAGATGGGCTGATCACGAGGTCAGGAGATGGAGACCATCCTGGCGAACACGGTGAAACCCCGTCTCTACTAAAAAATACAAAAAAAACTAGCTGGGAGAGTTGGCGGGGCGCCTGTAGTCCCAGCTAGTTGGGAGGCTGAGGCAGAAGAATGGCGTAAACCCGGGAGGCGGAGCTTGCAGTGAGCTGAGATCCGGCCACTGCACTCCAGCCTGGGCGACAGAGCGAGACTCCACCTCAAAAAAAAAAAAAAAAAAAAAAAAGAATACTAAAATATCTGCAGAAAAAATTATATGAAGGCTTTGATTTGCTTCCTAAAAATCTGGGGAATGGGTAGGGGTGATGAGGAAATGAACTTGGCTGCAAATTGATTATTGCCAAGGGTGGGTAATGGATGGATACATTGGGGCAGGGAGGGGAGGTCACGGTAACATCCTCTCAATTATTTATGTTTGGATTTTTTTTCATACTAAAACATACTCCATTAAAATATAGAACTGCTCCAGATATTTCTTTGGGGTGCTTAAAGAGAGTTTACCTATTGAATCTCAACCCTTGGGGAAATATTTATCTGTGCCAGGCTCTGTTCTTGGCACTGGCGACATAGTAGTGACCAGAGAAACCAAGTCCCTCACTCACACAGTGAGAGACCATAAGCTGGAGAAATAATAAATTTAAAACACAGTGTTTGACGTGGAAACTGACATGAAAAACCACGCAAAGGAGATCGGGGTAAGGGAGATCTGGAGTGCGGGTATCAGGGGCAGAGAGAGCCTCGCAGAGGACCAAGGAAGTGTGCTCCAGACACCAGCGCAAAGATGGGAGGCATGTGATGTGTTCTTGGAGCAGCCAGGTACCCACGGGGCTGGAGCGGAGCCAGCAGGGGTATAGGCTGACAGAAGGATTGAGAGGGGTTGGGGGAGGGCAAGTCATGCAGGGCCTTGGAGGGCACTGGAAGGCCCATGCTCTGAGGGAAATGGGGAGCCACTGAGGAATTCAGAGCAGAGGAAGACCAGATCTGATGTAGGTACAGAGTGGAGAAAAGACTGAAAGGAGGTGGGGGTGAAAGCAGGGAGATGGTCGGGGCTACTGCAGTTGTCCAGGCGACAGGAGGCAACAGTGGTGGAGGACAGGACATAGAATGTGGTCAGATTACGGGCATCTGCCAGAGACAGACCAACAGGACTTCCAGCTGTGGATGGGAGAGGAAGAGAGGAGTTACGGGTGACTCCATGGGTGACGGCTTGAAGTGGAAGATGTGACTGCTTTCTGCTGAGCTGTGGAAGGCTGTGGGTGGAGGAAGTCTGGGAGGAGCAGAGGGCTCAGTTTGGGACAAACTGGGTTCAGGATGTGAGTGTGGCACCAGAACAGAGCTGTTGAATTGACCTGTGCACACAGGAATCCAGAGTTTGAGAGAGAGCCTAGGCTGGAGATGTAAATTAATTAATTAGTGAATTAATTTATTTACTGTGGCAGGGTCTCCCTTGTTGCCCAGGCTGGAGTGCAATGGCGCAATCTCAGCTCACTGCATCCTCCACCTCCCAGGTTCAAGCAATTCTTGAGCCTCAGCCTCCCAAGTAGCTGGGACTACAAGAACATGTCACCACGCCCAGCTAGTTTTTGCATTTTTTGTAGAGATGGGGTTTCACCATGTTACCTAGGCGGGTCTCAAACTCCTGGACTCAAGTGATGCGCCCGCCTCAGCCTCCCAAAGTGCTGGGATTATAGGCACAAGCCATCATGCTTGGCCTGGAGATGTAAATTTAACATAGGTAACTGGATTGGATCATTTAAGGGTACCAAAGATTGGTATTCACGCTGGCCTATAATAAACTAATGAAATTTACAGGTATGACGTCTTGGGGGATCTGTGTATACTTGTGACCTGGTGCAAGGCTTGCTGAAAAACAGCATGCTTCCCTTCTCAGGACCTTAGCAAACCATCGGCTGTTGATTATTAAGAGTTCCTGTCGAAGCACTTGACTTCTTGCTACGCCCCATTAGAATGCTGTGTCTGAATGTTCGGGTAGCAACATAAAGAATGTCACCGGCAGGAGAGGGCAGGAGACACCCGGAGGCTCTACTGGGCTGCTTTCTAGTACAGCCAGGCACTGAGCTGATGGGGATGGTGGGTTTTTATGGGAATGCTAACCTAAAATGAAGGAATAGCAAGTTCTGCCAGGCACCCATGAAAGGGGCTGTGAGTGCAAATGCCCCAGGAACCATCTTAGTGTTACTGAATGCCAGGGGCCGAGTGCCACTGAATAGAAGCCACCTCCCAGCTCCAGCCAATGCTTGCCTCGTAGGACTGTGCTCCTAGTGTTACCAAATGCTTTTTTTTCCCCCTAAGAAAAGCTAGCATCTGAAATTTATGTGAAATCCCCTGAATTTTATTTCTTCATAACGTCTTCCAGTTTTTAAGAAATGTCATGAGGGCCAACAGAACCCACCAGCTGTTCTAGTACAGGCCAGGGCACATCCCAGCTGCTCCCTGAGAAGGGTCAAGGCACCTGGAGGAACCTCCACAGCACCTGTAGATGGCTGCTCTGTGCAATAAACATCAAATGGGGCAGGGCGCAGTGGCTCACGTCTATAGTCCCAGCACTTTGGGAGGCTGAGGCTGGTGGATCACCTGAGGTCAGGAGTTCAAGACCAGCCTGGTCAACATGGTAAAACCCCATCTCTACTAAAAATACAAAAATTAGCCAGGCATGGTGGCGGGTGCCTGTAATCCCAGCTACTCGGGAGGCTGAGGCAGGAGAATTGCTTGAACCTGGGAGGCAGAGGTTGCAGTGAGCCGAGATCATGCCACTGCACTCTAGCCTGGGTCACAGAACAAGACTGCAGTTCAAAAAAAAAAAAAAAAAAAAAAATCAAGTGGGCCATTTTCAGACTTTGATGTACAGTCTCTTATCATCATCCCTGATGCTGCTCCTGAGGACAGAGAGGTAAGGAGCTGCCAGACACGTGAGCCAGGGATTCTGCTCGCCCACTGGAGGCTGCTTTGCCCTTCTCATCTGTCACTTGGCCTGCTGGGCAATAGGAGAGATGAGAAAGTAAAACAAACATGGGCTGAGAATGAGGTTTGGAAGAAGCTCTGTTTAGCGAGCTGTGTTGCACATTCTTATTGTTATGGAAACAAGCAACAGGTAAAAGGATGGGGAAGACCTCACCAGTATCTTCCTTACTCAGTGCAAAAAGGATCAGGTCCCTGAAATAGCTAGGAGGACCAGAAAAAGGAGTGAAGGAAGCTGAAGGATGTGGTTTTGAGCTATACTGGAGCTGAAGCCAAAACACCCCAAGGTATAGACACATCCTCACCCCTACTGCGGAAAAGTCAAAGGTACTTTGTTACCAGGCTTGTGACCTGCACTATGCAGTGAGCTTCTTTGGTTGAGTGAGATGCTGCTCTTGGTGTGGGGGTACAGGGGTCAGAGGAACAGGCACACTTCTGCCCTCATTGACCTCATAGTCACAAAGCAGAGACAGACAAGGGTCAGGAGTATGCAGAGGGTAAGGGGCTGCTCATGACGGGAGGGGACACACAGGGGTCATTTGAGATGTACCATTTGGGAAGAGGATATCTGAGTAGGGACATGAAGGCAGTGAGCCCTGGGAATACCCTGCTGTTCCCTCTGCCTGGAACAGCAGGTGCCAAGGCCCTGGTGGGCCAAGGTCAGCACACTGAGGAGTGGCAAGGGGGCTGTAATGGGGGGCAAGGGGAAGGATGGTTAGCAATGAGGGTGGAGAGGTTGTGGGCTCAGTTCTTGTAGAGCCTCACCTACTTCATGAGATCATACCCATCTTGTTTACTGTTATATCCCTGACGCCTGGCATTATAATTTTTGCTGAATGGATGGATGAAAAATGACTTCAACCCCAAACCTTGTAAATCTAAGTATTTGTGAATATCACCAAACCACATGGTTCTCTCCATCATCGGCAGTAAAGCACAGTTGAAAAACTCAAGCTCCCTTTAGACCCTATAGACAATTCCATAAATAAGGGACCAAGATTGTGTGCAAAGCTAAACAAATGCGCCAGCACCTGACACGTGGGGTGCAAACACCAGCATTGGTAGAAGGCTTGGGCAGCACCAGGACAAGCAGAACCTGAAATTCACAAGCTCCTTCGCCATTTCTCGCATAGAGCACTTATAAAATTTGTCTAAAAAGAACCATGTGATGACCCTTATCTTTTTACTGCCAATCTTTGGGCAAGAGCCTGTTCCTCTTGTGCCTCATCAGTCTGGGGCTGGGATGGAACAAGGGGCCTCTGAGGTAGCCTGGAAGCTCATCTCATGACCTGTGAGCAGGTGGGATGATCTGTCCTTGGCCGCTGCAGCCCTATGCTCACTTCCTTTCGGACAAGGAGATTCACAAAGGCATCTTTTTTCAGTAGAGACCAGTTTTATCTGCACAGACCCTTTTTCCCCTGAGCGTCTTTCATTTGGGAGGAAATGCTCCTCCAGCAGCAGCATGATCACCAGGAGCTGCCTGTGCCCTTTGAGTCATATTATGCTAAGAAGGTGCTTTTTAAAATTACATCACCCTGTCTCCAAGTGAAAGTCAACGCTGCAGCTCCACTACCAGAGCTTTTCCCATCCTGGCTTTCCAGAACCGTCCTACACGGTGCCTGCGTTCTCCAAAATCACATTCCCTCTGGACACTCCCTCATGCCGCATGCATGCACGCACGAGGTAACCACCTTTTAATTCTTTTTGATGCTCTCATCACTCACTTGGGCGAATGCTAGCCTGAACACCCCATGATAGTGGATTTATTCCCATCACAGATCTAGAGGATGGTAAATCTATTCACACAGTCAATTTGTGCCACCAGCAAAAGCCAAATAGAACATTTTAACCTCTCCCAAACTGCTCTTTTCTAGTTGAGAACCATTCCTCTTCCAATAACTTCGCTTTCTCTTCGCTTCACTAGTGTTTGGCTTTTTTCTCCCTCACAGACAGACAAAAGGTGTATCAATTCAGGAAATTTACCATGAATGCAACACATGTCACAAAGAAGATGTGAGGGCACAAGGCCACTGGTTGGCTCACCAGCCACCAGCTGTGACTTGAAAAGCTCAAATTCAGAGTCTCAGCAAAATTACCCCTTACTACATGCAAGGGGCCTTGGAGGTCACCTGGGAAGCCACCGAAATGGCGAATATGAAATTTAAGGACAAGGGTCTATTATAGCAATCATAAACCAGCAGCCCACAGGCATAACCTGCTTACAGAGATGTATTGTGTCACTTTCACTTTTTTAGAAAAATTGAAAATAGATGCCAAGTTCAAAAAAAAAAAAAAAAAAAGAGGAAATCCACCTGAAAATTGGGATTCCTGGCATCTCCTGAAAAGTAATACCATCTGGCAACCCTGGAACAGTATTCACACATGGGAACCATTGGCTGGAGCTGGGTGATGGCGCCCCCTTTCGACGGGGCCGAAGTGCTCCAGTTTCCACAGTGCACCCCACTCCCTGTGGTCACATGCCTGGTAGGCCTTGAAGCTGTACACTATGTTGTGTGGCAAAAAGTGCAGGGAAATGATAGACGTAGCCCTGTTTTGTCTTCAGATGTCCACACTCACTTCTAAAAGCCAAGAGGGAGGTGGGGAAGGGAGAGTGTGCCCTGGGACAATGTTCTAAGCCTGAGTGCTCCAAATCTTCCATGCATTTCAAAATGGGCCAACGTTATCAGGCTACCTACTTTCTATGGCATCGGAAATGGCAGCAAGTGGCCACGAATTCCCCCCATCCCTGTATGTGGACTGCTGCAATGTGATTTTGTAGCATTTTCCATTAGGAGGTGGTGTCTGTTTCTCTACCTGGGCTTAGCCTGGTGGCTTTCATTTTATTTTTATTTATTTTTCTTTCTATCTATCTATCTATCTATCTATCTATCTATCTATCTATCTATCT
>NC_045450.1:26068374-26122619 GCF_002776525.5 Piliocolobus tephrosceles | reverse complement strand
TCTATCTATCTATCTATCTATCTATCTATCTATCTATCTATCTATCTATCTGAGATGGGGTCTCACTCTGTCACCCAGGTTGGAGTGCCATGGAATGAGTATGGCTCACCGTAGCCTTGACTTCCCTGTGCTCAAGTCATCCTCCTGCCCCAGCCTCCTGTGTAGCTGGGACCACAGGCATGCACCACATCACCCAGCTAACTTTATTATTATTATTATTGTTTGTGGAGATGAGGTCTCACTTTGTTGCCCAGGCTGATCTTGAACTCCCAGGTTCAAGTGATCCTCTTGCCTCGGCCTCCCAAAGTGCTAGGCTTACAGGCATGAGGCGTGGCAGCCAGCCTTGCCTGGTGACTTTCTTTGGCTAACAGGACATTAGTAATCATGACGAAGCAGTCTTTAAAAAGCACCCAGGCATGGGCTTGTCCTCTCTTGCTGCCCTGACATCACCAGTGCTAGAGAATAAGAGTCTATGGGACCAAGATGGGCTGTCCTAGCCAAGGTCCTCAGGACAAACAAAACTGCCAGACATGTGAGTAAGGCTGTCCTAGACCATCTGGCCTAGCCACCTGCTAGCTCACTACAGAACAGCCCAGTCCACCCACAGACTCATGAGCAATCATAAAACGGTTGCTGTTTTAAGCCACTACATTTTGGGGTGGGTTGTCAGGCAGTAATAGTTAGCCGACAGACTTGGCTTGTCAAGGCCTGTATTCTTCTCATCTCTAAAGCTTCTTTTGGGACTTGTCTTGATGGCAGGTGCTGTCTGCAGCCCTAACTGTCTTCCTTCTGCCATTGTCTCTCCTTGAGCCCAGGAGTGCAGGTGATTTTCAAGGACAGCAATCAAGGCCCCCAGACTAAACGACTTCTACTCTTGGATGTTACAGTCCGTTGCTCTACACTGCCTCTGTAGAATCTGTGGCAAAATGTCCTATGTGGTTGACTTTTTTTTTTGAGATGGAGTCTCACTCTGTCATCCAGGCTGAAGTCCAGTGGCGTGATCTCAGCTCACTGCAACCTCCACTTTCCAGGTTCAAGTGATTCTCCAACCTCAGCCTCCTGAGTAGCCGGGACAACAGGCACATGCCACCGCACCCAGCTAATTTTCATACTTTTAGTACAGACGGGGTTCTGACATGTTGGCCAGGCTTGTCTCAAACTCCTGACCTCAAGTGATCCGCCTGCCTCGGCCTCCCAAAATGCTGGCATTACAGACATGATCTACCATGCCTGGCCAGCTATGTGGTTCATTTTTAAATGAAGTGGATAGCAGTGGCTTTTGTCTATCTGGCACCATGATCTTCACAGCACCTATGGTTTCCTCCAGGGAACCATTCTTTCCTCACCTTTCTCAGCCTTTTGGGTGGATATGACCCCACTCCTGGCCCTGGCTGGAGTGGATCTGTGCAGATCTGGCCCCACTTCTGGCCCAACCTGGACCATGCCAGACTACCTCTCACTGACCATGGAGGAGGGAGGCTGGTTCAGGAGAGAGCTGGTTCTTGAACTAGGAAAAGAACTGTCTCTTTCACCTGGGGATTGCAAAGCAGATAGGAAAGGAAGCCTGGAGCCACTGGGGCCATCTCTGGGCCACAAATGAAATGTCTGCCTGGTAGTAACTAGAGATGTGGGTCTCAAAGTGTGTTCTCTAAACCAGTAATGTCAGGATCACCCGGGAACTTGCTAGGAATTAAAACACTTACCTCTACCTCAGAGACACTGAAGCAGAAATTCTAGGATTGGGGCCCAATAATCTGATTTATTTTATTTTATTTATTTATTGAGATGGAGTCTTGCTTTGTTGCCCAGGCTGGAGCGCAGTGGCGCGATCTCGGGTGACTGCAACCTCTGCCTCCTGGGTTCAAGCAATTCTCCTATCTCAGCCTCCTGAGTAGCTAGGACCACAGGTGCCCGCCACTATGCCCGGCTAACTTCTGTATTTTTAGTAGAGATTGGGTTTCACCATATTGGTCAGGCTGGTCTTGAACTCCTGACCTTAGGTGATCCACCCTCCTCAGCCTCCCAAAGTGCTGGGATTACAGGTGAGAGTCACCATGTCCGGCCAATCTGATTATTTAAATTATTATTTTATTTAAGAACAAAATAGAGACAAGGTCTCACTACACTGCCCAGGCTGGTCTTGAACTCCTGGGCTCAAATGAATCTCCTGCCTCAGCCTCCCAAAGTGCTAGGATTACAGGTGTGAGCCACCATGCTTGGCCAATAATCTATGTTTTAATTGGCTTTGCAAAAGTAATTCTGATGCATGTCCAAGTTTGAGAACCTCTGGACTAGAGAAGTGTAAAGCTAAGTGATGGAACAGCTTCCCAAGAGACCATCTGAGCACCAGGATCCCACCATCCCTGAGGCCAAATCTACCCTTCTAGAAATTTTAGGTCTATGAGCAAGACATTCTCCTTTGTTGCTTAGGCCCATTAGGGTTTCTGCCACTTGCTGTTAATGAGCGCTGGCTAATATATTAGGAGTCCCTGGACTTTGGCAGAATGGTCTTGCTGTTGCGGGTTTTCCTGACAGGAACGTGAAGTACAGGGCTGTCGGGTTCCTCTAATTCACTCACACTGAGGGGTGTTGCTTTATTTCTGTGGTTGGCAGCTTGTCTGGGAAAAGTGGTTTAGATATATCACTTTCCTAGAGCACTCTGACAACTTGGACAGTAAACTTTCTGCATTAAAGACTAATGTTCTTTCATCCTCAAGAAGACAACAGGTTTCTGGAAGGAGATTATATTAGCTTTTTTGGAAGGCTTATGGATTGAGGCTGGAGTCACACAGGACATGAGGCCCTTTCATTAGAACTAGGGACAGTTGCAGTGATAGAAAGGAATGAAGTTCTCTTGCAGTTGCGTCACACACACATTCAATTGACACAAATTCAATTTTATGGGCTTAGTCTAAGAAAAAGGGGCAAGGGGAAAAATAACTCTTTATGGGGTACAAGCAAAAGGTTACACTTCTGGAATAGCAGACTATCTAATTTGGACGAACCTCTCTCTGGAACACAACTAGGAAACCTAGAAAATATTTTTAAATATTTAAAAAATCTATTTGAAGAAAAGAGATCTGTTTGAAGGCATGGAGAGTGAACAGGGCTGTGAAGAATTATAGGGATAATAGTAGACTGGAGAAAGAAACTCAGAGACGTAGACCCAACATCTTGGAGGCCTTTCCTCTCACGGTGCTACTGATTCTGATGAGAGCTGCCACAAGGCTGGGAAGTTGAGCAGAGCTTGCAACAGGCTCAGGCTACAGTCTGGGAGTGAGGGTGACCTGGAAGTAGCCAGGAGTGAAGGGCACAGAAAAGTTAACAATGTGGGCAAATCCAAATTATTACTGATTATATAAAATAGTAATAATGTCTAGTAATAAGAATCAGTAGTAATAATCACTAGAAATAATGTCTAGTGGTGTTAAAAAGCTAGAGAGAGTTAAAATGCATGACAATAGTATTTAAGTTGAGAATGGAGAAAGTGGAGTTAGAGTTTGTAAGATATTTCCACTAAATGAGAAGTGGTAAACTTGTTAATTTAAAGTAAACCCTAGTAAGTCAAGAATGCATGTTGTAATCTTTGGTAATGACTAGAATAATAATAACAAAAAAGAATGTATAACTAACAAGCTAATAGACAGGAAAAAAGAGAAATAATACAAAGCAATCAGTTCAAAGGAAGGCAAGAAAGGAGAGAAAGAGAAACATAAAATAGAAAGAACAAATAAAAAGCAAACAATAAGATAGTAGATGTAAACTCACATATATCAGCAATTATATTAAACATAAATGGACTAAATGCTCCCATTAAAATGCATAGATTGTTAGAGGATAAAACTAAAAACCAATTACATGCTGCTTATAAGACAAACCTTAATATAAAGATACAGAAAGTTTGAAAGTGAAAGGATAAAAAACAGTACACCATATAAATACTAACCAAAAGAAAGCTGGAAGTAGCTTTATGTCAGACAAAGTAGACTTTAAGGCAAAAAGCATTACTAGAGAGACAACACATAATGATAAAACGTTCAATTCCCTTAGAAGATATAAAAAGTCAAATTCTGTGTGTACCAAAAAAGACATCCCTCCCTGGCCCCAGATATAGAGTAAGGCATATAAGCAGCCCACCCTCCAGATGTTGTCTGAAGGAGAGTGACTTGGTTTGTGATTCTGCCGCACATTTAGGAAGTTTCAGGTTCCTTGTGCCTCTGTGGTGTGAACATCCCAGTGCCCTGAGCATGATGCCACTGTCTAAAAACACACACTTCCCCTACAACCCTGACGCTAAACAAGGCCAACTGCTTCTTCTGGGGCTCAGCCAAGAAGCTGTGATTTTTCCCACACTGGAGGAGAGTCTTGGGCTTACTGAGAGCTGATATATCTGTATGAGGTCATCTATATAAACCCCCACATGCTGCACTTACTCATCAATTTCAGGGATTTCTAAGGATAACTCTGGTCTCCTGCACTTTTTGCTGCCTTTACAGACTAATATCTAGGTGAGATGTGGCTCTACCACAATCCCATTTCAGTGTGAGAGTAGTGACAATGCCAGGCTTTTCAGCTTTCCTCTTAGCCACAGAACTCTTTCTTCAAATTTGACTTATGTTAGAGCCAAGTATATTGAAGAAGGAAAGGCTGAGCTCCAAACCTTTCAAAATAAGAATTCCACTACCTAAAATAGTATCCTCTTTAAGAGTAATGATGGAACAAACTGCCCTAGGAAATAAATACCAGGAACAGCTGGTAATCTGATCTTTATTAAATGGACCCAGTGACATGCGTTTTTTATATGAACGCATGCCTCTTTGCAACGGCGGCCAGGAAGCTCAGCATTACAACTGTGACTACTTTAGGCATTCATTTGTTCACCCCTCGTTTCATCTTATTTTTCTACTCTTGTTTTCTCTCCAATTTCATTTCCTCAATTTATGTATGTATGTATGTATGTATGTATGTATATGTATGTATTTAATTTATTTATTTTTTAGACAGAGTCTCGCTCTGTTGCCCAGGCTGGAGTACAGTGGTGCAATCTCAGTTCACTACAACCTCTGCCCCTCGGGTTCAAGCGATTCTCCTGCCTCAGCCTCCCGAGTAGCTGGGATTACAAGTGCGTGCCACCATGCCCAGGTTATTTTTTGTGTGTTTTTTGTACAGATGGGGTTTTGCCATGCTGCCCAGGCTGGTCTCGAACTCCTGGGGTCCAGAGATCCATCCACCTTTGCCTCCCAAAGTGTGGGGATTACAGGCGTGAGCCACTGCGCCCGACCTCCTGAAAGACTTTTCAAAGTCTTGCACTACCTACTGTATATAAAATTTGTTAGTCCATGTCAGAACTTTTTGGAGAAAGGCAGATCATAAATTAATTAAGCTCTGTTTCTCAAAGTGCTGGACATGAAAGCATATATTATGGGTTGAACTGTGTCCCCTAAAAAGATCATTGAGGCCCTAACCCTTAGTACCCGTGACTGTGACCTTATTTGGAAATAGGGTGTTTGCAGATGATCAAGTTAAGATGAAGCCATTGGGTTGGGCTTTTCTCTGTCTTTATAAAAACAGCAAATTTGGACACAGAGACAGAGACATACATGGAGAATACCATGTACAGATTGGAGTTATGTTGCCACAAGCCAAGGAACTGTCAGAAGTTAGGAGAGAGGCCTGGAATGGACCACTCCCCAGTGCCTTCAGAAAATGGCCCTTGCCAATACCTTGAATTTAGACTTGGAGCCTTGAGAACTGTGAGATGATACGTCTCCATTGCTTGAGCCACTCTGACTGTGGTACTTGGTTATGGCTGCCCTAGCAAACTAATGCACTATGCCAGATGATTTTAGTTGATACCTGATTCAATAAAATACTAATAGTAATATATTTATATTGATGAGCATGAGAAAAAAGTATAACAAGTGACTCAAACCTCCAATTTTCAGGCATGTTACTGCTTAGGACTAGGCTGATGTGAGTATTAATTAAGTGGTAACTAATGTGGGTAATTAAGCAAATAATAGTTCAGTTGACACACGAGGGGCTTATAGTGGAGTAGTTAAGAGCAGAGATTCTGCAGTCCAGGTTCTCAAATACTGGCTTCATCACTTACAGGCTGTGTGACCTTGGACAGATTCCTTAACCTCTCTGTGCCTCCATCTCCTCTGTACAATAATATTGATAATAGCAGTATCTATTGCATGGGGCTGTGTGGATAATTAAATGCAAGATTACATATGTGGTCCTACACACAGCCTGGGAGCTAGGTCAGTGCTTTGTAAGTATTGACTCTTAATTTTGTTACTTGAATATGGAAAAAAAAGCAATCTTGGCACATACACAAAAGAGGGAAGTCCCAGTTAGCTTAGTAGGATGCTGGGAAAGGTACACGACCACCACTGAGCCACCCCTGCCCTACTAGGGGTTCTAGGGGGGTTCGTGCAGTGGCATACTTTTTTACCAACTTGTTTTGGAGGAACTTCTGAAAACCCATTTAGATTGGTTCAGATAGTGAAGACAGCACCAGCAGGATAGACTGGAGACTTGTTAACCTGAACGGCAGTCGGTGAGGCCAATCCAGGAGATGCAGAAGGAACAACAGCACCTGGGACTGCCACCCCCACTCCCCACCTGCTGAGGGAGCCCCAAGAGCGGACTCAGGCCTTCATCTCGCCCCATGCCTCCTTCTCCTCTCTATCCCTTTCCCAGCTCCCATCTCACCAAAGCTGACAGAACCAAAATTTGTCAGACTTTTCTGACTTCTTACATGTTCTATTTGGCTCTTGATCTCTACAGATCATTTCTCCGTTATCTATTGAACGATGTGACACCTCTGTGACACTATCGGCTGCAGGAAACTTGACATGCCAACAGGGTTGCCTCCCATTCCTACCTTCCTCGGGCCCCAGGCAGGCCTCTTTCCAGGCTCTGGGTCCCACCAAAAGGTCTCCAGCAACCAGTTTGGGGCTAGCTCTGCCCCACTGGAGTCTGGCTCCTCCAACACCTTGAATTTAGACTTCCGGCCTCGAGAACTGTGAGATGATACATTTCCATTGTTTGAGCCACTGCTTGTGGGACTTTGAAGGCCCCACTGGGATGCAGGTTCCAGTTGGCCACAGTTCTTCCCGGTCACTACAGGCTGAAGCAGGATGCAGATCAGAGACCTAGGACAGGGGTCTTGGCACCGCATGGCTTGTGCACGCACAGATCCCAGCTCCGGGACCTGGGTTGCCTCAGTCTCCTTTGCTAGTGACACAGACTCAGATCCTACCCCAGTGTCTTAGTCTGTTTTCTGTTGTTTACAACAGAACAACTGAAACTAGGTAATACCAAAAGGAAAGGAATTTCTTTCTTATAGAAGCCGAGAAGTCCAAGGTCAAGGGTGCTGCCTCTGATGAGGGCCTACTTGCTGGTGGGGATTCTGCAGAGTCCCGAGGCAGTGCATGGTGAGGGGATGAGTGTGCTAGCTCAGGTCTCTCTTCCTCTTCCTATTAAGCCACCAGTCCCACTCCCATGATAACCCTTTAATCCATTAACCCATGAATGCATTAATCCACTGGACAAGCTTCATGAAGCCTCATGACCTCTTCACCTCTTGAAGGGCCCACCTCTCAATACTGCCACATTAGGGATTAAATTTCAACATGAGTCTTGGAGGGGGCAAATATTCAAACCATAGCACTCAGCCACATGACAAGCCATGGCCCCCCATCACTGCAGGCTCCCCAACACCCAGGTTCTTACCCTAGGTTGTTTAGGATAGAAAGTCACAACTAATCTCATACCTACAACTGGCTCCCTAGCAAGCCCAATGTCTGTCTGGATCCATCCCCTGGTAACATCAAGACTGAGCTCCCACCCTCTACATCTTGAACCACCTGGTCTCTTCCTTGGTCACCTCGTATCCTCCCCAGCTCCCTATAGGCCAGGCTCCACATGGCAGCCAGAGGAATCTTGTTGAAATGTAAACCAACATGGCAGCCCCTGCTATAAAGCCTCAGCTGCCACTTGCCTGCTGTGTGCCTCAGTTCCTCATCTGTGAAATGGGGACAATTGCAGAACCTACCTTAAAGGCTATTTATAAGGATTATATGAGATGATAGAAGTAAAAGCTTATAATAGTGGCTGGCTCATCCTAAGTAGTGAATAAATGTAACCTCTCCTGTCATTAGAACATAGACAAAGTTGGTCTTTTCACCATCAACTCTTTTGTACCTTCAGAATTGTGTACCATTTGCACATATTATTGCTCATCTGAAGTAAGCAAGTTCATTTAAGAATAAAAAATAAAAAATATAAGAAATTTTCAATGATAACCACATCTTGGTGGTGGAATCAGAAAGTCGCTCTCATGGTTACTTCTATGCGTTGACTTGACTGGGCCACAGGGAACCCAGATAACTGGTCAAAGATTATTCTGAGTGTTTCTGAAAGAGCATTTTTGGATGACATTAACATATTCATCAGGAGAGTAAGGCAGATTGCCCTCCACCGTGTGAGTGGGCCTTGGCCAATCAGGTGACGGCTTGAATCAAACAAAAAGACCAGCCCTCCCCAAAGTGAGGGCGACTTCTCCAGTCAACTGCGCTGGACTTCACCTCCGACATAGGCTCCTCCTGCATGGTGGCCCCTGAACTAGAGGACTCGCTCCTCCACAGCTGCATGAGCCAGTTCCTTATCCTAAGCTCGCTCTCTCGCTCCCCCTCCCGCTCCCCCTCCCGCTCCCCCTCCATATCCTTTCCATTCTGTTGCTCTGCAGACCCCTGACTAATACATTTGCTAAAGGGCAGCTCAGCCCTCTGCAAGGAGGGTAACAAAGTGCGGCCTCCCATCACGGCACCCCAGAGAGTGACCCAGCCCCAGCCCTGCTCCCCTGCTCAGGGGCCCCCAGAACTCTTACTGGAGCATATCCTCTCCTGGTCTGGGAACACAGCAGGGGCTTGGGAAGTTAGGTTTGGCTCAGGTTTGGTGGGAATGAAAACCTCAGCATTGTCCTTCCGCTTTGCAGACAAATTCCTTTCCCTTTTATGACCTGTAGGAAAACAAATGTTTCATGTAAGACACTGAGCGCAAGCAAGTTGGGCATTCTGTTCAGGCGTTTGTTCATTATTCATTCACTTACTCATTCAACAAATGTCTATGGAACTACTCTGTGTAGTTTGGGATTAGAGACGTGAATAATACAGGCGATGAAACAAGTTTGCTGAGAGCCACGGTGTGCCCAGCACCACATTTTGGTAAGTACATAAAAGATTTTAGGACATGCACAGGTTTTCAAATTTTAATGTTTCTTGGCTAGGCGGCCAGGCAGTAGCTCACACCTGTAATCCTGGTGCTTTGGGAAGCCGTGGTGGGGGAATTGCTTGAGCCCAGGAGTTAAAGACCAGCCTAGGTAACATAGTGAGACCCTGTCTCTAAAAAAAAAAAAAAAAAAAAATGAAAAAAATAGGCTGGGCACAGTGGCTCACGCCTGTAAATCCAGCACTTTAGGAGGCCAAGACAGGTGGACCACCTGAAGTCAGGAGTTTGAGACCAGCCTGGTCAACATGGTGAAACCCCATCTCTACTAAAAATACAAAAATTAGCTGGGCATGGTGGCAGGCACCTGTAATCCCAGCTACTTGGGAGGCTGAGGCATGAGAACTGCTTGAATCCAGAAGGTGGAGGTTGCAGTGAGCTGAGATTGTGCCACTGGACTCCAGCCTGGGGGACAGAGCAAGACTCCGTCCCCACCCCCTACAAAAAAAAAAGTCAGGTGTGTTGGCACGTGCTTGTAGTCCCCACTACTCTGGAGGCTGTGGCAGGAGGATCACTCCCAGGAATTTGAGGCTACAGTGAGTTATGATCGTGCCACTGCACTTCAGCCTGGGTGACAGGGCAAGACCTTATCTGAGAAAAAACCAACAAAACAAAACATGCACAATGTCAAGAAATTCAAATTCTCTCTTTTCACTTTATGCCCCAGTATCACTCGAACTGTACCTGGCATCAACTGTTCTGTGGCCTGGCCCTTCACACCCAGGAATGTGTGTCAGGTCCCCTGCTTTTCCAGGGTGGAGACTCAGTCACCTCTTCAGAGCTCCGTCCCCTCCCTCCCCGTCTCCCCTGCAGCCATGCCATCTGCAGGCCCAGTGAGTCCCACATGGGACCATTATTAACACTGCCCTGACCACTTGCTGCTCCCGCAGGTGCGCCTAACACCTTTATTCCTTTGGCAAATGTTCCCTGAGGGGCTGCAATGTGCCAGGCGTGTGCTGCATGCTGGGGAAGCGGAGGGTAAAAGCCGGCCTGTGCCTACAGGCTGGTGGATGGGGAGGTGTGGTGGGTGGAGAGAAAGACAACTGGGGCCGGTGAACCCAGTGCCATGATGACGCTACGGGAGCACAGGGGAGAGCTGGCCTAAGTGGATGTGGTGGGAGTGTGAAGAAGGCTTTGTGCAAGAAGCAACTTCTGAGTACAGTCTAGAGGGAAAAGCAGAGAGCCAGGTTTCAGGGTTCTGAGTGGAGAGGAAAGGGACTGCGGTCATCCGGGCAGAGGGAACAGCCCAAGCAGGGTCTGGGGTGAGAACAAACATGGTGACAGCATGTCTGATGGACAAATGTCTTCTCTGGAGATGTCCATTATTGGGTGTGGATTTTCCAGAGCTGAACTGTGTCCCCTTCAAACTCTCTCTTTTTTTTTTTTTTTTTTTTTTTTGAGAGGGTCTCACTCTGTCACTCAGGCTAGTGGCACAATCATGGCTCATTGCAGCCTCAACCTCTTAGATTTAAGTGATCCTCCTGCCTCAGCCTCTCAAGTGGCTAGGACTAAAGGTATGCACTACTATGTCTGGGTAATTTTTTTAAAAATTTTTTTGTAGAGATGGGGTCTTGCCATGTTTCCCAGGCTGATCTGGAACTCAACTAATCCTCCTGCCTTGGCTGCCAAAACTGTTGGGATTGCAGACATGAGTCACTGTGCCCGGCCCCCTCCAAACTCATACATTGAAATCCTAGCTGCCAGTACCCCTGACTGTATTTGGGCACAAGGTCTTTAAAGAGGTAATTAAGTAAAAACAAGGTCAAATGGGCGGGCTCTAATCCAATATAACTTCTCCCAAGAAGAGGAGATTAGGACACAGATACACACAGAGGGAAGATCACGGGAAGACACAGGGAGAAGATGGCCGTCTACAAGCCACAAAGAAAGGCCTCAGGAGAAACTGACTCTTGATCTCAGGCTTCCAGTCTCCAGAACTATGAGATAGTAAATTCCTGCTGTTTAAGCCACCAGTCTGTGGTACTTAGTCATGGCAACCCTCACAAACTGACATAGTGTCTGATTCCAAACATTCCCTCATTTCTCTTTCCTTAGGTTTACCATGGTTCAGAAAAGATTGTCTTCTCTTGGCACACCCAGCTTTGAGAGTGCACACGAATAGGAGACAGAGGTGCAGGCAGAGGCCAGACCAGCCCGAGCCAAAGCTTAGGAACAGAGGATGGAGACAGTTGCAAGCAGGCCTCTCTTCACCTCCCAAGTCCTCCTCTCTCCTCCCTGCCCCTCACCAATCATTTTGCTCATTCTACTTTCCAAGATCTTTCTTGACAAACCTCCTCCATTGGACGCTGCTGTTTCTGCATGTCAGCATCCTCCCTCCTTCAGGTTCACCTTGAGTTTCTTTTGGAAATGAGGGCTTTACTGTACTATCGTGTGACTGGGTGGTGATAACCACACCCCTTAGTCCTATTGGTTAGACCTGGCCAATCAGAGCCACAGTGATCCAATCAGAGACAGCATGTGACCCTGTGTGTGCCAGCATCCTCCCTCCTTCAGGTTCACCTTGAGTTTCTTTTGGAGATAAGAGCTTTACTGCACTATCATGTGGCTGAGTGGTGATAACCACACCCCTTAGTCCTATTGGCTGGACCTGACCAATCAGAGCCACGGTGATCCAAGCTGAGACAGCATGT
Source organism: Piliocolobus tephrosceles (assembly GCF_002776525.5). Taxonomy (NCBI): domain Eukaryota; kingdom Metazoa; phylum Chordata; class Mammalia; order Primates; family Cercopithecidae; genus Piliocolobus; species Piliocolobus tephrosceles. The sequence continues at coordinate 26,110,671 of NC_045450.1, read as the reverse complement.
GACCCTATGTGGGTTGGAGAACCAGGTCTGGGACTTTTGCTGGGGCCTTTGGGGAAAGAAAAATTCACTTTCTGAGAGGTTGCAAAGTCAGTGTCTTATTTAAAGGCAATTCTGCCTTTGTATGTTGGATAGTCTACTAAGAATGGAAGCAAGACATAGGAAAGCAGAGAATGAGGAGGAGAGCAAGAGGGAGATGGAGATGGGAGAAGAGAGAGGGAAGAGGCCAGAAGGGAAAAGGGAGTGGGAAGAGAGGAGATGGGAGAGAGATGGAGACGCAGAGGGAAAGGAAGAGGAAGAGGGAGAGGGGAGAAAATGAGTCTTGCTACATCTCAGAACCTTTCAGTTACTCAAGTCAATAAATAGTCCCTCAGCTTAAGCTACTGTGTATTAGCCAACTGGTATGTAGATGCTGCAAAACATCTTACAATGTACAGAACAGACACCTCCAACTATCTGCCAGGAATTTACCATCTGGAATTTCAGGGCCCTGAGGAAGCCTTTGGGAAGCTCTGCATCTTGCAATCAACAGAGACCTGACTGATATACCTCCCTGGCCTGTGGGACACTCTAACCAAAGTGGAATTCAAAGGACCACTGGAAGTTTAAGTCCTGCTATTAGATGCAGAGACACCAATGGCAAAGAAATGATACACAAGACAGAGCTCACTTTTGGAAGCTGGGTTAAATTCCAGCACCACGAGGGTGTCTGGGCCAGGGGCAGAGCGTCCTTCTGTCTCCTGTTCCCCAGGAACATCCTTCTGTGTTGAAACCCCACTGGAAGGAGGGCGGTCATCTCTGGGATGGCCCACCAGCGCCAGGTCCTCTGGCTCAGGCTCGGAGAGTATGTCTTCCTCGATAGAGTCATACTCATCGCTGGAACAATCCTTTTGTTTCCTTTGTAGATTTACACTAAGTTCCAGGCTTTTTCTCAGCTCCTGCAAAAAGCCCAGAAGAGAGATGAGAGATAAATATGGTACCTTGAGAAAAACTTATTTGAAAATAGATCATTTGAACCAAAGAATTATTCTCCCCAAACTAACATTTAACAATATTATCTCAACCCTTGTGTCGTCACTGCTTTGAAGGTGAGAAAACAAAGGGCAGGAGAAAATGAGCAACTCCCTGGACAGAGCAGTGTTGTTAATATTAACTGTGGTGTTTGTATCCTGGAGATGCTGGGGGAAGGTGGGTTGGGGGGGAGTGCACATGTGAAGGAGAGGGAGAGAGAAACAGACAATATGGCTTGTTAAAATCTGGGGCTTGTTCAAACAGATTGTGGAGTCCCACCCACTGATTCAGCGGGTCTGGGATGGGGCCTGAGCATATGCATTTCTAATAAGGTGATCCTGATACTGCTGGTCCAGGGACCACGCTTTGACTATGAACTCCCAAAGGCCTCCAAATGACCCTCAAATCCCAGATATGGTAAAATGTCTGGCCGGTAGTTGTTGGGGGCTGTCCTGCATATTGTAGGGTGTTGAGCAGCATCTAAATGTCATACTATTTAGCACTTAACTACAACTGCTTGACAATTTTTTTCATGTTTCTTTTGTCTACATGAAATTGTAGATTCCTTACGGCTAAGCATTAAGATCTATACTTAGAGTGACCAGGACATGAATCACCCAAACCAAGATATTTCAGAGAGAAAGCGAGCACTACTATATTTACACTGGGATAAAAAAAGTATAAACGGAGCTGGGACAGTGGCTCATGTTTGTAATCCCATCACTTTGGGAGGCCGAGGCAAAAGGACTGCTTGAGACCAGGAGTTCAAGACCAGCCTAGGCAACATAGTGATACCCTGTTTGGGCAAACCAGTATGTTTAATCAGCCTAGCTATACTACCCCTTGTAGCCTGTATAGTATCTATCCAATGTAGTTCTAAAAAAATGAGAAGCAATCAATAAAGGTTTGATAATTGACCAATAAACATAACAGTTATCGCAGTAGGCTGAATAAGGGCTCCCCAAAGATGTTCATGTCCTAATCCCTGGAACCTGTGAACTTCTGAGGGCTCGGGAGGAAGTCAGGAACACCGTATAGAACACTTTTACCATCTTAGAGAAATCATCCTACACAGACCCATGATAGAAATATAGATGTTACAGACACCACTGGTGAGGACTCAGGAAATGAACATGTAGCTGAAAACTGGAGCCCAGGGAATCCTGTTATGTAGCAGTAGAATCTTAGCTGAATTGTGTCCTACAGTGTTGTGGAAAGCAGAACATGTAAGAGATGAACTTGAATATTTAACTCAGGAGATTTCCAAGCAAAGTGCTGAAGATTCAGTCTGTTTTTCTCCTGCTGCTTAAAGTAAAATGTGAGAGGAAAGAGACAGACTGAGGGAAGAACTGTTAAGGAAAAGGGAACCAGGACTTGGCGATTTGGATGATTTTTAGCCTATCCAGATTGCAGAAGATTCTAAAATTAGAAGATTCACTGTCAGAAAAGTATGCTATAGAGATAAAGCTAAAGGTGTGGCTGGACAACCTTTTTACTTGTACCTCAGAAGGATGCAAAGTGCAAAGTATTCAGTCGTATGGAGGGCTCTTTTAGGAGATTAGACATGTGGCTCATGGATCCCCTTAGACATCTCAGCGGAAGCCAGGACAGAGGGGGGATTTTCCAGGAAAATTTGCAGAGGAGTCCCTTGTCTAAAGGAGCAAATCCTAGAGACATACATGGGAGTCCCACATGACTTTTGAGAATGTCATACCAGGAGAAACACTGCCAGCTTGGACTGAATGGGAGAAAGAAAGAACAGAACGAAAGAAGGTTGTCAGACTCCCCAAAATTCTACAGGCAGGAAATTGGCTGATGAAATGGCTCATCTACAAACACAGGCTGCTCTTCCTGAAAAAGGAAGAATGACTCCAAGGATGGAGCTGTGGGCCAAGAGAACAGAGCCCCAAACCACAGAGAATTATTTCCAGGCCTGAAAGCTAATGGAGTTTGCCCATTGGGCTTTAAAATTGCCTGGGCTTGGTAATTCCTCTTTTTTCCCTTTTATTTGCCCTCCTTTTAAATGGGAATTTTGATATGATTTGACTGTGTCCCCACCCAAATCTCACCTTGAAATGTAATAATCCCCATGTGTCAAGGGCGGGGCCAGGTGGAGATAACTGAATCATGGGGGCAATTTCCCCATACTGTTCTCGTGGTAGAGAATAGTCTCATGAGATCTGATGATTTTATAAAGGGGAGTTCCCCTGCACAAGCTCTCTTGCCTGCCACCATGTAAGCTGTGACTTTGCTCCTTCTTTGCCTTCTGCCATGACTGTGAGGCCCCCCCAGTCATGTGGAACTGTGAGTCCATTAAACCTCTTTCCCTTATAAATTACCCATTCTCAGGTATGTCTTTATTAGCAGTGTGAGAACAGACTCATACAGGAATGTTGTTAATTGTTATCCTATGCCTGATCCACCATTGTATTTGGGAACAGATAACTTGCTTTCTAGTTTCACTCATCTATAGATGAGAAAAATTTGCCCCAAGATAGGTCATACCCAGGGTCTTACCCATAACCAATTTAGATGATGAGATTTTGGAGTTTTGAGCTGATGAGAATTAGATGATATTCTGGACTTGAGTTGATACGGTAATGGATTCAGAGTTTTGGAAAACTTGGGATGGGATGGATGGATTTTGCATGTGGGATGGAGATGAATCTTTGGGGGCCAGAGGGTAGTCTGTGGTACGCTGGATAAATGGTCCCCAAAGATGTCCATATCCTAGCCCCTGGGAGCTGTGGAGATGCTGCCTTACAGGGCAAAGGGACTTTGAAGATGTGATCAGGTGAAGAATCTCCAGATGGGGACAGGAGCCTGGATTATCCAGGTGAATCCAATGTAAGCACAGGGGTCCTCTGAGAGAGAAGCAGGAAGATCAAAGTCAAATAGAGAATATGTAAGAATGGAAGCAGAGGTCAGGGAGGAGCAAGCTATAGTGCTGGATTTGAAACAGGAGGAGGTGACCACAAGCCAAGGAATGTAGGTGGCCTCTACAGTCTGAAAAAGGCAAGGGAGTGAGCTTTCCTCTCAAGCCTCCAGAAGGAATGCAGTCCTGCCAATGCCTTGATTTTAGACCAGTGAAACTGATTTTGGATTTCTGACCTCCAGAACTAAGCCACCAAGTTTACAGCAAGTTGTTACAGCAGCAAATAGGAAATAAATACAGCTGTCTCTTTTTAGAGTTCTCCCCTTCCATCCCTTGATATCAAGTATTGGTGATACAATTTTAATAAAATTAATTAATTATCTCTGTTCCCCACTGCAGTGGTGTGATCACAACTCACTGCAGCCTCAACCTCCTGGGCTCGAGTGAGCCTCCCACCTCAGCCTCCTGTGTAGCTAGGACTACAGGTATGAGCCACCACACCCAGATACCAGTGATATTTACTGGGCAACTAAAACACTGCCTGGCACATAGTAGGTGCTCGACCAATATCTGCTGAATGACTTAATAGATTCCATTGATGACTGGGTGGTGGCTGTGTGCAGACGCAAAGTGCCCTCACGTACCTTGGAGGTGACATCAGTGACAGGATCCTTAGCAAGTTACTTACCTCCTTTGACTTGCATCTTGACATCCATAAAAATAGATTAACAAATCCCTACTTTGCAGAATTGCTTTAAAGCAGAGGTCTGAACTGGGAATAATTTTGTTCCCCCACCCAACTCCAGGGCACATCGGTAGTGACTTGAGATATTTTTTATCAGAACTCGGGGAGAGTCGTCCTATTGGCATCTATTACATGGACACCAGGGATGCTGCTAAACATAACAGAATGTCCAGGACAGCCCCATAACAAAAAATGATCCGGCCAAAATGTCAAGGTTGAGAAACGATTAAAGCAAGTGCGGGTTCACTGCTGGTGTTTAAAAAAATAACACCAGGTCCCCTAATTGAGTGTATTGAGATGGTTCATGCAACCTTCATGCAAACCAGACTGAGGTCATGGCTTATGTCTTCAAAGTCTGACAGTGGTGGGCAGTTGGAGGGGCAACAGATTCACTGCTCCTCCCGAGGGCAACGCGAGTTCCTAGGTGACCTGCTGTTTAACAGCAATTTCGGCAGCTGTAAAACTAGTAATCCTTTACAGTAGAATAATGCTCTGTACTCTATAAAACATTTTCAACCCTTTCTCTCCTTTGATCCTCAGAAAAACCCTGTAAGACAGATAGGTAGAGTAAAACCCTGGGATAACATGAATTCAGTTAAAACAAGATAGCCTATTGGCTCTTATGCTTGGCCCAACTCCCATTCTCAAGTGAGGTCAACTTAGGTTCTGTTCTGCTGGGGTGGCGGCAAGGCTGGGTGAGAAAACAATGGGCACATCCCTCTCTCTGCAGCCCCTACTCTTGCCCAGTCACTGCGGATTACAGTCCTAGCTGGGAGACTGCTGTCACTGTCCCGGAAATCTCAGTCCCAGGGCCCCAGATCGTCCCCACTGATGTCTAAGGCCAAGTGCAGCCACCAAAGATGGCCAGTTTCAGGAAGGATTTGGATGGGGCATTAGGATCCTTGCACCCATGGTCAGCTGAGCAGACTTCCTCTGGCCTCTTCATGACCTTCACTATGTTGCAACCCCACATTTTGAGTGATTGAATTGTGGGAATACCCCCAAATTTGAGGAACTGTGACCAGCCTTTATGCTGGTCCAACTTCTCACAGTGATTAAGTGGCATAGCTGTGACCTCTGCACTCCGCCACGCCTCCTTGCTCCTTCTAGATTATCCACGCATGACAGACTCTCTTGCATCTGTCATGGCCCAGCCAGTGGGGAAGACAATATGGCAACCACCGTTCATTAAGGCTTCATGCATGCACATGTGCTTAGGTGCTCTGTTAAGAGCGGAGGTAGCAGTGGAGAGCAAGATGGCAAACCTCTGGCCTTATAGGAGCATACAGTGTGGGGCAGGAGGAGACAGCCAGGCAACGTATAAATATAAACAGAGGCATTTCAGAGGCGGCCAGGACCATGAAGGAAGCCCTTGTCTGGATGATGCGACAGGGCGACTGGCCTGAGGGGGCCCTGATGAATGGTGGTCAGGGAAGGCTGAGTGCTGAAGAACCACCCGGTAGTGTCTGGGACACAAGGCTGTCTGGGGGTAGGAAGAGCAGAGGCAAAGGCCAGGAGGCAGGAACGGCTGGAGGGCATATGCTCCCTAGAGGGAGGCAGCGGTCACCGGGGACAGGGCTTTGTGGGCCTCAGGGAAGTGTGCATTTTGTTCTATGCACTATGAGAAGCTGCTGAAGGGTTCTAAGCAGAGATACAATGTTATCTGATTTCTGTTTTTATTTTTTAGTAATTTATTTTTTTGAGACGGATTTTCGCTCTTGTTGCCCCGGCTGGAGTGCAGTGACAGGATCTCGGCTCACTGCAACCTCCGCCTCCCAGGTTCAAGCAATTATCCTGCCTCAGCTTCCCAAGTAGCTGGGATTACAGGTGTCTGCCACCATGCCTGGCGGATTTTTGTATTTTTAGTAGAGACATAGTTTCACCATGTTGGCCAGGCTGGTCTCGAACTTCTGACCTGAAGTGATCCAACCACCTCAGCCCCCCAGAGTGTTGGGATTATAGGCGTGAGCCATTGCGCCTGGCCTGACTTCTGCTTTTAAAAGATCTCTATGGCTCTTGGATACCAACTGGATTTTAGGAGGTGGGACAAGGGTGGAAACAGGGCTACCAGCTTTGCTGCAGTTGCAGGTGAAAGAGGAAGGTGGCAGTAGAGGTGGGGACAGGGAGGAGGCCTCGAGATCTATTTTGGAGGCAGAGATGACAGAAATGACTGACTAGAAATGAATCACATGCATACCCTCTGACCTAGCCCTTCCAGGAATGTATCCTTTAGTCCTAAGTACACAAAGATCGTTGAGGCATCCTTTATATTACGGAATGGTCCACATGGTTATCAATGAGAGATGGATTAAATAAATAATACAGCAGGTGTTCACTGAGCCCCAGGCAGCTCTTACAAAGAATGAGGTAGCTCTACTTTTGCACTTCTTTGGGCAGATATCAAGATACACATTTAAGTAAAAAGAAGCACGTTGAAAAATGTACATATAACATGAACTCAATTTTTAAAATCATTGTTAATTCCTATACATGTAGGTATGCATATATGCGTAGAAAAAGTCTGGAAAAATAGGCACCTAACTTTTTTTTTTTTTTGAGATGGAGTCTTGCTCTGTTGCCCAGGCTGGAGTACAGTGGCACGATCTCGGCTCACTACAACCTCTGCCTCCTGGGTTCAAGCGATTCTCCTGTCTCAGCCTCCCAAGCAGCTGGGCTTACAGGCACACACTACCCTGCCTGGGTAATTTTTTGTATTTTTAGTAGAGATGGAGTTTCACCATGTTGGCCAGGCTGGTCTTGAACTCTTGACCTCAAGACTCTTGACCTCAGGTGACCCACCTGCCCTGGCCTCCCAAAGTGCTTGGATTACAGGTATGAGCCACCATGACCAGCCAGCACCCAACTATTAACAATGATCTCTCTGAGAGCCTTTCCAGGACTTTCCTTTTCTTCTTTGTTCTTAAAAGAAGTATTTAGTATTAGCATGCATCCAATTTTGTAGTTTAAAAAAATGATATATTTACTTTTATGTTTAAATCTTGTCCCTCCTTCTTACAAATAAACAAATTCCCTAGAAGAGTGGCAGGGAATGGTGGAGTGGAGGACCCTGGATAGCCAGCTGCCTGGAAAAATCATCTCTATCCCTGGAACACGTTTGGTTCCCAAAAGCCAATGACAAACAGCAGCACTCGATGCTGGAAGACAACGGGGCAGCATCTGTCTAACTCGAGAATAAAGTATCCAGCCAAGAGGTCCAGACTGGAAAGTAACAGACCATCCATCTCAAACAGCCAGAAACCCAGGGAATACAGATGGCATTCATGAGCTCTTCTCGGAAAATATCACCCAGGTGACAAAATCCAGACCAATGAAAGAGGAAATCAAAATAAAGATAGAGGCATGGAGAAGCTGTGATCAAAGGTCTAATGGTAAGCACTGTAGCCACTTAAAGTTTGAATAAATACTAGGCGTTTATGCACATTAGGGAGATGGACCAGAATGCAATGCTATAAACCTAAGCCCTTAGCTTAGCTAACAAAAATCGGAGAGGGCAGGCAATGCGGGTGGCCTCATTTTCCACACCAGAAAGTCAACCCAAATGCATCTCAAATGGAAACCAGAGTTTTTAAAAAATGGCACCTCTAACCTCTTATTTCATAATGTATTAAACTGATGGCTATTTTAAGAAATAATGTTTCCTGTGATAAAGAAATTTGAATTTCAATAATTCCTCCTGTTTCAATTTGGTTTCTTTTTCTTCTTTTAAATTAATGGAAATTTAAATGCCATGATTATATTTGTGAAATATATACAGGCCAGGTGCAGTGGCTCATGCCTGTAATCTTGGCACTTTGGGAAGCAGAGGCGGGAGGATTGCTTGAGCCCAGGAATTTGAGACCAGCCTGGGCAATAAAGTGAGACCCCCAACTCTATTTTTAAAAAATTAAAAAATAAAACAAAAAAAATCCCTCTCCACAAAGAAAATATATATAAAAGAGCAGCCTAGATTCGGTGTGGCTGGCAGCTTCTTCGCAAAGGAAACAAATGCATTTGCTCACACTGGATGAACCTAGGCCCTTATAATGCTCACGTGATCTAAACCATCTGTCCCAGGGGCAGAGGGGAGACAAACTGAGGAGCAACATTCCCTGGAGGAAGCCGTTCAAAACCTTTCCATCTGGAAAGATGAGGACCTTGGGCTGGTCGCTTTGAAAGCCAATCTGCCCATACTTCAAAGAGATACCATGCTGTGGGATCTACCAGGTGCTTTGAAGCCATCATCCAGAAATTTCTCTGAAAAAAACATACTTTAGAGTTTTGCTTCAAAACCTTGTTATATTTGATTTCAGTGTTCAGTGTTTAAAATGTTAAGTTCAAGCTCTTTCAACAGAAAGCCCTCTGCATGGAGGCCAGGCTGCCAACACCGCAGGTGGAGATTGGATGACAGGGACTGCACGCAAATGGGTCTCCTCACTGGGGATCCAGGGAGGAGGTGGAGGGACAGATGCTGATACAAAGACTTAAAGGTAGTTTCTAGAAGAACCACTGACTGAAATGCAGCAGGGGTTTGATGGTCAGTGAATTAATGCCTTCTATGCCTGAGCTTCCTCTTTCTGCTGAACTAGGAAAGAGTGACATCAGGTGACCATCAAACATGAAGTTTTTGCAATAATAGTATCAGTACTGTGATATCAAAAACAACAGCTACTAATTGCTAAGCTTCTGTTACATTATCAGGCACGAAGCTGACTTATCTATACACCTTATCTCATTTCTTTTCCTTTTCCTTTTTTTTGAGGCAGGATCTTGCTTTGTCACCCAGGCTGGGGTGCAGTAATACCACCTTGGCTCACTGCAACCTCCAACTCCTGGGTTCAAGCGATGCTCCCACCTCAGTCTCCAGAACAGCTGGGATTACAGGTGCATATCACCACAACTGGCTAATTTTTAATTTTTTTGTGGAGATGAGGTCTTACTCTGTTGCCCAAGCTGGTCTCAAACTCTTGGGCTCAAGCAATCCTCCCGCCTCAGACTCCCAAAGTGCTGGGATTGTAGGCATGAACTACCACACCCAGCCACCTTATTTCATTTCAACCTCCTAACATGCCACTGCAGTAGTTCTCCTCATCTTACAGGCTTGGAGGACTTAAGTACAAGTCCAAGGTCACATGGCCAGTAATGGCAGAGCCAGGGTATGGAGGAATGAGCATCTGCCTCTGTATTAGTCCGTTTTCATGCTGCTGATAAAGAGATACCCACAACTGGGAAGAAAAAGAGGTTTACTCGACTTACAGGTCCACATGGCTGGGGAGGCCTCACAATCATGGCAGAAGACAAGGAGGAGCAAGTCACGTCTTACACAGATGGCAGTAGGCAAAGAGAGAGAGCTTGGACAGGGAAACTCCTGTTTTAAAAACCATCAGATCTACTGAGACTCATTCACTATCACAAGAACAGCGCAGAAAAGACTTGCCCCATAATTCAATCACCTCCCACCTGGATCCTCCCACGACATGTGGGAATTATGGGAGCTACAATTCAAGATGAGATTTGGGTGGGGACACAGCCAAACCATATCAGACTCCAAAGTCCAGACTCTTAACCACATGACTATGTTTATTCCCTGACTGGTACCAACTTGGAAGCAACTGGTCTGTAGAGAGGGATGAAAGTCAGGTGCACAGTGATTGTCCACTGACTTGCACAAAATTGATGAAACCTGCCAGTAAGAGCTTTAGACACAAAGCTGCCTTGAGGCCACTAAACGTGTTCATGTATGTGTTAAGTGTGAGTGGATGAAGCACTAAACTCCTAACTCTACTTACAAAGGCAAATGAGCTGGGTCTTAATTCTGGGCCTGACTCAGTTTACCCTGTATCCCCAGGTGAGTTGCTGAGCTTCAAGCCCTCACCTTTGCTATGGGAAAATGTGCCCTGATTAGCTCACACAAAAAAAGGCTGCTGAGGGGACAAAATGAAATTAACAGCTAGGAATCAGTGTTTTGTGATTGCTTTAATAGGGTTCTAGTTTTTGCAGAAAATTTAAAATTTTGATGATGGCATCTTTTATTATTTCTCAGATGCTACTGAATCTGCCTATTAGAAGCTTGGATGCTTAGACCATGAAGCCACAGTGGAAACTTTAAGACAGTCCTCAAGACCTAGCAGCAGTCTCGGGGGTAGAGGTCACTGACATGCAGGCAGAAAGGCCAGACCTCCCCAACCAACCCCCTGCCCCCGGAACCCCAATAATGTCTCTCATTTGGTTGGCAGTTTTGTAAAACCAGGATTTGAATGTCTTGAGTCTGGCATGCACTGTTAGTTGCAGTAATTCCCACTAACTTCTTTCGCACTATATGAGGCATTTTACACATTCATATTATTAATCTGCCTGGACCATGAAGGCTTTTTACCCAGCACTGAAGAGTTCGTTGATTAATTTGTTCTTTTTTTCTCATTCATCCATTTATTCAACACATTTTTTTTTTTTTTTTTTGAGACAGGGTCTCACCCAAGCTGGAGTGCAGCGGCATGATCATGGCTCACTGCAATCTCGACCTCCTGGGTTCAGGAGATTCTCCCACTTTTGAGTGGCTAAGACTACAGGTGTACACCATCATGCTCAGCTAATTTCTGTATTTTTTGTAGAGATGGGGTCTTGCCATGTTGCCCAGGCTGGTCTCGAACTGGGCTCAAGCGATCCTCCTGCCTTGGCCTCCAATAGTACTGAGATTATAGGTATAAACCACCACACATGGCAATAAATATTTTTTGTTGAGTATACGTGTCCCCCATAAGCAGGTGTGACTAGCAGGTGCTAGGGATAGAGTGAATGACAAGACAGACTTATGGAATCTACAATCTGGCAACATCTCTTATGTAATCCATAACAGATTACCAGAGTAATGAGTGCCAAAAATCCAAATTTAGGGCTTGCCAGTCCACATCCGTAATAAAGTGGCTTGTGCCCTAACTTTAGGGTCAACTCTGAGTTTTTTGTTTCTGTTTTTGTTTTTGTTTTAAGAGACAGGCTCTTGCTTTGTTTCCCAGGTTGGAATGCAGTGGTACAATCATAGCTCACTAACTCCTGGGCTCAAGTTATCCTACCACCTCAGCTTCCTGAATAGCTGGGACTACAGGTATGTGCCACTGCACTTGGCTAATTTTGTATGATTTTTGTAGAGATGGGGTCTCACTATGTTGCCTAAATTGGTCTTGAGCTCCAGGCCTCAAGTGATCCTCCCACCTCGGCTTCCCAAAGTACTGGGATTACAGGCGTGAACCACTGTGCCTGGCCTAACTCTGCATATTTTAAAAATCACATTCCCGACCAACCGGGCATGGTGGCTCACACCTGTAATCCCAATACTTTGGCAGGCTGAGGTCACTTGAGGTCAGGAGTTTGAGACCAGCCTGGCCAACATGGTGAAACCCCATCTCTACTAAAAATACAAAAATTAGCCAGGTATGGTGGTGGACGCCTGTAATCCCAGTTACTCAGGAGGCCAAGGCAGGAGAATCACTTGAACCTGGGAGGCAGAGGTTGCAATGAATCAAGACTGCACCACTGTACTTCAGCCTGGGTGACAGAGTGAGAGTCTATAAAAAAAACCAAAAAACAAAAAAACAAAAACAAAACAAAACAAAAAACCTCATTCCCCTACATCAATTTTGATAGAACTAAGGCTAGGAAAATTTGAATTATACATGTGTTTTAAATACCTGGGCAATATTTTTAGTTTTCTGACACCTTCTTACTGCCCCTGTTCAACCTTTGATTTTCTTTTCATGAATTTTCATTTAAGCTAAGTGTATTCATAAAGTACCCTGGAGTTCAGCCTCTAAAGTGCATCACTGGAGAAAAACCAAAACAATCTTTGTCCTGGGGAAGAGAGTGACAGAAGAGAAAATGAACTCAGGAAGTAGAAGGGCCTGGGAGACTGCCCAGTGCTTTCCTGCTTTGGGGGCCCCTGGCCAAACCCTCAGCATCAACCTGGCTGAGCAATCAATAAGGAGATTGGACAGGGATAGCAGGATAGAAACCAAATATCAAAGAATGCCACTGGCTGACTAGAAAATTTCAGGAATTCCTGAAAGATAGAGGGGAGAGATCACATCCATAAAGAACTAAAGGAAGAGGAAACTGCAGATTAAAACATACATGGTGGGTTGGGCACAGTGGCTCATACCTGTAATCCCAGCACTTTGCCAGGCTGAGGCAGGTGGATCACCTGAGGCCAGGAGTTCAAGACCAGCTTGGCCAACATGGTGAAACCCCATCTCTACTAAAAATACAAAAATTACCTGGGCGTGGTGGCACACACCTGTAGTCCCAGTTACTTGGGAGGCTGAGACAGAAGAATCGCTTGAACCTGGGAGGCGGAGGTTGCAGTGAGCTGAGATCGTACCACTGCACTCCAGCCTGGGCAACAGAGTGTCCTGTCTCAAAAAAAATAAAAATAAAAACACAGACATGGTATATTAGTCTGTTCTCACGCTGCTATGAAGAAATACCTGAGAGTGGGTAATTTACAAAGAAAAGAGGTTTAGTTGACTCAAAGTTCCCCATGGCTGGGGAGGCCTCAGGCAACTTCCAATCATGGCAGAAAGCACCTCTTCACAGGGCGGCAGGAGAGAGAAATGAGTAAACAGGGAAGCATGCTGGGCTCGGTGGCTCACGTCTATAATCCCAGCACTTTGGGAGGCTGAGGTGGGCGGATCGTTTGAGGATTAGGAATTCAACACTAGCATGGCCAACATGGTGAAACCCCGTCTCTACTAAAAATATAAAAAATTAGCCAGGCATGGTGGTGGATGCCTGTAATCCCAGCTACTCATGAGGCTGAGGCAGGAGAATCGCTTGAATCCGGGAGGCGGAGGTTGCAGTGAGCCAAGATTGCTCCACTGCATACCAACCTGGGTGACAGATTGAGACCCTGTCTCAAAGAAAAAAAAAAAAAAAAACTCCAGAGAACAGAACAGAAACAATGAAAGAGAATGATAATAACAATAGTAATAATAAATGAAAATTTTCCAGTGCTAAAGAAAGACAAGCGTGCAGACGCCCCTGGCTTCAGCCTACAGGTGAACCTCTCTGCTGCTCCTTACTTAATATAGCTGGGGACGGACTACAGCCCTAAAAGTGGCCCCCAACTCTAGCCTCAGGGCTCCCTCTCACTCATCTTGATGCTGGACTCACTTACACATGCACATGCACATACTGCTCCTTCTATGGAAGTTTTTATGGCCCAGAAATTTTTGCTGAAAAGGCCCACTTCGTGTTTTCAATGGGACAAAGATTTTGAGACAGATATATTCACATGGATGAAAGGTACACTCTCTCAAAAAACATTTTGACTCTATATGCAAAGAATGACAGATATTTGAAATATATAAAGCAAAAACAAATGCAGGGGAAAATGGACAAGTTCACAGAAATCAACCAGATCAAATAGACAAAAAGTAAGTAGCCGGGCGCGGTGGCTCAAGCCTGTAATCCCAGCACTTTGGGAGGTCGAGGCGGGCGGATCACGAGGTCAGGAGATCGAAACCATCCTGGCTAATACAGTGAAACCCCGTCTCTACTAAAAATACAAAAAATTAGCCAGGCGTGGTGGCGGGAGCCTGTAGTCCCAGCTACTCGGAGGCTGAGGCGAGAGAATGGCATGAACCCGGGAGACGGAGCTTGCAGTGAGCCAAGATCGCGCCACTGCACTCCAGCCTGGGCGACAGCCACTGCACTCCAGCCTGGGCGACACAGCGAGACTCCGTCTCAAAAAAAAAAAAAGTAAGTAGTGGTTGGTTTGCTAATGAGTATAAGAGTTTCCAGAGAAGCTTATTAAAAATGCAGGCTCTGAGCACTCCATGCCTCCTCCAGATCCAATTATATACCTATGGGTGTGGTGTGAGAATTCACGGCTTTAATAAGCAGCCCAGATGATGCTAATATAGGTAGTCTGGGACCATACTTTAAGAATCACGCAGTGAAGTGTTATAACTAATCATGTGTGATTTAACAGATATATTGAGAACTTTGTACCAAAAAGAGAATGATTATTCTTTTGAAACATCATAGAACATTCATAAAAATCATCTGGTAGGCCACAAACGAAAAACCTCAGTAACTTTCAAATCCCAGAAATTAAACCATCTTTAATTTTAGGCCATTTTTAATCATAATGTGGCCAAATTAGAAACTAACACAAAACGATAGCAAAAAAAACAAAAAAACAAAACAACTCCCCAATGCACCTGATATAAATGATGAATTGATGGGTGCTGACGAGTTGATGGATGCAGCACACCAACATGGCACATGTATACATATGTAACAAACCTGCACGTTATGCACATGTACCCTAGAACTTAAAGTATAATAATAAACAAAACAAAACAAAACAAAACAAAACAAAACTAGATAAACAAAAAAATGGTTTACTTAGAACGTTTGGAAAAACTCTCCTAAATAAAGAAGAGAGACTGGGCGAGGTGGCTTGTGCCTGTAATCCCAGCACTTTGGGAGGGCAAGGTGGGAGGACTGCTTGAGGCCAGGAGTTCAAGACCAGTCTGGATAACATAGCAAGTCCCTCTCTCTACGAAAAAATTAAAAGATTAGCCGGGCACGGTGGTGCAGGCCTGTAGTCCCAGCTGCTTGCAAGGTTGAGGCAGGTGCATTGCTTGACCCCAGAAGGTTGAGGCTGCAGTAACCCATGATCACGCCCTGCATTCCAGGCTGGGTGACAGAACAGGACCCTGTCTTAAATGAAGAAATAAACATACACAAGGGAAGAAAAATCACCCTGAAGTAATAAGCCAATAGAAATAAATAGCTGGGCACGGTGGCTCATGCCTGTAATCCCAGCACTTTAGGAGGCCAAGGCGGGCGGATCACCTGAGGTCAGGAGTTTGAGACCAGCCTGGCCAACATGGTGAAACCCCATCTCTACAAAAAAAAAAAAAAAAAATTAGCCGGGTGTAGTGACACATGCCTGTAGTCCTAGCTACTTGGGACGATGAGACAGGAGAATTGCTTGAACCTGGGAGACGGAGGTTGCAGCGAGCCGAGCGAGACTCCGTTGCACTGCACTCCAGCCTGGGCAACAGAGCGAGACTGTCTCAAAATAAATAAATAAATAAATGACAAAGAAACTATTACATAGTACTACATGGTAAAATTTGCAGAAAAAATACAAAGCAATATTCAGAAGAAAACTTACAGCCTAAAGGTATAGCCTAATTGATATATTAGAAAACAGTATGAAAATTAAATGGGCTAGGTGCGGTGGGTCACACCTGTAATCCTAGCACTTTGGTAGGCCAAATGGGAGGATTACTTGAGCCTAGGAGTTTGAGACCAGCCTGGGAAACATGGTGAGACATCATCTCTATCTTTAAAAAAAAAAGAGAGAAAGAAAAAAGAAATTAAACATTTAACTTAAGGCAGGTTACAGTGGTGGAGGTCAGGGAGAACCAATGTGATACATTAAATCAAAAAGTTTAAGAGAGGAATTAAGATGAAAGCAGAAATAAGCTGAAAAGAATAATAAATAAATGAGTAAATGAATGAATGGATAACTAAATGAATAAAGTATACTTGCTCAATAAAAGTAAAAGCTTGAGATATTTTGGCTGGGTAGATATAGACAGCTTTTCATATTATACTCAATTTACTTCTGAACTGAATCTTTTTAAATGAGAAGGCACCCATGTATTAGGTGTTAGATAAAATGATACAAAATAATGTAAAAATTGTTTCACATCATACCTAAGAAATTCTAAGTCGGCTATAAATGCAAGGTATTAAAGTTATTCTAATATTGATTCAGAAGGTATTCTTTATTTTCATTAAGATTGAAAAATATGCTTTATTAAGTTCAATTCATCTGGCACCTTCATTTGCAGAAACACCCTACTGAGGGATGGGATGACTACATCTCTTACTTCTGGACCTGTAATTCATGGGCATTTAGTGCTTGTTCAGCATCATTTCACATCATTCATGCTCATCACCAAATTATTCCTGCTCAGCTGGCCCTGTGCTGTCTGACCCACCTGCCCAGGGCCCTTCTAATGCCATAAGCCAGCCGTCTTTTGGTCTGAGCTGTCCAGTTGGTCATCCCTGGGGGCCTTTGATGTTTCTGGGTAACAGATGGGCTAGGTCAAGAGCCACTGTCAAGGAGAAAGACCTCTTCCTCTTATCTCATCAGGAACTGACAAAGCTTTCATTAGCTAAATCAGAAGTTGCAAGTTGGTAGTCTAAAGGCCACATCTGGCCAGCAGGTATATTTTGTTTGGTCCACAGGAAATTGTGAATTAGGCTGGGCATGGTGGCTCATGCCTGTAATCCCAATGCTTTGGGAAGCCTACATAGGCAGATTACCTGAGCTCAAGAGTTCAAGACCAGCCAGGGCAACATAGTGAAACCCCATTTCTACTATATATATATATATTAGCCAGGCACAGTGACTTGTGCCTGTAATTCCAGCTACCTGGGAGGCTGAGGCAGCAGGAAAGCTTGAGCTCAGGAGGTCGAGGCTGCAGTGAGCTATGATTACACCACTGCACTCCAGCCTAGGTGACAGGGCAAAACCCTGTCTGAAAAACAAACAAACTGTAAATCAGTTTCCAACATAAAAACAATTGGGAGAAATCAAACATAAAGAAACCCAGGCCAGGCACAGTGGTTCACTCCTGTAATCCCAGCACTTTGGGAGGCCTAGGTGGGTGGAGGGTGGATCACCTGAGGTCAGGAGTTTGAGACCAGCCTGGCCAACATGGTGAAATCCCATCTCTACTAAAAATACAAAAATTAGCTGGGCATGGTGGTGCACGCCTGTAGTCCCAGCTACTTGGGAGGCTGAGGAAGGAGAATTGCTTGAACCCGGGAGGCAGACGTTGCAGTGAGCCAAGACCGTGCCATTGCACTCCAGCCTGGGCGAAAGAGTGAGACTCCATTTCAAAAAAAAAAAAAAAACAGAAAAGGAAACTCAGAAATTCAGATACCTGGCTTCTCTTAAACCTAGAAAGCCTGGCACCACTCGGCCCATATTTCTACATGATGACAGTCCACTGTGATTGTCTGCCACCATCCCCATCATTCCCTGCATGCCCCGACTGACCCACCTGCCTCACTCAGGTGATTTAAAATATTCTCTCACATTAAGAACATGTGCCAGAAATCCCAGTAGTTCAGGACCCAAACTACATATCTCAAACTGACTCTTCTACCCCAAGCAACACAAAAATTCCTTGTCAGATTATGTGTCCTGATTCACAGTTTGGAAAACATTGTCACTGTAATCATAACTCAGTGATGTGATGACTGAAGTTCCTTGTGTGGGCTGGCCAGGGTGCCTAGTCAACAGCCATACCACTCACTCACTGATTCAATCATTCAATCCACTTGCTCAATGAAGATTTATTTGCAGACTAACTCTATGCCAGGCACTTTTCTAGGGACCAGAGACACAGCAGGCAATGAGACAGAGTACATATCTGCTATCATGAAGTTTAGATCTGGGATGGGGGAAGGTGTTTGAAGCCCTAAATACCGAACTTGCAAAAGACCTACAGCAATTGCTGGATGTGGTGGTGTGTGGCTGTAGTCCGAGCTACTTGGGGGGATGGCTTGGGGCCAGGTGTTTGAGGCTGTAGTACACTATAATCGCACCTGTGAAGAGCCACTGCATTATAGTCTGGGCAATGTAGTGAGACCCCATCTCTTAAAAAAACAAAAGTACTGATACAAGCCAGAGCTCCACAAATTATTATGTATCGTCTACTCCCATTCATGGATTTGTTGTTGTTGTTTTGTTTTGTTTTGTTTTTTGAGATAGAGTCTTGCTCTGTTTCTAAGGCTGGAGTGCAGTGGTGCAATCTTGGCTCACTGCAACCTCCACCTTCCTCTTGGGCTCAAGCGATTCTCCTGCCTCAGCATCCTGAGTAGCTGGGATTACAGGCATGTGCCACCATGCCCAGCTAATTTTTGTATTTTTAATAGAGATGGGATTTCACCATGTTGGCCAGGCTGGTCTCTAACTCCTGACCTCAGGTGATCTTCCCAAAGTGCTGGGATTACAGGGATTACAGGTTTGAGCCACTGCCAGCCAATCCGTGGATTTTGTAATATGGAAACAGAAGTTCTTATAAACTGCACCTGGGATTTATGATTTCAGAGCTGGCAGGGGCAGGAGACATTTAATTCCCCCCTTCTTGTTAAAGGAGGAAATGAGGGCTCCAGAGGAGTGTGACTTAGCCAAAGCCCCACAGAGAATTTATAGAAAAACCCGAGCTACCTTCCCAGGCTTGCGGAATCTGTCACTTGGTCTTTCTCCTACCAAAAACAAGACTCGCACACTCTGACATCCTCAGGAGGTGTAATGTAATATAAACTATCAAATAAACCACAGTGTCGTATAATAGGGAGTGGGGACTAGGTCAAACTGGGGGTACATGCTCAGAAGAAAAGTTTTCTAAGTCCAAGTCAAACAGCAACAATAACCATGGTGCACCACCAAGCCGGCCAACAGAACATGCCTGTGAGCTGAAGCTGGCCCTTCTAGTCACGAATCTGAGCCCTCAATTTGGCCACACTCCTTCCCATTCCTCGGTGTATTTCTATCCTTATCCTGCATTTTAGCATATTTTTTCAAGTCATACCTAATCAGAAAGCCTCTCCTACATGCCTCTATTTTCTCTGCATTGTGTTTTCTCAAGTTTGAGCCACATTTTGAAATGTAACCAAAGTGAGAAAAACCAAACAGGATGGGTGCATCTTTATTTTCACAATATAGTACTGTCTTAATAGGATAACAATGCAAAATTAATTTTGTATTGATCTAAAATTCACTTTTCTGTATACAGAAAAAAAAAAGGTCTTGGTCCCCCAGGCTGGAGTGTGGTGCTCGGTCCCCCAGGCTGGAGTGTGGTGCTCAGTCCCCCAGGCTGCGAGTGTGGTGCTCGGTCCCCCAGGCTGGAGTGTGGTGCTCGGTCCCCCAGGCTGGAGTGTGGTGCTCGGTCCCCCAGGCTGGAGTGTGGTGCTCGGTCCCCCAGGCTGGAGTGTGGTGGTGTGATCACGGCTTAGTGGAGCCTCAAATTCCTGGCCTCATGTGATCTTCCCACCTCAGCCTCCCGAGCAGCTGGGACTAGAGGTGCACGTTAGCATGCCCAGCTAATTTTAATTTTGTTATAGAGATGAGGTCTCACTATGTTGCCTAGGTTAGTCTGCAACTTCTGGCCTCAAGTGATCCTCCTGCCTCGGCCTCCCAAGTACCAGGATTACAGGCATGAGCCACTGCATGAGCCCAGTCAAATTTACCCCTTCAAATAGTAAAACACCTAAACAAATTATTCTGTATGTAAATATTTTGAAAATATATGAGTATGTCCTTGTCTTCTTAAAAGAGTATGCTGAACATAATTCAGTCTCTTCTTGATATTAATGGCTAATATTTTGGATACAAATTGACTCACAGGCCAGGCACGGTAGCTCACGCCTGTAATCCCAGCACTTTGGGAGACCAAGGCAGGTGGATCACCTAAGGTTAGAAGTTTGGGACCAGCCTGGCCAAAATGGTGAAACCTCGTCTCTACTAAAAATACAAAAAAAAAAAAAAATTAGCCGGGTGTGCTGGCACACATCTATAATCCCAGCTACTCGGGACACTGAGGCATGAGAATTGCCTTAACCCGGAAGGCAGAGGTTGCAGTGACTGAGATCATGCCACTGCACTCTAGCCTGGGCAGCAGAGCGAGACTCTGAAAAAACAAACAAACAAACAACAACAAACAAACAAATGTACTCCTCTATAGTACAGGAGATATTTTTAGGAGCTATTCTGCTTCTGTATCTTTCATCTGTGATTTTTTTAAGGGACATCGTCTCCCTGCCAGATTTCCAGAACTAAAGAATATGGTTTCAAAGAGAAGGGCAGACCCTACCTTTCATCCTGTACCTTTCTGACCTTGGTGAAACTCTATTTTTGTTGCTTTTTCACTGGTTGGTCATCTTAGCTTTGTACGATGTAGAAGAGCTTTTAATTTTGATTTTTGTAAATGTCTCTCTTTTACAGTCCTCAAATCTAAGCCACAAAGTCCAAAGTATCTTAAAAGATGTTCCTTTCATTGGAGGTGTGCTCTAATCTTCAGGCCTCTGGTTCAGAATCACTGGGAGTTCTTTTGTTAAAAATGCGCTACCTCCTATCTACAAATTCTATTAGCTTAAAAGTTCTGACCTAAAATATGCATCTTAAACAAATATCCTAAGCGATTCTTATGCATATCCAACTTTGAGAACTGCAGCTCTATCTTTTCCTTATAACTATGGTTCTCAAACATTGCAACAAATTATAGTCACATAAGGACCTTAAAAAGGGAAACAGTGGCTGAGCCCAAATCCAGAATCAGATCCTCTGAGTGGTAAGACCTGGGCATTGGTGTTTTTATTTAATTTTTACTCTTTATGTTGAGCTAATTATAGATTTCCCATGGCATTTATAAGGAAAAATAAAGAGAGAGCCCATGTACCCTTCACTCAGTTTTCCCCAATGCTGATACCTTGCATAACTACAGCATAACATCACAATTAGGAAACTACATTGATACAGTCCTACTATGCTGGATTTTTTTTCCCCCCGAGATGGAGTCTTGCTCTGTCACCCAGGCTGGGGTGCTGTGGCATGATCTTGGCTTACTGCAACCTCCAACTCCTGGGATCAAGCAATTCTCCTGCCTCAGCCTCCCAAGTAGCTGGGATTACAGGCACACACCACCACACCCGGCTAATTTTTGTATTTTTAGTAGAGATGGGGTTTTACCATGTTGGCCAGGCTAGTCTTGAACTCCTGACCTTGGTGATCCACCCGCCTCATCCACCCAATGTGCTAGGGTTACAGGTATGAGCCACTGTGCCAGGCCATTTTTCTCTATTTCTTCTTTGGTGATGCTTAGTTCTACTGAAGTAGCTCCTCTCCTCTTTAATGTGCTAGCTTTTTCTATTTTGAAAAAATGTAAAACCTACAGAAAACTTATCATGCTAGTATAATGAACACCTAAATACCCTTCACATATATTTACCAGTTGTTAACATTTTGCCACATTTCTCTCCTCTCCCCTCCCACTTTCTCCTTCTCAATATGTACACACATATTCTTGATCCTGACCCATTTATGCATAGCCCCTCATGCCTGCACACTTCAGCATGTGTCTCCAGAGAACAAGGACCTTCTCTTACATGGCCACAATGCAACCGTCAAACTCAGAAAATTTAACATCAATACAATATTATCTAATATAATATAGTTCATTTCAAATTTCATTCATTTTCCAAAACTCTCCTTATATATAGCAATTCCTCTCCCTCACACCCCTAGGATCTCATCACACTGCCTTATTGTGTTACTTCTTTACTCTCCTTTAATCTGAAACAACACCCTTTGTCTCTCATGCTACTGACTTTTTTTTTTTTTTTTTTTTTTGAGACACGGTCTCATTCTGTTGCCCAGGCTGGAGTGCAGTGCCATGATCATAGCTCACTGCAGCCTCGACCTCCTGGGCTCAAGTGATCCTCTCACCTCAGCCTCCCGAGTAGCTGGGACTATAGGCATGCACTACCACACCCAGCTAATTATTTGTAGAGATGGAGTCTCCCTATGCTGCCCAGGCTGGTCTGGAACTCCTGGCTTCAAGCATTCCTCCCACCTCAGCCTCCCAAAGTGCTGGTATCAGCTACCGCACCTAGCTGCCACTGACATTTTTGAAGACTCCGGGCCAGTTGTATTGTAGAGTATCACCCTCAATTTGGGTTTGTCTGGCTGTTTCCTCATTGGATTTCGCTTTTGAAAAACATTTTTCATCCACATTTTCAGTTATGGATTCACTGAGGAGACATTTGGCTAAGGAGAGGTTCTCTCTATCATTGTTTAAAACATTATTAAGCATAACTGATAGATGGTCACCTCTGAACACCTTGCTCCCAGGCATAACATCAATAATATTCACAACAGACCGTGGCACATTCTGAGCAAAACCAGGTGAGTGCAATTCCCCGCCTGTGACTGTGAACTGTAAGGAACAAGCAGTCATGAGCCTGGGCTTCCAGCAGGGCCTTCCCTGAGGCCTGGGTGAGCAATATTATTTCTTTATTCTCAGTTTCCTCAAATCATAACATGGGAATGAAAATCCCTAGAACTTAACTCACATGGTGAATGCGGTCATGGATGTTACATGCTCAACATGGTGCTTGGCACTCAGTAAGTGCTCATTTAATGTGAGCTCTTATTATCATTTAAAAGTAACGTCATTAAGTCAAAGCTCTTGTGGATTGTTTTACATCTTCTGGCCAGGCACGGCGGCTCATGCCTATAATGGCAGCACTTTGGGAGGTTGAGGCAGGAGGATCACTTGAGCCCAGGAGTTTGAAACCAGCCTGGGCAATAAAGCAAGACGTTGTCTCTCAAAAAAAAAAAAATTAAAAAAATAAAAAAAGAATTAGCTGGGCATGGTGGTGCATACCTATAACCCCAGCTACTTGGGAGGCTGAGGTGGGAGGATCACTTGAGCCCAGGAGTTGCAGTGAGCCATGATTGCACCACTGTATTCTAGCTTGGGAGACAGAGCAAGATTCTAACTCTTTAAACAAGCAAATAAACAAACAAAATATATATATATCTATTCTAGGGGGTAGCAGCCCAGAGGTTTTGTTTGTATGTTTCTCTCTCTGTCATCCAGGCAGACGTGCAATAGCACAATCATAGCTCACTGCAACCTTGAATTCCTGGACTCAAGTGATCCTCCAGCCTCAGTGTCTCAAGTGGCTGGGACTGCAGGCACATGCTACCACACCCAGCAAATTTTTTAAACTTTTAGTCGAGACAAGGTCTTGCTATGTTTCCCAGGCTGGTCTCTAACTCCTGAGCTCAAGCCATCCTCCCGCCTCAGCCTCCCAAAGTGCTGGGATTACAGGCATGAGCCACTGTGCCCGCCCTGTGGTTCGCCTAGATTCGCTCATGGAGTCCATCTGATGGCAGGCACAGCTGCTTGGTTATGGAAAAGATCCCCAGCCCTTACGGGTTAGGATGCTGAAAACTGATCTTACCATCACATCCTGAATAGTTAAGAGGATCCTTTCTTTGTCCACGCTGCTTGAAGGGTCAGAATGTCCACATGCATTCAGAAGGGAGATGTTAAAACCACAGGGCTTGGTGCTGGTGGGAGATTTGGTGTTCTACGAACAAGCACAGGGAACTGGGCATGGTAAAAGCAACTTCCTGTCCCTGAAGACGTGCTGGGGCCTCGTTCTTCTGTTGGTCTCCCTGCCTCCCAACCCTCTCCTCACTGAATCACCCTCTGCTCTTGCTCCTAAAGTGGATCTGATCGCTCTCATTTCTGCTACACCAACACCATTGCTGGCACACAGCCAGTCAATACACCAGGATCCAAACTCAGGCCACCAACTCCCAAAACAGTGTACTAAACCATGGAGCTGTATGGCAGTTGAGTGAGTACCAGTGTAGAAAGATGGCCAAGGTATGTTGTTGAGTTTTTTATAAAATGGGAGGCCGGGCAGAGTGGCTCACATCTGTAATCCTAGCACTTTGGGAGGCTGAGGCAGGCTGATCACCTGAGGTCAGGAGTTCGAGACTAGCCTGGCCAACATGGTGAAATCCCATCTCTACTAAAAATACAAAAATTAGCCAGGTGTGGTGGCGCCTGCCTATAGTCCCAGCTACATGGGAGGATAAGGCAGGAGAATTGCTTGAATCCAGGAGGCAGAGGATGCAGTGAGCTGAGATCTCGTCACTGCACTCCAGCCAGGGCGACAGAGCAAGACTGCGTCTTTAAATAAATAAATAAGTAAGTAAGTAAATGGGGCTGGGCATGGTGGCTTAGCCCTGTAATAACTGAAACTTTGGGAGGCTGGATTGCTTGAGCCCAGGAGTTCAAGACCAACCAGGGCAACATAGTGGGATATGAGACCCTATCTCTACCAAAAAACTCCCCAACGATTAGCTAGATCTGGTGGTGAGTGCCTGTTGTTTCAGCTATCTGGGAGGCTGACACAGGATGACTGTTTTAACTTGGGAGGTAGAGGTTGCAGTGAACTGTGATTGTACTACTGTACTCCAGCCTGGATGGCAGAGCGAGACTTTGTCTAAAAAAAAAAAAAAAAGTGGGATAATCAAATAGCATGGACGGTATAATCCTATATATGTGAAAATAACCACTAAAAATGTTAAAAAGGAACCCACTCAGAGGTCATTTATATGGTAACCCCAAACAGCAGGAACCGCCCTAAGTTCCTGCTATGGTAACCCCAAGCATTGAAACTGCCCTAAGTCTCATCACTGGAATGAATGAAGGAAGACCGAAGGGATGTGCTGCGGAGCCTGGCTGGGGGCGGGGTTGGGGTGGGCTGGCCAAGGATGGTGGCCTTTAGTCGTTTATAAATGTCAGTAATAACAATGACTTTAAGACAGTGAACTGTTATTGTGGGAAAAAACCCGACTCACCCCATGCCACCATCCACCCAGTGGAAAGAATGCTCAAAGGCATTCCAGAAGACGTCAGGGTGGCCCTGTGTTCCTGTCACCTATCATGCTCTCAGAGACTTCAGAGGTAACTAGACGTGGGAGACACCACTCACTGGGAACGAGACAGGTCCGGGATATTCTGGATCAATATTCTCTTCTTGGATATAATGAAATATGCCATTTTTAGTTCGGATGGTTATCTACCCATCTACTCACAATAATTATCTCTGGGGCAGTGGGATTATGAAAGGACTTTTCTTTGTATCATTTGATTTTTTTTCCTTTTAGAGACAGGATCTTGCTCTGTCACCCAGGCTGGAGTGCAGTGGCATAATCATCACTTACGGTAGCCTTGTGGGATTTGAATTTTTTATATCAATTATGCATTATCAGGAAAATAAGTACCATAATTTTTTTTTTTTTTTTTGAGACGGAGTCTTGCTTTGTCGCCCAGGCTGGAGTGCAGTGGCCGGATCTCAGCTCACTGCAAGCTCTGCCTCCCGGGTTCACGCCATTCTCCTGCCTCAGCCTCCCAAGTAACTGGGACTATAGGCACCTGCCACCTCGCCCGGCTAGTTTTTTGTATTTTTAGTAGAGACAGGGTTTCACTGTGTTAGGCAGGATGGTCTCGATCTCCCGACCTCGTGATCCGCCTGTCTCGGCCTCCCAAAGTGCTGGGATTACAGGCTTGAGCCACCGCGCCCGGCCTCATAATTTTTTTAAACGCACACTTTGCTTCATTCCTGATACATCAACAGAGACAATTTTTTTTTTTTTTTTTTTTTTTTTTTTTGAGATGGAGTTTCACTCTGTCCCCCAAGCTGGAATACTGTGGCTCAATCTTGACTCGCTGTAACTTCTGCCTCCTAGGTTCAAGTGATTCTCCTGTCTCAGCCTCCTGAGTAGCTGGGATTACAGATGTGTGCCACCACGCCTGCTTATTTTTGTGTTTTTAGTAGAGACAGGGTTTCACCATGTTGGTCAGGCTGGTCTCGAACCCCTGATCTTAAGCGATCCTTCGCCTCCCAAAGAGCTGGCATTACAGATGTGAACCACGGCGCCTGGCCAGAGACGATACCACTGAAATGGCAAACATATCATCCATTGCAGTGTACAGCCATGTCCCCAGGAAAGCCAACATAACTAAGACTTGGCACTTTGGCGGAACTCTCTGGAAAGCAGTGTCTTCCTTTCACCAGAGATGTAAAACAGTTCAAACCCTATGGTGGTTTCCCCTCAAACTTAAGGAGAATCCCATATCTTTATTTTTGCCTTCAAGCCCCGTGCAACTGACCCGTGGCTGCTTCTCTGACCTCACCTCTACTTAATCAAGGGGAGCCCCTGCACCCTCCATATAAAATAGCAGCCCCTGGCTATTTTTCTCTTTCCCCTTCCTATTTTATTTTTCTTATCAGCCCTGTTGTCTCCTTACACATTTTACACTTGTTTATCTTCTGCCTTATCCTCAGTGTCTGGAATGGTACCCAGGATGGTGGCACACTGGAGCACACACACCTAAGTAAGGGGACAGCCATTTCTCAGCTCTGGTCACTGTTGGTGTATAAGAATGTAGACCCCTTGCCTGGGTGTGGTAGCTCATGCCTGTAATCCCAGCACTTTGGGCAGGTGAGGCAGGCAAATCACCTGAGGTCAGGAGTTCGAGACCAGTCTGGCCAACATGGTGAAACCCCATCTCTACTGAAAACGCAAAAATTAGCCAGGCGTGGTGGTCAGCACCTGTAATCCCAACTACTCGGGAGGCTGAGGCAGGAGAATCGCTTGAACCTAGGAGGCAGAGGTTGCGGTGAGCTGAGATCGTACCACTGCACTCCAGCCTGGGTGACAGAGTGAGACAATGTCTCAAAAAAATAAATTAATTAGTTAAAATGTCAGCTAGTAATTCACATCTTTTAAAAGCAATGTACAAGTCAAGGAGGTGGAGGGCAACAGAACATGTCTTCAGC
The DNA here is from genome assembly GCF_002776525.5 of Piliocolobus tephrosceles. Classification (NCBI taxonomy): domain Eukaryota; kingdom Metazoa; phylum Chordata; class Mammalia; order Primates; family Cercopithecidae; genus Piliocolobus; species Piliocolobus tephrosceles. The sequence goes on along the minus strand of NC_045450.1, from coordinate 26,083,591 downwards.
AAGCCAGTCTGTAAACTCAGAGAAGCTATGAAATTGAAGTTCACAGAAGATGTGATTAAAGGTGAGAGGCTGGTGTGTTTCAACAGTGAAGGTCAGATGAAAAGTACATATGCGGACATGCATTTCCTCTTACTCCATTTCAGGCTGCGCTTGCAAACGGTGTGAGGTGGCTGAGCATACTTAGCCACGTGCCTCTTTTTTTCCCCTGTTCAGATTGCATCTCTTAAGGCTTCTGCCTTTGCTGAAAACTGGCATTGCCATTTTATTCTTTCACTTTGCAGGAAAATAACTCCAAGAGGAAATTGACTGTGAAGCCTTATGGAGTGCCCCCTCAAGATGGAGAAAAAGAAGAGAGAGAAATATAATCAAGCACTCAGAGTGGAGAAAATTAAGTGCTGGCGGAGCAGCAGGAAGGCCTATGCGGAGCACGTGCACAAAAGGATGCTAATGGGACTTAATGCTGCTGCCTCGCGTTGTAGGGAGCTTGAGAGCTCGCAAAGGAAGGGCTGTATGTTAATTTAATGAGAGGTGCCCAATGCTTGACCAAAGGCAAACTACCACGGCCTCTTGTTTGAAGGGCACACACACATCTGGGGCTGGGACTGTAACAGACTGTGCTTGGCTAAAAACCAGCCTCCCAATTAAGAGAAATTGATGGCTATTCTGCACAGACTGATCCTGAGCAGGGGGTGGTTTGGTTCAAAAGCAAATTGTCTGTGTTGTTTGGGATTTGAGTTTTAAAGGTAATAAAGTCCACAATTTTGCCTACTGTTTAACCCCACTTTAATGGACTGGGCAGAGAAACAAAGTCATTAGATCGTTCCATAGAAAAGGACTTTTATGTTCTGTTTTAGGGAAACAAAAATTTCCAACATACTGGGGTTTTTTGCAACCAGGATGTGAAACGAAGTGATCCTTGCTCTTTATCTGTCTTTCCTTTATCAGAAAATAAGGAAGTGCAAGCATGCAACCAAAATCAGAGGAACATTTCCTGGACAGCATTCCCATCTCCTGTAAGAGTGCTTCTCACTTCATAAAAGTGACACGCAGAAGCAAGACTCTGCCTTTGTGGTGACGTCACTGAATCGGCAGCTGGGGCCCAGAGTTGAACAAACGCCGCTCTGGCAAACGGGGCAGGGTCTGGCTTAGCAACTTGACTTTGACCTACCACCTCTGGATAACTTTGCTTCTACATAACTATGGAGATGATCTACTCATTCTATTTATAAAAATAATGCCCTTGGAGTAAACCCCAACCATCCACTCCTACTTCCACCCTGGCCCAGGTCTGTTCTGCCCCAGTGCACCTAATCTTCCTTTGTTCTTTATCCCCCTCGTTCACACTGTGCCTGCATCCTGCTCCTTGGACAAGCCTGGCCTCAAGCTATTGCACTTGCTGCTTCCTCTATCTGGAATGCCTTTCTCATTGGTGTTTGCCAAGACATTCCTTTTTTTTTTTTTTTTTTTTAAAGACACAGTTTCACTCTATCGCCCAGGCTGGAATGCAGTGGTGCAGTCTTGGCTCACTGCAACTCCCACCTCCCGGGTTCAAGCGATTCTCCTGTCTCAGCCTCCCAAGCAGCTGGGATTATAGGCACACACCACCACGCCCAGCTAATTTTTGTATTACAAGTAGAGATGGGGTTTCAACATGTTGGCCAGGCTGGTCTTGAACTCCTGACCTCAGGTGATCTGCCCACCTTGGCCTCCCAAAGTGCTGGGATTACAGGCGTGAGCCACAGCGCCTGGCCCCAGGTCACTCCTAATCCATCAGGTTTCAACTGAAATGTCATGCTGGAAAGAGGCCTTCCTTCACTCTCTATCCTGGCTAACACTGCCTTCTCTCCCACAGTATCTTGCTGTCCCATCTTTCTCTTCTGTTTTCTTCAGAGAATTTACTGATACCTGAAAGGATCTCATCGTTTATTCCTCGCTTTTTTCTTCATTGTTTGTCTCCCCTTTGGAACATAAGTTGCTTAAGAACAGGCACCTCACTGGGTGCGGCCCACGCCTGTAATCCCAGCTACTCAGGAAGCTGGGGTGAGAGGATGGCTTGAGCCCAGGAGTTCAAGGCTGCAGTGAGCTATGATCATACCAATGCGCTCCAGCCTGGGTGACAGAGCACAATTCCGTCTTTAAAAAAATAATACAAAAATAAAAAAGTATAGGCACTTCTTCAGTTTTGTTCATTTCTGAATCTCTGGTGCCTAGGACAGAGCCTGATGGTCAGTGAGAGGTGCTTAACAAATGCTTGTGGAAGGAAGGACTGGGATATACTTTTGCAGTTCAAAGGATTTCAGGAATGAAATGGCAATCTGAGGAAGGGGAGTAAAATGTCCTGTTGTCAACCTTGTAAGCTGCTAAACCGACATGGACTCCAAGCTAAAGCTGTGTAGGCCTCTAGGCTTTTAAACGTGTGGCTCCTGCTGCCCTGGGGCTGGTATTCGAAATAGTCATCAGGTGCAAGTATACACGTGTGGACCGGCTGAGCATCAGCAAGTCCTGCCTGCCCTCACCAACTTGCCCCTCAAACTCTTACCCAGCTTTTAGGACCCAAGACAAAAGTCACTCCCTCTAGGAAGCCTTCCGGGATCCTCTCCCTCCTCTGTCTACGCCATGCTCTACTCCAACCTCTGCATTCTCTCGCTGTACAGGGACTATGTGCTGGTGACCCTTAGAGGTCAGACCCTGGCCTCACCGACCCCTGGTCACTGGGTGCCTCTGAATGCTGACCTCTAGCTCAAGGTCTGCTCATCAAACTGTGTGAAATGAACGCAAGAGTGAAGGAACACAGTGGCGAGTGAAGGACAGAATAAATAAACGTCAGAAAGTGCCCCGAGACGCCACTGCAGCACCGAGCCTCACCGTTCTTCAGGTGCCCTGAGTGCAAGGCCAAGGTCATCCCTACCTGCGGACGATCCTCAGAAGTGTTGTTTGCCTGGACAGTCACATCCCCACACAGCTCAAAATCATCAGAATAGTCCACAGGAGGTTCGATGTGGAGCCGCGGGCCAGCTTCGGTTCTGATCTGCACAGACTTCTGTACAAAAATGCAGGCCATCTCAGATAAGGTGGAATGAGGTCTTTATTCCTCTGCGGGGCAGGGACTGGCGCTGGAGAGGCGCAACCGGGATCTACGGGCTTAGATACCAAGGGTGGTGTGCCACAGCAGTGGTGCCATGATGGGCATGGGCCACAGACCTCCTTCTCATCCAGGCCAGCACTGGATGGCCATGCCACCTTGCTTAACAGTCTACTGCTTCCTGCTATCCAAAGAACGTGCAGGAGAATTTTTAAAAATAACTTTTTGGTTGGAAATTCTGTTTTTCTCTGGTTTGTTTTTTTGTTTGTTTGTTTTTTACTTCTCACTCTGTTGTGCAAGCTGGAGTGCAATGGTGCAATCTTGGTCCTGCAACCTCTACCTCCCAGGTTCAACTAATTCTCCTGCCTCAGCCTCCTGAGTAGGTGGAATGACAGACAACCACCACCACGCGGCGAATTTTTGTATTTTTAGTAGAGATGGGGTTTTGCCACGTTGGCCAGGCTGGTGTGGAACTCTTGGCCTCAAGTGATCCGCTTACCTCGGCCTCCCCAACTGCTGAGATTATAGGCATGAGCCACTACACCCAGCCAGTTGGAAATTCTTTATCAGGAGACTTTTAGTAGGTGCTAAACTTCTCAAAAAGGGCTTTGTGGTCAAGGCGTGGTAGCTCATGCCTGTAATCTCAGGATTTTGGAAGGCCGAGGCAGGAGGATCACTTGAGGCCAAGAGTTGGAGCCCAGCCTAGGCAACATAGTGAGACTCCCATCTCTACAAAAAAATTAAAAAATTAACCAGGTGGCAGGTCCTGGTGCCTCACACCTGTAATCCCAGCACTTTGGATGGCTGAGGTGGGCGGATCACCTGAGGTCAGGAGTTTGAGACCAACCTGACCAAGATGGAGAAACCCCAACTCTACTAAAAATACAAAATTAGTCGGGTGTGGTGGCGCATGCCTGTAATCCCAGCTACTCAGGAGGCTGAGGCAGGAGAATCGCTTGAACCCGGGAGGCAGAGGTTGCAGTGAGCCGAGATCATGCCATTGCACTCCAGCCTGGGCAACAAGAGCAAAACTCCATTTCAAAAAAAAAAAAAAAATTAGCCAGGTTGGTGGTGTGTGCCTGTAGTCCCAGCTACTCCAGAGGCTGAGGTGGGAGGATCACTTGAGCCCAGCAGTTCGAGGCTGCAGTGAGCCAAGATCGCACTACTGCACGCTAGCCTGGATGACAATGTGACACCCTGTCTTTAAATAAAAGAAAGTGGGGGCTTTGTGATTAGACTTGTTTGGGCAACCCTGGCCTACACACGCACACTGCAGATATCCTAAAATGAAACACAGCATGGGACATTTCCTGAACTTTCTGGACTGCGGACACTTCAGACTGGGGCCTTTTTTTTTCTAGTATTCCTTGGATCGTTCTTTGGGAAGGAAACTCATTGTGCGATCAGCGTGGCCGATTACAGAGTTCCCTCCAACGTCCACTTTCCCGTTCTTCTATTGCCTGGAGTTCCAGATGTGCATATGGAGTCCCAGCCTCCCCTGCAGCTAAGAGGAACCGCGTGAACACATTCTGACTCACGAGCTGTGGGTGGGAGGAAGGGATGTGAAATGCATCTTCCAGGTGTCTCCTTAAAGGGCAGGGACCAGCCTCCCCAGGCCCTGCAGCTTCTCCTGCCATCTGCAATGGGGAGGTGGGAGTGAGCTGACTGGTGCTGGGGAAAGGAAAGCAACATTTGGAGGATGGTCAGAGTAACAGGGGTTCCTCCGTGACCGCATGGAGCAGGGCGAGTGCTCCCATCTAAGCAGTGTTGTATCAGAGACAACAGCTTTCATGCTGTTCAAGCCACTGGTATTTGTGTCTCCCTGCTGGAGCAGCCAAACCTGTACCTTAACTGATATACCTGGCATGCAAGGTTCCCTACAATGTGGCCACAGCCCACCTTCCTGCCCTGGTTGCTGCATAGACAACCACACACCTGATAATTAGGCCAAACAAAAGGGCTTCTGAGGCTTTTGGATCTGCAGCTCCATCAGTCCAGCTTCCAGGCTGTGTCCTTCGGGAAACACCTCCCTTGTTTTCCTCTGGGACCCAATTTCCTCCCAACTCTCAGTCCACATGTGGCCCCGTGGTGGGGATTTGAGGCAGGCCTGGTCAACCTGCCCATTCCACCCTCACAACACACTATGGCCAGCCAGTTCAGGGATAGAAACAGACCTAAGGCAGCAATGAGAACAGCCCTGGATTCCTGTTAGAGCCATGGGAAAGAGGTGCTCTCTTCCTGTGGGATGTGAAGTTAGAGGGAAGTGTATCAGGAGCTGCTGGGGACCATCCTATCCCTAATAAAGAGCAAAGAGAGCTGAGAGGCTGAAGCAGAGTCTTGATGGGTTTTAGAACCCCTGGATCCAGCTGCACCTGAAGCAAGCCCCACTGAAACATTCTCCTTTTTTGCTTAAACCAGTGTGAAGATGAATAAAGGTATTTGTGACAGTCTTGGCCCTCTCTTGTACCCTAAACTCTCCCACCTTTGTGCCTCTGCTCATGCTGTTCTCCCAATCTGAATGCCATCCTCCCAAATCTTTTCCATGTATCCAAACCCTAACTAGCTTTGGGGACAATGCTCTCTGCCTACCCAGTATCTGTCGGTTGCCTGACTCTACTGAGGTGGCCCTGTGCCCCACTAAGATGGTCACATTGCTGGGGGCCTTTGCAGCTAGGGATGGCCATGAGATCCAGGTGTGGCAATGCTAGTGGTTAGAAGTCTACAAGGCAGAGCTTCAGAGAAAACTCTGTCTTCCTGGTAATCAGTAGAGACTCAGTGCAGACAGGACTTCTGCCCTTTACCCTTCTACCCTTCTTCCTGACTGGAATGTGGATGGGATGTTTGGGAACACAAGCAGTCATCTCGTGAGAATGAGGAAGAAAGCCACACACCAAAGAAGGCCCAGTGCAACAGAGGAGCTGGGTTCCTGGTGGCATCACCCACCCATGCCACCAGCCTGCCTCCAAATGCATTGTTCACAAGTGAGGAAAACAGCAGCTGTGGTCTCTAAGCTGCAGCATTCTAGTTTCTGCTGCAAGCAGCTCAACTCCATCCCACTTGCTAACCTACGCTGGCCACTTGTTACTTTTGTGTTTCTGTTACTGTGGCTCCTGTGTGGTGAAGGGCCTGGGTTCTAGACTCAGGCAGGCTATGCAATTCCTGGAACTCTGATGCTTACTCCCTGTGTGACCTTGAGCAAGTCACCTAGCCTCCCTGAGCACCGGTTTCCAAATCTGTTAAGACGGCACTCATGAATCTTCATTAGAGGGTTGCCACAAAGATGACATGCAGTGACGCAGGTGAGCCCTTGGCTGGGGCTTTGGCATGCAGCACCTCAGGGCTGCACCTATTTACATGGCATCAACTCTGCACAGGTCACCAGACTGCCTCTCAGGTGTATGTTTCATTTGGCATAGCCCCCAAAAGCCAGCCAACCAGAGAAACTGCCACCTGCTCTGAGGCTGGAGGTAAAGCTGATTGTGTTGGACTCGGTAAGCAGGGCCGGGGCTGGCTTGAGGGAAGCAAGGTGCTCAGGGTGTGATATTGAAGGGGGTCTCACTCTCAGGCACCGACCCGCCCATGCACAAATCCGAGCATGAGGCCTCCTTTAATATTCTGCTCCAGGTGCCTTACTTACTTCGCTCTGTCCTGGCCCTATTACTGAAAGATAGAACAGGACACAGAGTATGTGCATGAACTCTAAGACTCACATAAGGGGTACTCAAGGGTAATTAGGGGCTGGGCAAGGTGACTCATGCCTGTAATCCCGGCACTTTGGGAGGCTGAGATGGGAGGACTCCTTGAGTCCCGGAGTTTGAAACCAGTCTGGGCAACATAGTGAGAGCCCATCGCTAACAAAATAAATAGATAAATTAGCCGGGTGTGGTGATACGTGCCCGTAGTCCCAACTACTTGGGAGGCCAAGGCAAGGGGATCACTTGAGCCCAGGAGTTCGAGGCTGCAGTGAGCTATGATCACGTCACTATGCTACAGCCTGGGTGACAAAGCGAGATCCTGTCTCTAAAGAAAAAGTGAGCAAAGAAGGGCTCAGAGAAGGACAAGTGACTAAAAGGAAAATGATGCAGGAGGAAATTGAGAGAGAAGCCCTCTGTGGGAGCCTGTGAATGGGGGTGGCACCCAGCCAGATGCCCACTAGGGCTGTTATCAGAGAAGGTTCTGGAGTCAGCAGGGGCTGGGGAAGGCATGATCAAGATTATGTCTTTGGCCGGACACAGTGGTTCACACCTGTAATCCCAGCACTTTGGGAGGCTGAGGCGGGTGGATCACTTAAGGTGAGGAGTTCGAGACCAGCCTGGCCAACATGGTGAAACCCTGTATCTACCACAAATACAAAAATTAGCCAGGTGTGGTGGTGTGTGCCTATAGTCCCTGGTACTTGGGGCAGGAGAATCGCTTGAGCCTGGCAGATGGAGGTTGCTGTGAGCCGAGATCTTGCCACTGCACTCCAGCCTGGGCAACAGAGTGAGACTCTGCAAAAAAAAAGATTATGTCTCTGGAAGATGGACTAGGGAGGAATTGGCCCTAGAAAAAGCAATTTCCTAGAACTGTCCTAGAAGCAGCAAAAAAATAAAAATAAAAAAGAAGAAAAAGAGGGGGATGGTGGAGGTGGTAATTAGGATATGCACTTCCCTTGAAGCCCTGGAGTTAGAACCCTTCATCCCCTGTAATATTCAATTCCCTGCAGGTTTACTAAACCTAAGGATTATCTAGATGATGAAGAAAATGATGTCAGAGTCTTACTGACCGACCAGACTCTAGTAGTTTAGACAGAACTCCTTTCAGATCCAAGTTCACAATGCCCCACTCCCCCATCAATGCTTTCACACTATGTGCCATGTCACTGGGTGCCACTCCAAGCACTCAGGTGCATTCACTCATTTAGTTCCTTTTTTTTTTTTTTTTTGAGATAGTCTCACTCTAACTGTTACCCAGCCTGGAGTGCAGTGGGGCAATCTTGACTCACTGCAACCTCTGCCTCCTGGGTTCAAGCAATTCTCCTGCCTCAGCCTCCCAAGTAGCTGGGACTACAGATGCCCGCCACTGGGCCCAGATAATTTTTGTATTTTTAGTAGAGACAGGGTTTTGCCAAGTTGGACAAGCTGGTCTCGAACTCCTGACCTCAGGTGATCCACCCGCCTTGGCCTCGCAAAGTGTTGGGATTACAGGCATAAGCCACCGTGCCTGGTTGCTCATTTAGTTCTCAAAGCAACCCAAGGGGGAAACTGAGTCACAAGGGTGTAGGCCACTTGCCCAAGGCTACATAGCGAGGAAGTTGCACAACCTAATCAGAGACTTGACACTGAACCAAAGATGTGCCGACACTTCCTATAAAGGGCCAGAGAGTATTTTAGACTTTGCAAGCTGTATGGTCTCTGTTAGGATACTCAGCAATCCTACTGCAGCTCAAAAGCAGCCATGGGCAGTGACTAAAGAAATGGGCATGGCTGTGTTCCAATAACACTTTATTTACAAATACAGGCTGAGGCTAGATTTGGCCCAAGGGCTATAGTTGTGGATGAACCCTTGTTCTAAATCACCATGCTGTACTGCCCCCAGCAGGCATGTTGAAGAATAAATGTGCCCTACCTGGGCTGGGTGTGGTGGCTCACACCTCTAATCCCAGCTCTTTGGAAGGCCAAGGCAGAAGGATTGTTTGAGGACAGGATTTTGAGAGCAGCCTGGGCAACATGGTGAGACTTTGTCTCTACAAAAAAAAAAAAATTAAGAAACAATGTGTCCAGCCTGAGCTAAAGTGGCCTTTGGACTGGGATTAGAGAATTTCCCTGGCTGGGTGCGGTGGCTCACACCTATAATCCCAGAACTTCGGGAAGCCGAGGTAGACAGGCTACCTGAGGCGGGGAGTTCGAGACCAGCCTGGCCAGCATGGCGAAACCTTGTCTCTACTAAAAATGCAAAAAATTAGCCGGCATGGTGGCACACATCTGTAATCCCAGCTACTCGGGAGGCTGAGGCAGCAGAATCGCTTGAACCCAGGAGGCAGGGGGTGCGGTGAGCCGAGATCACACCACTTCATTCCAGCCTGGGCAACAGAGCGAGATTTCAAAAAAAAAAAAAAGAAAAAGAAAAAGGTAAGAAAAAAAGAAAAAAAAAAGAGGGGGAATTTCCCGAGCATATCTAACACAAAAAAGGAGGCAGGGGCTGAGTTACAGACCATTTGAAGAAAAGATCTTAGAAAGATGGTGGAAAGGGCTGAAGAAAAGCAGCTAGGGATTCTCCCTGGGAGAACAGGGAGGAGGCGAGGTGCAGCAGGAAAGTGCATGGCCCCGCCTTCCTATAAAAGACAGGTTGCTTGCAGATGCCCCTCCAGACTCCCAGTGCCCCCTGCTGTTTCCACTTTCTCCGCTCCTCGGCTTGACCATCTGTCCCATGTTGCCCTGGGCTCCAGCTCCACATATGGCGCAGCTTCCTCCCAGGCCCCATCAACTCGCTCTTAGCACATGTGTTAGCCTCCACGCTAGGGCCCTTGGAGGGAAAGCACTACTCGGAACATATAACCAACACCGACCGTTTCCAGGCCCGGAGATTTCTGGAGGTCTTCCTGCCTCGACTGAGATGAAGCTGTAAAGGCTTTGAAGTTCATCATTGATTTGAATTTTCCACCATACGTCCCAGAACGCTCCTCCCTCCTCTCCAGAAACTACTCAATTAACATCCAAATACTAGGAGGCCTTCTAGCTGGGGAAGAAATGGCTTGAGTGGGGGCAAGGAGAAGGGACCACGGGGCACGGGGCCCAGCCTGAATAGCTGCCTGACTCACCAGCACTGGCCAGGGCCTGGGGTGTTGCCTGGCCTCCCCATGGGTTTCTAGTCCTTTGTCCAGAGAAAGGGGGGCCGGACTAGGGCCCTGCTACTCTAAGTGTGGTCCACGGACCAGCAGCACTGGTTATCTCCTGGGAATCTGTGAGAAATGCAGAATTCCAGGCTCCTCCTTTGCCCTGGGAATCAGAACGTGAATCTGAGCAAGATCCCAGGTAATTTATAGGCACGCACATTCAATTTCCAATAGCATGAGATCAGGAGATTGACGGGGCTTTGTTGTGGAAGCCGTTGTTTCTGCCTGTCCAGCACACACTCCCCTGTGTTTGGTAAAAGCCCTGTGTTTGGTAAAATGCACCCTATTTTTGCTTTTTGAGATGGTGTCTTGCTCCCCACTTCCTGCCCGGGCCCCAAGAGGTTCATATGGCACTGAGCCCTCCCCAGGGGTGGATGAACCACGTGACCCAGGTCTAGCCAATCAGAGTATGCGATTCCCCTGACCCCCAGTGATTGGGGTGACTGGTTCTGGGGCGTGGAAGAGATGTGGTAGCACAGCGGCCGAACCTAAGTGGGCAGCTGCTGGTGGCTTGTCTTGCTACCACATGGGCCACAGGGGAGTTGAGAGATGAAGAATAGGCCATTACATCGTTTGAGCTCCTGGACCCAAACGTGCCTGAACTTAAGATAACAAGAATCGGGATGAACAACTCTGCTAGCCTTGGATTTGAATTGAAAGCATGAAAGAGAGCTCTAATGTTCAAGGAAAGCCCTGGTCTCTCTTCTTTTTTTTGAGACAGAGTCTCACTCTGTTGCCCAGGCTGGAGGGCAATGGCGCTATCTCAGCTCACTGCAACCTCCGCCTCCCGGGTTTAGACAATTATCCTGCCTCAGCCTCCCGAGTAGCTGGGATTACAGACATTCACCACCATGTCCGGCTAATTTTTTTGTATTTTTAGTAGAGACAGGGTTTCACCATGTTGGCCAAGCTGGTATCGAACTCCTGACCTCAGGTGATCCACCCGCCTCGGCCCCCCAAAGTACTGGGATTACAGGCGTGAGCCACCGCACTTGGCCTCTCTCTCTTCTACGGTTTTCCCGTCTTCCCTTTAGCACCACTGCTCACCTCGCGGAGGTGTCAGGACCCAGGTTTGCAGTCGGCATTAAGGCACTGAATCAGCAAGCTTTTACTGAGCGCCGACTGCATACGAGGTTTTGAAAACACAGGAAGATACAAAAAAGAAAAAAAAAATTTTAAAAACCAATGCCCTGCCCTCAAGGAGGTCACACAGCACACATAATGGGAGAATGTGTTTATGAAGCAACATGTGACAAAATTAATGTGGTCCAGAAAGAGTTTCTAATGCTGAGTGGGTGCTGGAGAGGGGAATAAATAGTCCCTCCATCTGGCCTGCTCTCCCGCCCCCAGCCCCAGGGAGGCTCCTCTGCCACCACTGGGAGGAGATTGAAAGCAGCCCTGCCCACACGGAAGGCTCACCTCCAGTGAGCAGCCTGGGCTGGCAGGTTCCAACCCAGCCCCCCAGGCCGTGCATGGCTCCCTGCCTCCCACCTCCACGCCCTTGCAAGGGATGATGACTGTGCACCTGGCTGGCTCCCCGCTTGGCACGCTGCTGTACCTGAGTGGGTGTTTCGAAGCGGCTGCTCTTTCCTGCCTACTTGCAGCACCCAGACCTGGGTAGACCCTTGCAGTATCAATCATATGCAGGAGGAGGATTTAAAAGCCCTGACACTCCAAAATCCATGTTCCGTTTTACCAGCCCAAGGCCAGCTTATTTCATACCCGGACCACACTCAGCCCAGTTCATGCCCAGAGTTATTTGTTCATATCTGCCACCCCTCTTTGCAAAGTGTTCTAAAAGGTGTGCATTAAAGCTTACTGTCAAGTAGAAAAAAAGAGCAAGGCTGGGGGCTGCCCCACATGGTTGTGCAGGTTGTGCAATATGCAAATGGCTCCCTCTAGAGGTAGGAGAGCTCTAAAACACTGACAAAGGCAGGTCTAGGGTGGGGAGGTCCGGCTGACTTGATGTGTTCATCCCCGGTTTGTCTGATCTGTTAGAAATAGCAGTGCTCCCCACTCTGACAGTCTGTGTTGTGCAAGGTCACTGGAAAGGCCAACGCTTTATGGCTTGTTTCATTTGTTGTCCTCACTGCAGGGGCTTCAGAACTCAGAAGGAAGATAACAAGAGACAGGGCCCCCAACACTTCCCATTTTCACTTGTGAGATTTTCTGAAGGTGCTGAAGCTGCACAGGCCACAACAGGACACAGGATATGGTGGCTGAGTGAGAGCAAAGCCTCTGCTTTAACAATTGCAATGAACTTGCTTTAGAGACCTTTAAGGAAAGCCCACCCTACAGTAAATTGCTGGAAGGCCAATCCCTTCACTAGCAATTTAATGCTAAGAGCCGATGACGTTCATCAAATCTGACAGCATTTTGGTAAACGACGGCTCTGTTGATTAGGCCGCTGTCCACCCAAGTATTACAAGGCTGAGGAAGCCATAAATCTTAATCCACAGATAGCAGCAGAAAGATCTAAGGCCCAGAAGTGGTGGGGGGAAAAGGACGGTATGAACAAGAGGCCATATATCACCACCAGCCCATTCCACAGGGAAGGAGGCAGCTCGGGAGCCCAACACAGCCATCACCATGATCTTCCCCAAACCCCCAGGAATCGGAGGGGTTTGGCAAGCGTTTTTACAGGTGGAGGTCATCAGCTTCTTAGCCAACAGGCAGTGCTGGGATGACTCGATAACCTTCTGACCAAAGGATCTGGAGGCCAGTGCACCTGACGCAGCCCCTCCTGTCAGGGCAGCTCTACCCCAATGTGCTTTCTTATTGTTGGGTGAGATCATAAGAAGAGAAACCTGTTCTCCTGGAGGCAGTGAATGGATTGGGCTTGGTCAGTAGAAACAGGGTATGTGATTCAAGAGAGTTTCAGGGCTGGGTGCAGTGGTTCACGCCTGTAATCCCAGCACTTTGGGAGGTCAAGGTGGGTGGATTGCACGAGCCTGGGAGTTCAAGACCAGTGTGGGCTACATAGCAAGAACCTGTCTAAAAAAAAAAAAAAGAAGAAGAAGAAGAAAAGAAAAAAAAAATCCAGCAAGACAGCCAGGAAGCCGGGGGAGAGTATAGAGGGTGAATGGGGAAGCAAGGGGGCTATGCGTACTGTGAATAAGGCTGCGACTGCAGGCGCTCACTGTGCACTGGGACCACTGCATCCCACCACGGTGTCCCCAGCTGACCAATGTGAATACACAAGGTGACCGTGTGGCCCTGCTGATCTCTCCTGGTTGGCACTGCTCTACAAGAGAAACCCCAAGACTGGGAGAAGACAGTGGTCTCTTTCTTGGTGGAGTAGCTTTTGAGAACCGGCCACTGGCCATTGGGGACTTGGCTGCCTTGACCACTCTGCCTACCCTCGGCTACCTCTAAGCATAGCAGGAGCCCATCCAAAAGGGTTAGGATAGAAAGATTGTCTTCCTCTCCATCCCATGGACCCAAGACTCTGTCTCCACGGACTGTCTACAATGGAGAAACTTTGGACTTAACTCCACTTCTTGGAGCCAGAGCAAACCAATCCAGCCCGTCTTCCTCATGACGGTAATAATAGTATAGCTGGCATGCCCAGCCTGCTCACTGTTCTGCTTCCAGCCTTCTTGACAAGAAGCTACAGGTCTCATGGTTCCTGCTCATGCGGCCACGGCAGGCAGGGTTTACATCAAGTGATCTGGTCTCTGAGGGGCTCCTGGTCTCTGAGGGGCTCCAGTCATAGCCAACTGAGGTAGGAGGGGGTGCCTCATCCAGGCTAAGCAGGAGCAGCCCAAGCCATGCCCTGAGAAAGAGATGACCTGAGAGATTCAGACTGTCTCTGTCTTGGAAACTTTCAACTAACAAATATGGAGGGAGTGTAAAACCACACGTGGAGAAGGCACAATGGATCAGGGGAACACTGAAGCTACGAGTTGGCGGCAGCTCAGGGACAGGGAACAGAGGTGCAAGGACGGGGGCTGGGGAAGGTTGGTGGAGAGAGAGGGAGCCCTGCTTCAAAGGCTTCCTGTTCCTCCTCTAGCCCCTTGCTCCTGTGGGCAGTCCTTTCTGCACACATGAACCCAAAACATGAACCCAAACATGGCGCTCTCCTGTTTCAACTCTCTTGGAAATTCCTCACATTTAGATTGAAATCCAAACTTCCTCCTGTGGTCTTCTAGGCCCTGCATGGCTGGTTCTTCCTACCTGCAACCCTGACACCCTCATCTCTACCCTTTCTGCCAGCCTGTCCTGATCACCCCGCCTCCTTTTAGCCTGTGCCCAGTGCCCACTGCCCTCACTGTCCCCTCACCTGAAACCCTCCCCCAGCCACAGATCTTTCCAGGGCTGGCTCCAGGTAACTCTCAGGTCCTGGCTGCGATGGGGTCCCTTGGGAGGCTGTGCTGCACACCCTCGCTGAAGGAACGCTTCCCTGACACCTTCTCTTTCAGGCTGCTGTCCTCTGTCCTTCCTTTGTAGCACTGTCTCCCGACTCACTTGCTTGCCTTTGGTCCTTTGCCTTCCCAACCTCCCCATCCGCTCCCCATCAATATGAGCTCCAGGAAGTCAGGGCTGGCCTCACTGCTCGGAACCTGGCAGCTGTAAGTGCCAAAACTGAGTATGTGCTCAATACATGAGCACAGAATGAATGAAGTAAAGTATGAGTGAGCAAAGGAACATACTAGAGTGAAGGGCCCTGAGGCCTCCAGGCCCAGCTGCCCTCCCCATCTGCCCCTCCACTGATTAAAACAACAACAGTCAGTACCATTCACTGACTATTTCTCCTGTGCCAGGCACTGCTTCAGCCTCTCTCCAAACATGGGCCCATCTGATCCTCATTAATTGCCCTCATTAATTACCATTACCAACCCCACATGACAAATGAGAGAGCAGGCACCGAGGGGTTAAGCATCTTAGCCACTGTGCAGCTGGCAGGAGGTGGAGCCAAGACTTGGCACTGGGCCTGCTGGAAGGTTCCAGGGTCTGTGCTCTTAGCCATTCCTCTGGACATGTCTGTCACCTGTTCCCACCTGAAGCAGCACGCATCCCCCGCTGATGGACCACCTGTAATGCACGCTGCACACGCTCCACTCCAGCAGCCCTGGGAGGTTTCATTGATGATGAAATCGAAGCTCAGAGTGGTTACATGGCCAGCTCCAGAGCACACAGCTCACAGAAGTCACATGGCCAGATCTGGGGCACATAACTTAGAGAGGTTACCTGGCCAGCTCCGGGGCACACAGCTCAGAGAGGTTACACAGCCAGCTCCAGGGCACACAGTTCAGAGAGGT
>NC_045450.1:26025442-26068364 GCF_002776525.5 Piliocolobus tephrosceles | reverse complement strand
GCCAGCTCCAGGGCACACAGCTCAGAGAGGTTACACGGCCAGCTCCAAGACACACAGCTCAGAGAGGTTACATGGCCAGCTCCAAGACGCACAGCTCAGAGAGGTTATGCAGCCAGTTCCAGGGCACACAGCTCGGAGAGGTTACACAGCCAGCTCCGGGGCACACAGTCACTGAGCAGTCCAAAGCCTATTCCTTCCATTCTCCAGGGGCCACAAATTCAAATGCCCCAAAGAGCCAGGTGGGAAATGGAAACATGAGATAAGAGAAACCATAGCCTAAACCTGATAATAAACCACAGCTACTGCTCAGCCTCACCACTGAAGCTCTGGGGAGTGGTAGGGACTTTGGTAAACAGGAAGGCTCATGTCCTGTCCAAAGCAAAGCTGCTGGACACGGCTCCTGCTGCTGGCTGCCTAGTGGGGAGGAGGATGGCCCAGTGTGGGGGCCAGACTTTTCCATTTTTTTCAGGGAAGAAGAAATCTAGATTTTTGATTTTGAGATAGGGTCTTGCTGTGTCCCCCAGTCTGGAGTACAGTCGTGCGGTCATGGCTCATTGTACCCTTGAATTCCTGGCCTCAAGTGATCCTAACTGTCTCAGCCTCCTCAGTAGCTGGGACTAGAGGTGTGTGCTATTATGCCTGGCTAATTTTTTTATTTTTAGTAGAGATGGGACTTGCTGTGTTGCCCGGGATGGTCTTGAACTCCTGAGCTCAGGTGATCCTCCTTCCTCGGCCTCCTAAAGTGCTAGGATTACAGGCATGAGCCATCGTGCCTGGCTAGATATATTTTTAATATAAAATCTTGTGAATTTAAATGTTGGCAAGCTTCTAAAAGTCTTTTTAAAACTTTGTGAGTCCAACAACCATTATCTGGGGGCAAGTTTGACCCACAGGCTTCAAGTGGTTAACTTCCGGACCCCACCAGGCCCGCCCTCCATGTGTTTGAAGTCAGGTGTCACACCCTCTGCCTAGTTAAGCAGTCCCCATGTCTTCACAGCCCGAGTTTCAAAGGCAGGAACTGAGCCTTCTTGGATTTTTTGAACCCTAGAGCCTTGCACAGTGCCTGGGCCCTGCTGGGTGCCAATACATGTCTGTTAAATTAACAGATGATTTCATTCATGACACATGTTGTAGTTCATTCACCACTTCTGAATGCTTCCTGGTTTGTCTCTATCTTTGAGGGTGGTCCCCAAAGGCCTGGGTGTGTGGAGCAGAGTCCATGCTTTGGACTGGAGGAGGCTGGCACTCGGTACCCATCCCACACTCCTCCTGGGGAGCCTTTCTGTGGGGGAGAGGCCAGGAAGCCAAATCCTGCATTTCCCAGACTCCCTTTCTGAAGCTGTCCTCACAGGGTTAACAAGAATTCTCACAGAATATAGTTATAATTCAGCATTAATCACTGCACTTTGACCCACTTCCTTGTAACCGAAATTCACTGGATACTGACCATTAGCATTCCCATTATTCCTTATAGATTTCTGACTGTAGAATCATTAAAGCTTTTGTTTAAGAATTGCTTAAGATGTTTTCCAGATCTTAAATTCCAGCAAAACAACCGACGCTAGCCAGTTTGAAGGCCCCCACAGAAGAACAGGATCTGCGTGAGAACACAGCTTCTTCATCTCCCTGTCCCGTGACTTCACCCTGCACTCTTCCACCAATCAATGATCTGCACACATCAGCCCACACCAAAACCCTTAAAAACACTGGCCCCAAACTCCTCCGGGAGACAGATTTGAGGTTTCCTCCCATCGCATTTGGCGGCCCTACAATTAAACATCTCTCTCTGCTGAAACCCGGTGTCTACGTGTATAGACTTGCCAGTATCGTGCAATGGACCTATTATGGTTAAATTTTGGCTTGGGTTCTGGGTGTGCTTTAGGTTCAGCCAATCAGATGGCCTCACGGGAGCCAGGGAAAGCAGAAGTGAGGTGAGGAGAGGAGGGGGATGGATGTTGGCTGTTTCAGTGCTAAGCACAGTGCTGGTGGCATCCAGTTCTTCCACAATGTTCCTGGCTGGCTAGCCACGCTGCGGGGCAGGGTCTTCATAGCGTTGTCCTAGCAGGCATGGGGTCACTCTGAGGCCAACAGCTGGGGCAGTAACTCCCTGATTCCTGGATTGCAGCTAAGGTGACACCTTCCTGATGCTGATCCCCTGCCTTCCCAACGGTGTCCTAGGCAGCTGCTCTCCTGGCGGGCCCAGGCTAAGTGGCCATGCTTTTGAGGCACCATTCCTAGAGGCCCAGCCCAGAGTCCACTCCTCATGCTAGCCCAAGGACTTCGTAAGCACCCAACTCCCTGCACTGCATTTGTTTCTGCTTAAAATAGCCTTGAGTGGTCTCTGCTGTTAGGCACTGACTGACCCCTGACTGCTACAGTGTAGAAGGACAATTACAGCCCTCGAGGCATCAGGAAATCAGGAAATTAGCTATGATTAGGCCCTGTGAAGTGTGGGACCACAAGGAGAGACTGAGGAGGATGCTAATTAATCTTAGGCCAAGTTTTTAAAATTGCACAGACTCTAGGGCCAGCTATTAAGCCACAGTCTAAGACACAAATATGGCTCCTGATAATAGAAGGCTCTCAAAACAACTAGAAGAACTGTCTTAAGTGAGAAGTGGAGAAAGGCCTCATTAGCAACAAATTAATATTCATTGCAGGGGACAAAAGGAGGCCTCCAGGCTGTGTGTCCTCCAGGCCTTGCTCCTCAGCACTGAGATGAGGCAGGGACAACCCTTCCCCAATTAATCAATGACTTGAAGATGCCCCTGTGGGGAGGCAGAAAGACCACTGGGTTTGTAACCACAGGCCCAGAGTTCAACTTCCAGTCTGCCTTCCTCCTTAGTAGCTATGCGACTCTGAGGAAGTCACTTTACCTCTCTTGGTCTTGATTTCTTCAGTAGCACAATGAGGACATTTTCTGACCTACAGGGTTATTGTGGGTGGGCTGACAAAGGGTATGAAAGCATTTAACTATAGTCCCATACATTTAGTACAGTGTGAAATGGTATGTGGTAGTAGTTCCCAATCTTGGTGAACACAAAGTTAAAATATAACAACAGGCCTGGCGTGGTGGCTCATGCCTGAAATCTCAGCACTTTGGGAGGCCAGAGCAGGAGGATCACTTGAGGCCAGAAGTTCAAGACTAGCCTGGGTAATATAGTGAATAAAAATAAATAAAAAATATATAAAAATAAATAAAAAATATATTTAAGTTTTATTTTATTTTATATAAAAATTTTAAATATAGTAAAAAATAAATTTTAAAGAGAAAAAATTACAGTAATTTTAAAAATAACACTGCTTAAGCCTCAGCAAGTCAGAATCTCTGGGGGTGGGGCCTGAGCATCTATATTTTAAAATCTCCCTAGGCCATTTAAATGGACAGTCGGGACTGAGAAATAAAATCTCAAGATCCCAGAATGAACCCCTTCTTGGCCAAGGGGACCCCAGAGAAACCTTAAAACTGAGTTCCCAGCCATGATAGGATGGGAGGTCAGACATGCCTCATTATATCCCCTCCCTCATTAACCGCCAAGAGGTTTTCTTTTCTAAGGGTTAAAAAGAAACCAGCCCTGTTCAGCTGGGTGCGGTGGCTTACGCCTGTAATGCCAGCACTTTGGGAGGCTGAGGCAGGCAGATCACCTGAGGTCAGGAGTTTGAGACCAGTTTGGCCAACATAGTGAAACCCCATCTCTATTAAAAATACAAAATTAGACGAGTGTAGTGGCAGGCACCTGTAATCCCAACTACTTGGGAGGTTGAAGCAGGAAAATCGCTTGAAACGGGGAGGTAGAGGTTGCAGTGAGCCAAGATCATACCACTGCACTCCACCCAGGGTGACAGAGACTCTGTCTCAAAAAAAAAAAAAAAAAAAAAAGAAAGAAAGAAAGAAACAAGCCCTTTTCAAAGACTCCACCACTGATATCAACCAACAGCCTGCCTGCTGCCTCTCCCTTCTGTGGTTACTACACAACTGACCAGCATTTATTCCTGGTAAGAGACCACTGACCATGGAGTGGTTCTGACCCCTCTATGGAGGATGCACAATGAGGGTTTCCGTGTCTCCTGATTCGCCTTTTGACATCAGAAGGCCAAAACCTCCACTCTCAGATCCTGCTAATGCTGCCATTTGTTGACGATGGATCCATGGAGAGGCATGAAGCTCAACTGCACATGTGCATATGTCTCTGTTTATAAATATTCATAACTCCTCCTACAGCTTACTGAATATGTATATTGGGCCACCTATTCAGCATAAATCCCTGTCTTATCCCTCTGAACTTCAAAGTGCAGGTTTCTGGCTTCTGGCCTGAGGCTGTGTTTCCTAGCCTGCCAGAATGGCCACCCGGGAGGGAGGCTGCCACCCTTTTTGAGAAATGAAGCTTTCCTTTCCAAGTTTGTGAACCTTGTCATTCTTCATTTGACGGGGCTGGGACCTGCTGGTCCCCAGTAAGGTGTGAGTGACTACGAGGTAAAATATCAAGAACTATATGAGCAAGAACACAGAATTTGGGGCAAAAGATCTAAGACTGACTCTTGATTCTGCCACTTCTTAGCTGTTGACCTTGGAAAACTCACTGAACTTTTCTGAATCTCCATCTCTTCAGCTCCTTATAAAGAGGGACAATGTTAGAACGTACTCTACAGTTCTGCTGGGAGGGCAAAGGAAACGAGTTACATGGGAGCTGAGCCTATGCCTGGTAACTGAGGTAGATGTTCCGAAATGCAAGCTCCTGACATCAGCACACCAGCTGCAACCCAAAATGGCATCTCGGTTATATGGGGCAGGGGCTTTGTCATATGCACCCACTGTATCCCTGGCATCCAGGACTGTGCCTGGCACATAGGGGATACTTAATTAAAAAAAAAAAAAAAAGAGCTGAATGAACGAGTCATCATGATGGGACTGTGAGTCTGACCTTTCTACACTCCTCAGTGGGGCAGGAGTGGCCACATCCAAAGGGGAGGGCCATGCAGTGGAGAGGTCTCTCCAGAGGTCAGTTCCACATGCAGAAAGGGAACACGACCGTGCCTGGCCAGACCCACCTACTCCCCATAGGGTGTTTTTTTTTTTGTTTGTTTTGTTTTTTTTTTTTGACAGGCTCTTTCTCTGTTGCCCAGGCTGGAGTGCAGTGATGCGACTGTAGCTCACTGCAGCCTTAAACTTCTGGGCTCATGCAATCCTCGCACCTCAGCCTCCTGAGTAGCTGGGACTAGAGGTACGTGCTACCACACCTGGCAAATTTTTTATTTTTATTTTTAGTAGAGATGAGGTCTTGCTTTGTTGCCCAAGCTGGTCTCGAACTCCTGGGCTCAAAGTGATCCTCCCACCTCACCCTCCCAAAATGCTGGGATTGCATAAAGGAGCCACTGCGCCTGGCCCACGGGGGTTTTAAATGCTCTGATTGCATTTCTATTCCCACAGCCACCCACACTCTGTATTCTAAAGCATGGGCTGGGGCCACAATCTCCAGACCTGGTGCCATCCTCGGCGCTGGACTTTACTGGGGGCTGTCCGTGAACTGCGTCTTAAGGCTTCTTCAGCTTCTCGAAACAGAGTTCTTCGTCCATAATCTGCACCAGAGACGAGGGAAGGAGACTTGGTGAGGCACTGATGACAAGCTCACAGTACTGGGTTGGTTTGTAACTCATGTCTAAAATACGTATCAGTGTGCCCAAAGTCTTGTGTATCAGGACATTGACTACAGCGCTGTTTGTGGCAACAAGACATTAGAAAACAAGCTAAATGTTGAGCAAAAAAGGAATGGGTAAATAAGTTCCAGTATATCCATGCCATGGAATAACATGTATAGTATATGGTCAGATCAGACAGATCTATATATACAGAGAAGAGTCTCTAAGCTACAGAGACAAGGTTCAGGACAGTCGGTACAAGAGGTCATCATTTGTGTAAAAGAGGGTAGAGGGTGAATCTCTTTGCTGAATGAATGAATGAAGGTACTGCTGGTGTTCCAAGTACCCAGATTCCTGTTATCTCTTCCTCCCTGAAACCTGGACCAGGAAAAGTTGAATTCTCCTTACTAGCAGCAGGTCTGCCTCCACCATGAAAACTAGGAGAGCCACTGGTTTCCCTCTTTGCCCTGGGGGCTGGGGAGCTCAAGCTACACTCTGAGTTCAACTGCAGTGGCTCTCCTAGGAAAACATTTCAGGAATCACTTTCTCTTCTTTCCCTTTTGTTGTTGTTTTGACTTTTACTATATATTAATAGCTTGGGATCTCACCATGTCTGTGAGGCCATAGATTAGAATAACACAAATCAAAGTTACTGTGTGCCAGAGAACTTACATTTCTTACATCATTTAATCTTCCCAGCAAGCCTGCAAGGCAGGCATAATTATTCCCATTTTATGCAAGAGGAAACTGAGGGTCAGAGAGGTCCTAATTGCCTAAGGTCTCAAAGCCAGAAAGTGGCAGAACAGGGTTCATTCAAATCCAGTCTGCCTCATTCCAGATCCTCTTATAACTTGCTTGGTATTGGTAGCACACTGGCCTCTCCAACAAGGCAGCCTACCTTGAAAGGCATTCTGACAACTACTTGGGATAAGCAGTCTCGCCAGTCCCATTTTATTTTATTTTTTTAAATATTTATTTATTTATTTTGAAACAGGGTCTCGCTCTGTCGCCCAGGCTGGAGTACGGTGGCATGGTCATAGCTCACTGTAACCTTGACTTCCTGGGCTCAATCAGTTCTCCTGCCTTAGTCTCCTGAGTAGCTGAGAATACAGGCAGGCACCACCATGCCCAACTACTTTTTGTATTTTTTGCAGAGACAGGGTCTCACTATGTTGCCCAGGCTGGCCTCTAACTCCTGAGCTCAAACGATCTGCCCACTTCGGCCTCCCAAAGTGCTGGGATTACAGGCATGAGCCACCATGCCTCGCTGAGTCCCATTTTAGAGATGAGCAAACAAAGGCACAGAGAGACTAAGTGGCTTCCCCATGGTATCCTGACGCCACATGCTCTGCTGTTTCATTCATTCAACTGTCCAATCATTTTTGGTGTCTATGCTAGGCTGGGTTGGGTATTTTTCTATTATACACAAGCTTCCTGCGGTTTTCTTATAGGGCACATGAAATCCATTTAAAGTATGCACGGTATGGATTAACTAAATGCAGAAATGAGCAGTGGAATCAAATATTACACAGGGGTTAGGTACTAAAGTTAAGACATATCAAGTGAAAAATCAGATATAATCCAAAATTTCCCTAGACATTTCCTTAAAGTACTGACTTAAGACCCAGGAAATGTAAAAGCTAGAAATTTACTGCTTTGACCGCCTTTGCTCTGGGGTAGTAGAGGCCAAGACTAGTTTAAAAAGGAATAAAACAGGATTTCTCTTTCTCATTCTTATGCTCTTTCTGGCCATGCGGGTGTAGTTAACTTGTGTTCATTGTTCACATGCCCAGGATGTGGTTCCATAGTCACTATTTTTTTTTTTTTTTTTTTTTTTTGACAGAGTCTTGCTCTGTCACCCATGCTGGAGTGCAGTGGCACAATTTTGGCTCACTGCAACCTCCGCCTCCCAGATTTAAGTGATTCTTGTGCCTCAGCCTCCTCAGTAGGTGGGACTACAGGTACATGCCATGCCATCATGCATGGCTAATTTTCATGTTTTTAGTAGAGATAGGGGTTCACCATGTTGCCCGGGCTGGTCTGGAACTCTTGGCCTCAAGTGATCCACCTGCCTCAGCCTCCCAAAGTGCTGTGAGTACAGGTGTGAGCCACTGTACCCAGCCCCTAATTAATTTTGATTAACAGAGCTGTGACTCAGCCTGGAGGGCCTGTGCTCACCGTGTGTCCCCTCCGTGTGGGAGGCACTTCTGGAGAAGTCAGAGTGAATGGCTTTCCGTGGTGACGATTTCAGCTCCGAATTGGCACCGTTGACATAGACAGAGAAACCTTGCTCCAAGTGCTCCAGCCTCAATTGCACGGGGTCCTTGCTTTTCAAATGCTTTAATATCCTGAAAGAGAAACAGTGGCTTGTTCCTCCTCATCATCTGAGAGTCTGGGCTGCTGAACCCCCAAGCCAGGAGCAAACTGCTGTTCCCACAGTGAAGCGTCTCTAATCAGAGCCCAGGGGGCGTGTGCCCAGCTGTTTGTCTACAAACAGCCTCTAAAAGGCCCATTACCCACTTAGAGAAGCCACGAGGGGGAGACAGTTCGGGGCCCTACAGGGAAGTTTCCGCAGCTCTCATTCTGAGGTTCAAATACACATTAGCGAAAAAGAACACACCCAGTTCAGGCCCCATGCTGGCCAAGGCAGAGAGGAGGCGTGTGTGTACACACTGCTATCATACAGCCTGGGCTTTCTGAAAATATACCAATTTTATGCAATTTCATTTTGTGTGAAACTTTGTTTGATGTGTAACAAAAAGTGGTTTTTAGGCTCTCAGGCTTTGTGAGAGAGATTTCACACCATCCATTTACAAATCAGAAAACATCTTTCGTCAGACCAGGTGGGCTAATGTTTTGCTTCAGTGAATAGATGTGTTCTCAAAACACTCACCCCTGATATTTCAAAGGCCATCATTTCATATTCTAATGCAGTTAAAAAATATATCAATGCAGGCGTTGGTTTAAGGTTAACAATAGGATGATCCTGTCTTTTGGCTAAAAGGCAGGAGTGTGGCCAGGTCCCTAATTTAGCTTTCACTGAAGACCATCCTTACACCTTGAGCCTGGTCCTTTACCCAATCCTGATGTCACACTGCCATATGCAGGGTACAGTGTCCTCTTCAGCCCCCAGAAAACTGCTTCCATTGGACGCCAGACTCGCCTGCATTTTATACACAGCTTTAGACGCCCCTACATCAACTACATTTATACAGACAACCAGCCAACCTAGCAACAAGTGTGCATCTTCTTCAGTAATTAAATAAATGCCAATCAAATTAGCACAATTTAAATTTTAAAAAATAATAGCAATCACATAAAAGATACACACGGTATGCTAAACTCTGTTCTAAAAACCTAAAGTTGATTCTCATTATTCGCAGTACAAGTGGTCTAGAAAGTCACCGTGAATTCTGAATTAGCCAATTTGGAACTACTGCTCCTAGAGGAAATACAGGGTTAGGTGCCTGTGAGTCTTTGGTCACTTTTTCATGAACCAATCAACACAGAACCTTGTGTATGTGTGTTTCTGTTTAAAGATGCCTTATTACATCGTTGATTCATTCACACCAAACTCACAGCCAAAAGCACTATCACTCATGCCTGAACAAAGCTTCCCAACATATATATTTTCTTCATAAGGCACATCACAGCCTCATGCCTAGGAACACTGAACAGCATTTCTGCACTATGTATGAGGCCAGCTTAAGCAACGAAATCACCAGCAGAAAGCACAAAAATGTGAAAAACATGGCACTATGTACACTGCAAAAAGGACACTTGCTTATAGTATGAGAGGCAGAGAATTGCCTTGTTCTGTATCAGCTGGGAACGTGAGTACTGGGGGACTAAAAATGTTGCCTCTCTGCATGCGTCTGCAAGTGACCGCAAAAATACACAAGTATTGACTGTGGGGTTACAGATCAGTGTTAGTGATGACACAGACTCACAGAGAGTCAGAGAATAATGATGATCAACAGTATGAAGATGTTCCTCTTCACAATAATCCTACAGGGTAATCACTTTTTTTTTTTTTTTTTTTTTTTGAGACGGAGTCTCCCACTGTCGCCCAGGCTGGAGTGCAGTGGTGCGATCTCGGCTCACTGCAACCTCCGCCTCCCGGGGTTCAAGCAATTCTGATACTCCTACCTCAGCCTCCCAGCTGAGGTAGCTTGGACTACAGGCGTGTGCCACCACATCTGGCTAATTTTTTTTGCCTGTGTTGTTAGTAGCGACAGGGTTTCACCATGTTGGCCAGGCTGGTCTTGAACTCCTGACCATCTGCCCACTTTGGTCTCCCATAGCGTTGGGATTACAGGCGTGAGCCTCTGTGCCTGGCTGTAATCACCTTTATTACCTCCATTTAGTAGATAAACAGTATAAGGCATAGAAAGGTTAAAGAACTCACTCAAGGTTGCATAGCTATTATAGTATGCGGCAGGGGTAGAATGCAAACTTAGGCAGTTTGGCTCCAGAGTCTACACCGAAACGAAGACAACTTGTAAAGCTGGCAAGATGATGTTGAAACTGGCAAACTTAGACACTGCTGGTAATTCATAGAACCTTCTCAGAAGTAGTATGAAAATATAGAAAATGCCATATGTTTGGTCTTTGCCCAGTAAGCACATTCCGGCAAATTGTTCCTGAGCATATGAACTCTGGGCAAGAAGATAGTCAGTGTTCAGTGATAACAAAACCCTGGAAGCAACCCAAATGTCCAACACCAGAGAAGTGGAAGCTGCTATTACACAGATGCTATCATTACGAAGACTCTATAGAAACATGGGGGACTGTGATCTGTTCAGTGGGGGGCAGGGGAGTGGTGATGAAAAAGGCAGAATAAAAATGATACATAGTCCAGGGCACAGTGGCTCACGCCTGTAATCCCAGCACTTTGGGAGGCCGGGGCAGGCAGACTGAACTCTTGAGCTCAGGCGTTCTGAGATTAGCCTGGGCAACATGGTGAAACCCTGTCTCTATAAAAAATATTAAAATTAGCTGGGCGTGGTGGCATGCACCTGTGGTTCTAGCTACTTGGGAGGCTGGGGCAGGAGGATGGCTTGAACTGGGGAGGTTGAGACTGCAGTGAGCCATGATCATGCCACTGCACTCCAGCCTGGGTGACAGACAGAGACCCTGTCTCCAAAAAAAAAAAAAAAAAAAGAAAGAAAGAAAGAAAGAAAGAAAGAAAGAAAAGAAAAGAAAAGAAAAAGAAGGCATATGTAGCAAAGGTAAAGTTGGAAAACTGTGTGTTTGTGGACCCAGCGTGGAAGGTGATAAGTGTAAAATGAAATAGGTTGTTGAGGGAAGGTGGTGGCATTGTGGGTGATTTCTTTGTTTATTTTTTAAACGTTTCTTTAGCGGCTGATACATTCATCTTTTCACCAATGGTGGCAGGAACATTTATTACAGGCTGCTTATCTCTTGCCAGCCTTGGAAGCCTGGGAGATGCCTGATTGTTGGGCAACAACATAAAACAGAAGAAAAACACAAGTAACTAAGAGACAATTTCCAAACACAGCAATAGCTACGCTTGCAGGAGCAAACAATCAAGGGACAATGTAGGCACTGTCAATCTCTGGGGAGCGAGTGGGAGCCTAGGTCCCGGGAGGCCTGTGGCAGTACAGGGCGGGGAATCTGATCACCCAGGCAGACAGCCTGCCTCAACTTCTCTCCCTGCCTTCCGATGCCACATTAACAGTCATGGCATCCAGTTACCCAGGATCTGAGGCTGGCAGTCCATGGGTGCCCCTCCTTAAGCAGAATGATTTATGAAAATGCAGATTTATGAAACTGATAAATTAGGAGATAATTATTCAGACTGTGAAAGGAATTGCTAAAGGAACTCCCCTACTGCAGCGGAGTGCATCAGTAATATTCAGGTGGCATCAAAGAAAAGTGTTTTTTTAAAAATTGATAGCCTACTTTGCATAAAAAGCTGTCCTGGGCGCAGGGAACTCAGATAAATCAGATTCCACTCCTGCCCTATCTAAAATCGAGTTCTTCCGTCCTGCTGCCCTGCCACCCTCTACTGGCTTGCTGGTTCAACTTTTTCCATGGCACGCTATCACTGGTTAACATTATATTATGGATGTATCTGTCTATTTGTTTATTCTTCCTCCCCCGCACTGGACGCTGAGCCTCTGTCCTATGGGCCATGGTGCCTGATGAATGAGGAAAGCTCTGAATGGCTATTTCTTTCTTTTCTTTTTTTTCTGGGTCTTGCTCTGTTGCCCAGGCTGGAGTGCAGTGGTGTGATCACAGCTCACTGCAGCCTTGATCTCCCAGGCTCAAGCAATCCTCCCACCTCAGCCTCCTGAGTAGTGGGGACTACAGGTGCGTGCCACCACACCTGGCTAATTTTTGTACTTTTTTTTTTAAGACAGGGTCTTCCTGTGTTGTCCAGGCTGGCCTCGAACTCCTGGGCTCAGTGGATCCACCCACCTTGGCCTCCCAAAGTCCTGGGATTACAGGCTTGAGCCACTGCGTCCGGCGTCAATGCCTATTTCTGGAACAAGTGAGCCCAAGGATCTCAAGGTGGGGCAGGAGACATGGATGAATACCCTAGTGCTCACAGCTACCATTCATGTGACGCACATCACACCCACCATTTCTATTTTATGCCCATGTTGGCCTTTGGAATCACCTTCACAGATGAGGAAGTGAAGGCACAGTGAGTGGGGAGTACAGGGTGTGATGAGGCAGAGTCTAGGGACCTGACATGGCTGGGGCTGGTGTGGTCGGGGAGGATTCTCCTCCTTGTGGGCCACCGGGGCAGGGACGTAGATGGCAAGGAGAACCCAGTGAACACAAAGGGCAGGTCATCGTGTTCTCAGGGGGCAGCAGCCTAATTGTGACTAGGCTTATCACTGAGTGGTCTCTGAGTGGTGTGGCTGCCATGGCACTACCGATGAGCCACATGGTTCCTCCAGATCTCAGTCATCTCAGGTCGCCTGAGGGGGTTCTCCAAGGATCAGTCATTCAAGAATTACCTGGATGTCAATTTGGGGAGAAGGTTTTTATATCGAAAGGATGATAATCATAATAAACATTACAAAAATTAGCTGGATGTGGTAGCCCACACCTGTAGGCCCAGTTACGAGGGAATCTGAGGCAAGAGGATCACTTGAACCCAGGGGTTGGAGAGTGCAGTGAGCTACGATCACACCAATGCACTCCAGCCTAGGCAACAGAGTGAGACCCCCACCTCAATCAATCACTCACTCAATAACTGAATGATGATGATAATGATGTTGATGATGATGATGAACGCTGGGTTGGGTAGGGGGCTTGCTATGGGCCTTCAAGAGCCTTGTCTCACTTCACCCTTCAGTGATCCTGGGATTGAGGTTATGTTGGCCTGTTTTAGAAATGAACTTGCCCAAGGCTAGAGAGTCAAGGAAACCTCCAACCTGGATTTGAGTTCTGGCCCGTGGGGCTGCAGTGCTTGTGCTCTCCCCTGCTCCTTCCTGCTATTCCTTGACTTTAGCACCAGACATCACAGAGGCTCTGAGCAAGAAGGGGTCACAGGAGGGAGCACTGGCTCGCAACTGGGGGCTCCTCTGTGGCATTTGAGTCCAGTCTTAAAGGGTGAAGACAGGGAAGGCAGGGGTGCAGAAAGCCTGCCATTCCTCCCCAGAACCTGTAGGTCCCCTAGGATGCTCCACAGAGCTGCACATAAGAGCATCTGTGCAGGTGGAGGAGGTGAGTGTGGAGGACGGAGCTCAGTGCCGGAGGCTGCCATTTCCCCAGCCTGCGTGACCTTGAGCAAGTCTCTAAACCTTCCTGGGGTCTGTTTCCTCTTCTGTAACAGGAGACTAAAGATGCTGGCACCTCCCTGGGCTGCCATGAGGACAAAAGGACAGACTGGGTTAAAGCTCTGGCTCAGATAGAGGCCGGGCGAGAGAACCAGATGCTGCTTCTCTCCTTCCTTCTTTCTGCCTGGATCTTCTCCTGGGGCTGCAGGCACTTTTGTGGGCAAGTTTTCCTGTAAATTTCCCTTGAATGACCTTTCTCAAGGACCAAATGATCACAGCATTGCTGGATTCTTGGACCTGGAGAGCAAATCTGGGTCTACCCCCTACAGCCTAGAGGTGGGTGTATATTACAGCCCCTCTCTGCCATCACCTCTTCAGATACAAGGGCCCTCCTCTTCTCAGTCCATCCTCATTACTCAGACCTTTGATCACTCCGCCTGCTCTTTCATGAATCCTGTCAGGCGTGATTACCTCTTTCATGAGGTTGAGTGACGAGTCACTCAGAGTCCACTGGGACAGGCAGCTGGGAGGGTTTCTGCAGGGGTGAGGCAGGGCTGTCACATCTCCAGATTCTGTCCCCCTACTCCCTGCCCCCAGTCCTCTCCTGAAGCACACAATCACTTTCTGCTTCTTTTGTCATAGTTATAGGTGGCCTTGTGCTCACCCTGCCACTACCTGGGGAGTTCTTCAAGGCTAAGAGCTGTGGTGGACACCTGCTCTCTCTGCCTGGCCGGAATCTCCCCCATCTCAGATCTGTGGGTACAGCACCATTCCTTCTTTCACTCCATGAAACTGACTCCACTGGGTGAAACTGACTCCACTGCATAATTTAGTAGAGTGACCAAGGAACGGCCAGCAGACTGTGCGGGACACAGGGAGTGACTGGCTTGTATATACTTAGAATGTAGGTCCCCTCTAAATCTCATGTTGGATTGTAATCCCCAGTGTCGAGGTAGGACCTGGTGGGAGGTGACTGAATCATGGGGGCAGAGTTCTCATGAGTGGTTTAGCACCATCCCCTTGATGCTATCCTTGCGACAGTGAGTTCTCCCAAGATCTGGCTATTTAAAAGCGTGTGGCACCTCCCCCCACCCTCTCTCTCCTACTCTCACCATGTGATGTGCCTGCCTCCACTTTGCCTTCTGCCATGAATACTAGCTCCCTGAGGCCTCCCCACAAGCCAAGCAGATGGTGGCACCATGCTTCCTGTACAGCCTGCAAAATTGCAAGCCAATGAAACCTGTTTTCTTTATAAATTACCCAGTCTTAGCTGTTTCTTTATAGTAATGCAAAAATGGCCTAACATAGCTTGGGATGGAACTGGGCCCACGCCAGGCCAATGGGAAACTTCCTCAGCACTTTCGCTGGAAGCATTAGGAAAGATCCCTAATACTTCCAGGTAGGATGTACGTAGGGGCTTTTCCTGGCTGTCTTGGCCACTGCAAGTGAAGTACCTGCCTGAGAACAGCTCTAATATGGGAAAACGAGGGTAGAGAAAATGGAGAATAGTTGATTTTGATTACATCATCTAAGCACTTGGATCCACCTAGGCCTGAGACCAAGAGTATCATGATGAATTTCTTTTTTTTTAGAGACAGTGTCTCACTCTGTCACCCAGACTGGAGTGCAGTGGCATGATCATAGCTCACTGCAGCCTTGAACTCCTAGACACAAGTGACCCTCCCACCTCAGCCTCCTAAGTAGTGAGTAGCTAGAACTATAGGTGGGTGCCACCACACCTGGCTATTTTAAAAAAATATTTTAGAGAGAGGGTCTTGAACTTCTGGGCTCAAGCGATCCTCCTGCCTTTGCCTCCTGCATAGTTGAGATTACAAGCAGAAGCCACCATTCCCAGCTCGATGTTGGATTTCTTAATTTAATGAGCCAGTGATTCCTAGCTGCTTAAGTCCATTTACCTTGGGTTTCTGTCTCTAACAGCCAAAAAACACTAACTAATACAGTCTGTGTCTTCCTTATCACAATGCTTCCCTTTGCATTAATGGCAATGCCAGGCACTTAGAAGGTACTCAGTGAAATCCTGCTGAATGAATAAAAGAAAAATGCTGCCCTGCTTCTTATGGGCAGCTGTGTTCTAGGCAGATCTCTGTTCAGAACTCACTCCAACGATTACATCCCCCCTTCTCAGGTTACAGACAACCCAGATAAGCAGCCTGGGTTTTCATCTCCCTCAATGTCCAGGGTACAGGTCAGAGGCTAGTTTTCTATCAGGTCCTACAACTAGATTTCCAAGTAAATTGCAGTTCTTCCCACAAAACCCCTCCTCACTTAACTTAGGGCCACTGGCAATCCGGCAGGTTTTTTTCTCCTCTTGATTATTTATGACAACATTAAGCAAAAGGTAGAGTCCAGGCCGGCTCCACCACTTTCTGGCTGTGAGACCTCGGGCAAGTTGCTCACTGCTCAGAGCCTCCACTTCCTTGCCTGTAAAATGGGTGCAGTAACTCTGTCCCACTGGGTAGTGTGCAGATAAAGTAAAATGATGGGATGAGATGCCTGGCATATGGCTGGCACTCTGCAAAAGGTGCCTTTGAGATTTCACCGATGATGGCTCACAGGGATTCCCATTCTTCACAAGTCTGCACTGGAAGGTGTTTCTTTCCAGCTCTACCTTCTAATTTCCTGTCATCGTGACAGCTCCCTCTTGGTGACAACACATCCCCCCAAATTTTATGGCAACTCAGTTTTGATATAGCTTTTAATTGTCTTTGTGCTATAACCTTGTCTCTGGAAATTCTCATTTATACTATCGGCCAGTGCCTCTTTGATTGCACACTTATTGATCCCCCAATTAATGAGAAACAATTTGTTCATAAGGAACTGTGACAGCCTCTCCCCAGACAAGTCACATGCAGATGATTAAACGATCACCCAGGTGTTCAGTGGTACCATCCAGTCTGCCAGAGATTGAATAAAAACATCCTGCTCCGTGGCATTAATGATGATGGAAACTCACGTTGGTCTAATCAGCACAAGCCTTCGCTGTTCTAGTTTGAGGCTGATGTGGGGATGGAGGTGGATGAGCACAGAGCTGCTGGGCACAGAGGACACTGTTGTGGTGTTTCTGGCTGGCCCTGGAGAGACTGTCTGTTCAGAAGATCTCCGACAGGGGTGGGGCTGCCTCAGTGGGTGGGTGTCTGGAAAGTGGGTGGGTGCTGTCATAGATGGAATTTAGGGTCTTAACGAAATGTAGTAAAGGGGCTGGTGGGTAGAGATGCTAAACTCCTGCAATTCGTGAGATTACAAAAACTTGTCCCATGCAATATGCCACCAGAGCCCCTATTGATAACACCAAGTCCAGTCAGTGAGACCAGAGCTGAAGTTGCATGCAGGATGACACCTCCCTACCCCAGACTCTGTTGTCTGCGAGACCCTAAGCCCACTCCCATAACACAGAGGCCCACATTCGTACCCATCTCCCTTTCTTCCCCCTCCTCCCACCAGTTCTGTGGGCCTGCATTGTTTTTCTGTTTGCTTTGTGCTTTAATTTGAATTCATTACCAACATTTTAAAACTTAGGAGATTTCACAGACCAAATCCAGATCTCCAGCTTTCTCTGGCAGACTTGGGAGGATCAGGACCTGGGGGGAACTGTGGTCTCACAGACAGCTGGCCTGGGCTGAGCAGCTTGGAGACAGGAGCTCCAGGTACCCACTGTCCCACTGAGCCGGCTCCACTCACTGCCTGGCCATCCCTAGAATCTGAATTTGCAAATCCCCAGCTTATTGCAAGGTTTGAGGCCTGAAGACAAACTGCAGTGAACTGAAAATGAACTTCCTCAGCCCTACAAAGGAACCGAGGAATGATGCCTCTTTCAAACCAGACCATGATGCTTTGACCTTGATCGCTACACACTGGACCTACTGCAAGCTTTTTCAAGAACCAGCACTCCAGAGACAAAATCAGTCCTACTTTAACTTCAAATGACTTATCGACCAACTTCGAACACCAATGTAAAATGACTCCATTTTTGCATAACACGACATGATTATAGGCTCAGATTTCAGGGATTGTCAAAGCCTGTGCGATCACAGACTGGGCTCTTCAGGTGGTTCTTGCACAAGCCCTGCCAAATTCAAGCTTTTTTTGACAACCTTATCTTCTCCCAGAACAGGAGCTGGGAGGGAAGAGGCGGTACTTACACATCGAACAGTTTGCTACAGCTCAGTCAAAAGATGCAATTAAATCAGTGAATGGAGAAATAGGAGCTGGGGTTGCAGATAATATTCTAAGCCTGAGTGGAGGGGGACTCCGCATCCCATTCCTATGTGAGGCAGGGCCTGCCTGCTGTTAATAAATCTAAATAGATTTTTACTTGGCTAATATCAAGGGCTGCCGTCGAGCGGCTTCTCTTACCGGTTCCTCTGCTGAAGCAATATTAAATACTCATCATGTTTCTCATCAAAGTCTGTCACCATGTCCTTAGCGTAACCCTGAAATGAAGAAACAGAGCAGTGTGATATCGGAATGCAGGGAATCACTGACTGGGAGCGCAGGTGCCGCACACACCGGCACAGGAGGCTGAGAGGCGGAGGCTGACCTTGACGAAGGCCCAGCTCCCCCGGCGCATCGCTCCAGCGACCCAGAGCCCCAGAGATTGTCTGATGGTCCCGTGGGTCTTAGGCGTACACACCTTTAATTATCTATGAAAAGGAGAAGGTCAATTCTCACCTCTCACTGCTCTTCATTCCTCCCATGCCCTCTAAGATCAAGGGCTCTGACATGATTTGGGCTGTACTGTTTTCTCAACACTCATTATTTAGTTATCTTAATTGTCATAACCAGATGCAACCCAAATCAGTTGTTTAAAAGGGGATCTTGGTCAGGCACAGTGGCTCATACCTGTAAAACTAGCACTTTGGGAGGCTGAGGCGACAGGATTGCTTGAGCCCAGGAGTTCCAGACTAGCCTGGGTAACCTAGGGAGACCTTATCTCTACAAATAATTTAAAAATTAGCCAGGCATGGGTGGTGCATGCCTGTGGTCCCAGCTACTTGGGGGGCTGAAGGGGGAGGACTGCCTGAGTCTGGGAAGTTGAAGCTGCGGCGAGCCATGATTGCACCACTGCACTCCGGCTTGGGCAACAGAGTGTCTCAAAGAACAAAAAGGGGAGGGGAATGTTATTTTCCCCTTGCCATTTCAAGAGAAATATATGTGAATTATAAACAATGCAGTCGTTACAGAAATCTATGACCCAGACCGGAGTCCCCCTTGGAGTGGACATCTGTGGTTCTGTGTCTCCTCTTCTGCCAATGGGACCCTGGGTTTCCTTTGGGGAACTGCTCAGCCCCTTCTTGCACTTCACTGGCTTCCTTAGATGACCTTGAAAGTGACTTTGTTCTTCTCTTGGTTCACATGACCTTGGCCTTGCCAATCAACATAGGGCTTCCCCCAGTCACAGTGATATACCACTTTAGGGGAGAATCAAGACCCGAGTCAGCCTCAGGACTTTGCTGATACCCTTGGAAAAAGAGCTGCTCTCTTCCCATTTGAATGCTGTGCCAATGAGATGCAGGCCTGGACCTGCCTGAGAGTGAAGCTGATAAAAAAGACAGCAGATCCAAGAGATGCAGAGGCAGATTCTTAATGATATAATTTGAGTCCCTGGATTCACCTATGCCTAAAGAAGTATCTGGACAATTCAGTTATTGCCTTAGAAGTTTCAGCTGAGTTTCTGTCATTGGCAGAAAAAAGAATTTTAAGTATCTGACCATCAGAGATAATCCCTGGTATAATTTATTATGACTAGGGGAGAGTAATGTATAATAAACTACACATATTTAAAGTGATGTATGCATGTACCAGTAAAACTGCTATTGTAATTTGATATGTATATCTTCCTCCGGGTGCTTTTCTTTGTTCATAATATACAAAGATACATATCTACATATATGCTCTTTAAAAAGCTTTTTTTTTTTTTTTTTTTTTTTAAGTAGAGATGGCATCTCACTGTGTTACATGGGCTGTTCTCTAACTCCTGGGCTCAAGTGATCCTCCTGCCTTGGCCTCTCAAAGTGCTGGGATTACAGGCATGAGCCACTGCCCCCACTCTTTTATTTCTTTTGTTTGTTTTTTGTTTGTTTGTTTTTTTGTTGAGTTTTTTTTTTTCTTGGTTTTTTTTTTTCGAGACACAGTCCTGCTCTGTCACCCAGGCTGGAGTGCAGTGGCGTGATCTCAGCTCACTGAAACCTCCATCTCCCAGGTTCAAGCAATTCTCCTGCCTCAGACTCCCAAGTAGCTGGGACTAGAGTCACCTGCCACCATGCCCAGCTAATTTTTGTATTTTTAGTAGAGACAGGGTTTCACCATGTTGGCCAGGCTGGTCTCTTAACTCCTGGTCTCATGTAATCTGCCTGCCTTGGCCTCCCAAAATGCTGGGATTACAAGCATTAGCCACTGCGCCAGACCTCATATACTCTTTTAAACAAAAATGGGATCATACAATAAACAATGCTTTGCAATTTGCTGTTTCTTTTTCTTTTCCTTTTTTTCTTTGAAACGGAGCCTTGCTCTGTGGCCCAGGCTGAAGCGCACTGGCACAATCTTGGCTCACTGCAACCTCCGCCTCCCAGATTCTCCTGCCTCAGCCTCCTGAGTAGCTGACATCACAGGTGTGATGTGCCACCACACCCAGCTAATTTTTGTATTTTTAGTACAGACAGGGTTTTGCCATGTTGGCCAGTCTGGTCTTGAACTCCTGACTTCAGGTGGTCCTCCCGCCTTGGCCTCTCAAAGTGTTGGGACTACAGGTGCGAGCCACCGCACCTGGCCAATTTGCTGTTTTTTAACTTTGTTGTCAAGGGGAGGATTAACAGTACAATATCAGCTTGGCACTGGTCCCAAGTTATAGCAAGTTATGGGGATTAAGTTTTAAATGGCAAGTAGGGCATTTGTATCAGAAATGCAGTTTGTGTGGGAGCCTTAATGCTTCTCCTGGAAAGGAAAGAGAGAGAAAAATAGAAATCTCTGTCATTCTCTTCACTTTTCAAAATCTGGCTTTAGCCCCATTATTTTGTTGGAATTCTACCCAAGAGACACCCAGGACCACCTTAACTTAATATAATAGGTCTTCTCTCCATCCTTTCCAATTGCTCTGAGGCACGGGAAACTAATCACCCATCATGCCGTCCCAAGTTGAGAATGACGGGCATTCCTTTCCTCTCGCTCTCATTCTCATGATAATCATTAAGATTCCCACTCCAGGCCTGGCACAGTGGCCCACGCCTGTAATCCCAGCACTTTGGGAGGCCGAGGCAGGCGGATCACGAGGTCAGGAGATCAAGACCACCCGGCTAGCATAGTGAAACCCCCTCTCTACTAAAAATACAAAAAATTAGTCAGGTGTGGTGGTGTGCATCTGTAGTCCCAGCTATTTGGGAGGATGAGGCAGGAGAATCGCTTGAACCCAGGAGGTGGAGGTTGCAGTGAGCTGAGATCGTGCCATTGCATTCCAGCCTGGGCAACAGAATGAGACTGTCTCAATAAATAAATAAATAAATAAATAAATAAATAAATAAATAAATAAATAAAACAAACAATAATAATAAAAAAGATTTCCACTCCATTTCTTTAAAAAAAAAAAAAATAGCTGGGTGTGGTGGCATGCCTATAGTCCCAGCTGCTCGGGAGGCTGAGGCAGGAGAGGATGGTTTGAGTCTAGGAGTTCAAGATTACAGTCAGCTATGATTGCCCTACTGCACTGTAGCCTGGGCAACAGAGTGAGACTCCGTTTCTAAAAAACGTTCTACTTGCCAAATTCTCTTCCTCTGCATCTGTAGTGCTGAATGAGCCGCTCTTCCCATGCAGCTTTCTGCCTGTGCCTTCTCTAGCTAGCCTTCACCCTGTGCCCTCAATTGTGGAAGGTCAGTGTCTGCCTGCATCTCCATTTCACCAGTCTTGGGTTTTTCTCCCTCCCATCTTCACTTCTCCCTCCAGTTTTGAGGAAAAGAGCCGGATGTGCAGCCCAGTCATGCCTAGTCCAGGGCTAACACCCTGATGCCCTTTCTCCTCCTGCTCCCTGTAGGGCCCCAGGTTGTTGTCATCTGCTTCCCTCTTGCCCTGGAGCCTCTAAACTTTCCCTTCCTCACTTCCCCTCTCTCTAGACCCACCCAGGAACAGGATGCTGTACCCTCATGTTCTCTCCTATTCTGACATCTCTACAACCTCTGAGTTTCACTGGGGCTTTCCTTCTGGCTAAGTTGGCCAATCATGAAGTAAGCAATAATAAGAAAGGGTGATACAATGAAATTATAAGAAATTAAAAAAAAAACAAGGCTGGGCATACTCACACCTGTAATCCCAGTGCTCTGGGTGGCTGATGCGGGAAGCTTGCTTTAGGCCAGGAGTTTGAGACCAGTCTGGGCAACAGAGCAAGACCCTGTCTCTTAAAAATAAAAAATAAAAAATAGCAGGGTATGGCCAGGCACAGTGGTTGACACTTGTAATCCCAGCACTTTGGGAGACTGAGGCAAGTGGATTACCTGAGGTCAGGAGTGCAAGACCGGCCTGGCCAACACGATAAAATCCTATCTCAACTAAAAATAAAAAAAATTAGCCGGGCAAGGTGGCAGGCACTTGTAATCCCAGCTACTTTGGAGGCTGAGGCAGGAGAATCGCTTGAACCCGGGGGTCGGAGGCTGCAGTGAGCTGAGATAGCGTCACTGCACGCCAGCCTGGGCAACAGAGCAAGACTCCGTCTTGGAAAAAAAAAAAAAACTGGTGTGGTGGTACATGCCTGTAGTCCTAGCTATGTGGAAGGCTGACGTGGGAGGGCTGCTTGAGTCCAGGAGTTCAAGGTTACAGTGAGCTATGACTGTGTCACTGCACTGCAGCTGGTGCAACAGGGTGAGACCCTGTCTCTCTAAAACACCCGAGAAACAACAACAACAACCAAACTAGCTTTCCTGGCTTCCGGAGGTGCCTACAGAGGCTGCTCTGTCCTCCCCTGGGCCTGAGTCCTGCCTCATCCTGAGTGCAAGAAAAGCACAGGAGGCCTCAGCCCTCGGGAGAGCTGGCTTTCAAGAGAGTGGGTCTGGGGAGGATTCTCGCCTTCTTCCAGAATAATAACACATAAATCGCGCAGTTTATCCAGCATTTCCATATACACGATTCTCCTTTGATCTTCACAGAAGCCCTTGAAGTAGTGATTATTACCCCACTTAAGATACAAGGAAACCCTCCCATGCATCTTCCCAGAACACAGATGCTGCTCCATGGCAATTTACATAACCATTTTGAAACATTAAAATGACCGTGGATATATTGTGGGTATGGAATGAAACAGTGGATGACATTTTTAGATGAAATATGGGACTTCAAAGAAATCTCAGCTTTTGCTGGCTGCCCTGGGCTTTCACCTCAAACTCTCCAGGGAATGCATCGATCCTCCTTTGCCAGGAGGGAGATGTCATCAGAAAGACTCGAGGAACTGGAACATCCATCCATCTCCACTTCTTAAATGCTGATGTGCCTACAAATCACCTAGGGATCATGGTGAAATGCAGATTTGTTTTTTCTTTTGTTTTTTTGTTTTTCTTTTTGAGACAGGGTCTCACTCTGTCTCCCAGGCTGGAGTGCAGTGCAATTTCAGCTCACTGCAGCCTCAACTTCCTGGGCTCAAGCCTCCTGAGTAGCTGGGACTACAGGCAGGTGACAACACATGGCTGGCTAATGTTTTTTTCTTTTTTCTTTTTTGTATTTTTTGTAGAGACGTGGTTTTGCCATGTTGCCCAGGCTGGTCTCGGACTCCTGAGCTCCAGTGATCCACTTGCCTCAGCCTCCCAAAGTTCTTAGATTACAGGCATGTGCCTGTGTGCCACCATGCCCCAGATTCTTTTTTTTTTTTTGGAGACAGGGTCTCACTATGCTGCCCAGGCTGGTCTCAAACTCCTGGCCTCAAGTGATCCTCCCACTTCAGCCTCCTGAGTAGCTGGCTACTACAGGCATGTAGCACCATGCCTGCTTTGAAATGCAGATTCTGACTCAGTAGGACTGGGAAGTGTCCAAGTCTGCATTTCCTTTTTTTTTCTTTTTGAGAAGGAATCTTGTTCTGTTGCCCAGGCTGGAGTTCAGCGGTGTGATCTTGGCTCACTGAAACCTCCGCCTCCCGGGTTCAAGCAATTCTTCAGTCTTGGCCTCCCAACTAGCTGGGATTACAAGCACGCACCACCATGCCTGGATAATTTTTGTATTTTTAGTAGAGATGGGGTTTCACCATGTTGGCCAGGCTGGTCTCAAACTCCTGACCTCAGGTGATCCACCCACCTCGGCCTCCCAAAGTACTGGGATTACAGGCATGAGCCACCACACCTGGCCCCAAGTCTGCATTTCTAATGAGCTCCCAGGTAATGCCCATGGCCCATACTTTGGGTGGCAAGGCCCCAAACTAGCCAACTTTATTTCCCACCATTCACAACACCCCCACCTCCAGTTAGATGGTCTCTGAACTTGAGCTGGGAGGTACAAGGGCTCTGGAGTCCAGCCTGTTCCATGACACAAGGTTGCCACTTAGTTTCTTTACTATAAGATGGAGTGATGCCTGTACCTGTTGTCTGGTGGAACTTTTCTTTCCCTCATAGGGTTAAGTGAATTGGATGCAATAACAGTGGAAAGGATTTAGCACAGTACCTGGCACTGACAAAATTCTCAAGGAACATTAGTTATAAGTGCATTTATGGAACTCCATTTCCAAAACAGAACCATCCGAGTCCCACCCCGCCCCATTTTCACTCCTAACTTGATGTCTTAATCATTCTATTTCCTTTTCCAGAAACCCACCCCAGCACCCTCCAGCCTCTACTCCCAGACTCTCCAAGGGCCAGCTCAGTTTCCAAAGTCCCCATGA
This sequence comes from Piliocolobus tephrosceles, assembly GCF_002776525.5. NCBI lineage: Eukaryota > Metazoa > Chordata > Mammalia > Primates > Cercopithecidae > Piliocolobus > Piliocolobus tephrosceles. Next base: position 26,044,109 of record NC_045450.1, on the reverse strand, counting down.
AGGCTTCCCTTGCCATTCTCCCCACCCCACTCACTTCAGTTCCTTCTGAAAGCCTGAAATTAGTATTAAGTTATATTCAATACAGTGCGAAATCTGATATAATTAAGTGCTAAGGTGTTAGCATTTAACTATGTATACTACTCACTAATTATCAGGGGATTTGGAGACCTGGGTGTGAGCCCTGAACTCTGCTGTTTATCTCATCTGAGCCTCAGTTTCCTTGTCTGCAAACGGGGGATACTGATAAGGTCTACCTCACAGGGCTGCTATGTGGATAAACTAGGATTAAAGTGGAAGTAATTTGGGATGATTTTCTTTCTCGCTCATCTTGGCTCCCCAATCAGACTATAAATTCCTGGAGGGCAGACCCATGGAACAGGGAGAGAGATGGAGTTTCACCTGAGTGCCTGGAGGCCTGGGCTCCAATCCTGGCTTCACCGCTGTCCAGCTCTATGACGACAATTGCTAAGGTTGACTTAGCACTTACTATGCGCCAGGCAAGATTCTACTCCTTTTCGTGCCTAAGTCAGTTAACCCTCGTTGTGCTGAGGCTTTACTTGCTTGCCTACAAAATGGATGTATGAATACTTAAGGCACCCAGCAAAGGTGTGAGAACCCTGAAAAAATGCAAAGTTCCTCTTCAGTTTTTCAGCAAACACCAAGGGCTTACTGTGCAGCTGGCCCCTTTGCATGTGCGATCAGGGCTTAACAAAAGCTCTGACCCAGTGTAGATTCAGATACCAACTTGCCTGTGTAGACTCTGTGAACCCCCAATAGCTGAAATAGGTCTCAGTTAACTGAGAAAGTTTATTTTGCCAAGGTTGAGGATGCGCACCCATGACGCAGTCTCAGGAGGTCCTGACGACATTTGCCCAAGGTGGCCAGAGCACAGTTTGGTTTCGTACATTTTAGGGAGACATGAGATGTCAATCAACATATGTAACATGAACATTGGTTCGGTCTGAAAAAGGTGGGACAACTGGAAGCAGAGAGAGGGCTTCCAGGTCACAGGTAGATAAGAGACAAATGGTTGCATTCTTTTGAGCTTCTGATTAGCCTCTCCAAAGGAGGCAATCAGATATGTATTCATCTCAGTGAGCAGAGGGGTGACTTTGAGGAGAATGGGAGGCAGGTTTGCTCTAAGCAGTTCCCAGGTTAACTTTTCCCTTTTGTTTAGTGATTTGGAGGCCTCAAGATTTATTTTCCTTTCACAACTGTAATCAACTGCTGGTTGGTGGTTAGGGCTGCTGGACTGAATAGCCCCCAATCACGTGTGCAGTGTGAATCGTGCCCCCTGACGTTGTACAAAAGTGGGCTGCAACTGCAGCCAGTCAAGCAACCACACACTGTCTAGGGATCCCTGCGGGGGGTCCTGAGAACACCCATTTAATTGCATGCACAAGGGTGTTCTTGGAAGATCCCATAACTTTTATCAGACTATCAAAGGCACCTGGGCCCCTCCCAGAGGAGAGAATTCTAATAAAATACACAAAATGCAATGCCAAGTGTCTGAATTAGATCTCCAGGAAGGTCCCTCCAATCCTTGGAGTTATCGTCAAAGCCCCACTCTGTCTCCCATCCTACACACATCTAACCCATCAGCTCCACGGGAAAACTATTGCGTATCCAAAATCCGACCCCTTCTCCCTGCTCTCCCCTCCCAGGCTGGTCTGGGCCCAGACTGGACTCCTGCGCCTGCCTCCTCCCTGCCTTCTGTTCTCCCTGCTGTCACCCAGGGGGCCTGATGAGAGGTGAGTGGAATCATGTCACTCTTCTGCTAGGACCCCAAGGGGGTTCCTGTCCCACTCAGAGTCAAGGGCAAGGCCATCCCAGTGGCCATGAGGCCCTGCACTCTAGGCCTCGACCCCCATCTCGGAGCCACCTCTCACCACTGCACTCCTCCTTCTCACTCCAGTGTCCTCAACACCCCCCATTCCTCAGGCCCCATTCCTTCCATGTGGAATGCTCTTCTCTCAGGAAAGTGCCCACATTCCTCACCTCCTTCAAGACTTAACCCACTGGCCAACACGGTGAAACCTCATCTCTACTAAAAATACAAAAATTAGCTGGGCATGGTGGTGCATGCTTGTAATCCCAGCTACACAGGAGGCTGAGGCAGGAGAATCACTTGAACCTGGGAGGTGGAGGTTGCAGTGAGCCAAGATCACGCCACTGTACTCCAGCCTGGGCGACAGAGCAAGACTCCATCTCAAAAAAAAAAAAAAAAAAAAAAAAAAGACTTAACACAGATCCTCCCTTCTCAGTGACGTCTCCCCTGACCATCATAGTGAAACTTGCAAACTGTGCACACACTGCACGCCCCATCTCCTGCATCTCTCCCTGCACTAACACACGTCTAATTTATCTTACTTATTATACCTTTTATTTATTGGGGTGTCCTTGCACTAGAATGAGAATTCTATGAAGGCAGAGAGCTTTGTCTATTTTGTTCATTGTGCATTCCAATGAAACTGTTGAGTGAATGAATCCATGAGGACACATTTAAGCGGGGATCTGAAAGTTGAAATGTTACCTGGGCAACAAGAAAAGGGAAGGGCATTCCAAGCCGCAGGACCAGCATGAACAAAGGTTTGGGGGTATGAAAAAACATGAAATATTCACGCACGGGGCCTGGCGCGGTGGCTCAAGCCTGTAATCCCAGCACTTTGGGAGGCCGAGACGGGCGGATCACGAGGTCAGGAGATCGAGACCATCCTGGCTAACACGGTGAAACCCCGTCTCTACTAAAAATACAAAAACTAGCTGGGCGAGGTGGCGGCGGGCGCCTGTAGTCCCAGCTACTCCGGAGGCTGAGGCAGGAGAACGGCGTAAACCCGGGAGGCGGAGCTTGCAGTGAGCTGAGATCCGGCCACTGCACTCTAGCCCAGGCGACAGAGCAAGACTCCGTCTCAAAAAAAAAAAAGAAAGAAATATTAACACACGGGCCAGAGGATGCCTGAAAAGCTACACCCCAGTCACCCGAAGCATTGGCTTGTCACCCATAAATGGTCCCTTGGTTAGGATGTGGAGTTTGCAGGGGGGTAAGGGGAAATCAAGAATTGGCTAGAGTGCTGGGTGCTGAGAAGGCACAAGTGACCTCCAGCAGAGGGTCCAAGGAGTTTGGATGTGACACAAAAGCAGAGTCTCAGTGTCCGTATTGGTATCCTTATCTTTATCCCCAATGCTGGCCCTGGAGAAGGCACAGAATTTTGTCAAGGGCTGTCTCCACAAAAATGTTTTTTAAAAATTAGCTGGGTGTGGTGGTGCGAGGCTGTAGTCCCAGCTACTTGGGAGGCTGAGGTGGGAGGACAGTTTGAGCCCAGGAGCTCAAGGCTACAGTGAGCTATGGCCGTGCCACCACACTCCAGCCTGGGCAACAGAGCGAGACCCTTTCTCTAAGGAAAAATAAAATCCTATCAAGAGTTAGGCACTGTAGAGGTAAGGGAGAAGTTAGGACTGTGGTTTGAGATCAGCCTGGGCAACACGGCAGGACCCCATCTCTATGAAAATACAAAAAAAAAAAGATTAACCAGGCATGGTGGCGTGCACCTGTAGTCCCAGCTACTTGGGAGGCTGAGGTGGGAGGATGGCTTGAGTCCAGGAGGCTGAAGCTGCAGTGAGCTATGACTGCACCACAGCACTCCAGCCTGGGTGACAGAGCAACACGCTGTCTCAGGAAAAAAAAAAAAGGAATTTTACCAACGGCCATGTTATTCATTTTCTCTAGGGGAAAAAAAACTGAAACTGGAATGAAATGCCAAGAATCAGTTATACTTAAAGACAGAGTCCATATTTCAAGGATCACGTATTCCTCTGAGGCCAGCATACTGGAATTCTCCTCAACGGGGCTGATTTAGTGAATACAGAAGCCTGAGCTGCATTCAGGAGCAGCTGAGAGTGCAGTGTTGGTTTCTAGGGCTTGAGAATGTCAGATACCCAACCTTGCTGACTGCAGATCCCACCAGAGAACCATCACTTAGATGGGATAACACTGAGACCATGAAGCCACTATTTGTGGCCGGGCACGGTGGCTCACGCCTATAATCCCAGCACTTTGGGAGGCGAGTGGACCACTTGAGGCCAGGAGTTCAAGGCCAGTCTGGCCAACGTGGTGAAACCCTCTCTCTATAAAAATTAGCCGGGCATGGTGGTTAGCGCCATGTAGGACTATAATCCCAGTTATTCGGGAGGCTGAGGCAGGAGAATGGCTTGAACCCAGGAGACCGACGTTGTGGTGAGCCAAGATTGTGCCACTGCACTCCAGCCTGGGTGACAGAGTGAGATTCCGTCTCAAAAAATAATAAAAATTTAAAAAAAGAAGACACTGACTGTCTGGGGTCACAGAGCTCTTGCACACCCCCAAGTCACTTGATCCCCTGCTGCCTCCCTGTAGGCTCCACATCCTAACTAAGGGATGAGTTATGGGTGACAAGCTAATGCTTGAAGGTACTGGGGTCCAGCTTTTCAGGCATCCTTTACTGCCGTTTATCAATGCTGTCTGTGGGTGCTTATTTAACGCATGCAGCAATCCTATGCTCTAAGATCATTATGCCCATTTTACAGAGGAGGAAACGGAGGCCTTGAAAGCTGAAGCAAATTGCCTGAAGGTCTCAGAGCCTCTAAGTGGAGATAGCAGACAACCCTTGTTTATGTGGGGCCAGCATCCACTCCTGTTCTGGGTATAACACCTTGATTTTTCTCTAGGAAACCGCCTTTCATCCACTCTCAGTCCACGTGGTGTGGGTGGAAATAACACTCCCAATGCTGAAAGGGAAAGCACGTGCCGCAGGCCTGGCCAGTGCATTCCATCTCCCCGGCCACGTGATGGTTCAGGGCTAGGTGTGCTTCCCAAGCTATGCCTCCCAAGGACCCTCTTGGAAAAGTCCTTATCTCTCCTCCTTTACAATTATTAGTTGATATGAGCCAGGGCTACTAAGGAAGGAAGGAAGATGTCATTTCTTCACACACAAAGGAAGGAGTCACTTTACTAACTTCTTAGGTTCACCATTATGAGCACCCTTAAATGTTCCATGGAAAAATCTGCCCAAGATGCCAGGCATGGTGGCTCATGCCTATAATCCCAGCACTTTGGGAGGCTGACGTGGGAGGATCACTTGAGCCTAGGAGTTTGAAGCCAGCCTGGGCAACATCGTGAGATCCTACTTCTACAAAAATAAAAAAAGTTAGAAAAATCTGTCCAAGAGTGATGACACCAACGTAGAGACAGCAAAATGGAGGACAGTGAGAGACAGGCCAGATAGCAACCAGATCCTTTAATGGTGGTTAATCCACCATATCCAGCCATGCCCGAAGCCAGCACTAACCTTTTAGTCACTTGAGTGAATACATCCCTTTCTTTCCTTGGGTCAGTTTGAAGTGTGTGTGTGTGTGTGTGTGTGTGTGTGTGTGTGTGTGTGTGTATGAGAGAGATTTATACCCAAGTAGGTACTGGGAGGTACAGTGGTAGCACAAATACTAGACGGTGTCTGAATCCAAAGTCCCTGCCATGTCTAAGGGCTCAGAGAAGCATTTCATAGAGGACTAAATGATACCTTGATGCATGCTCCAGTGGCCCTAAGCCCACAAGAAGAGATGATCCAAATGTATCTTACAGTACAAAACTCATGGCCTTCTTTCAAAACCCACCTCAAGTGCTCAGACCTACTCACTGGAGGAGTCTGCGAGTCCCAGCGCTGTGTAGCCCGTCCTCAGTGCATATCAGTTAAACGAGAAAGCATCTGAGCCTGCTGGTTTTTTCTTTTTTCTTTTTTTTTTGAGACAGAGTCTCACTCTGTTGCCCAGGCTGGAGTGCAGCGGCATGATCTCAGTTCACTGCAACCTCCGCCTCCCAGGTTCAAGCAATTCTCCCTCCTCAGCCTCCCCAGTAGCTGAGACTACAGGTGTCCACCACCACGCCCAGCTAATTCTTGTATTTTTAGTAGAGACAGGGTTTTGTCACGTTGGCCAGGCTAGTCTTGAACTCCCGAACTCAAGCGATCCACCCTCCTTGGCCTCCCAAAGTGTTGGGATTACAGGCGTGAGCCACCGCACTGGCCTGAGCCTGCTTTTGACTGCATTTGCTAACACATCAGTTATATTCCCATCCTCAAAAACAGAGCAATAAATACTCTGCAGTCAATGCTTCCATCAAGGCAGCAGAAGCCAAGCAACAAAGTCCTAAAGCAACGGTTGATACTGCCCCCTAGAGGTGGAATGAAACAGCACAAAACACTGCAGTTTCTCACGCCCTGGAGTAGGTGTCCTAACAAAATATTACATCCTATGCACACACCAGATGGATAATCAAAGGGAGCGTTTGGGCTATTTTTCCAATACCTTAGAGTTACATTTATTACTACCCTACCTGCTATGTACCATTCTTTATCGCTACCAATACATACCTTGAGATTTTATACTTAGTCTCAGGTTTTATAGACTATCAAGGCAGATCCAGAATCTAGGACCCCAGGACACAGTTATGGTGTGTGGGGAAAAGAAAGAGATCAGCTTGTTACTGTGTCTATATAGAAGGAAGTAGACATAAGAGACTCCATTTGGCTCTGTATTTGAGATGCTGTTAATCTGTGACCCCAACTTTGTCCTTGCAAGAGACATGTGCGAAGGTGATTTAAGGTTAAAAGGATATTGGGCTGTGCAGGATGTGTCTTTGTTAAACAAGTACCTGAAAGAAGCTTGCTGGCTAAAATTCCTGCCCCTCCCTGGGCAATGGAACATCTCCGGGTAATACCCATTGTGTGCCTTGTTTACTGAGTAAGGAGAAAACGCCTTTAGGAATAAGGTGGGACTTGCTGGAATAAGGTGGGACTTGCTGGAGCAATACTGCTAAAAGGTTTATGGAGATGTCGCATATACATCTCAAGGCACAGCATTTTCCTTTAAACTTATTCATGTTACAAGGATTTTTTCATATGTCTTACTGCCGATTTCCTCCCTACAATAATCCTATTGTCCAGCCGCTCCCTTATCCTTTTAATGGTAAAGATAATTCTCAATAAATACTAAGGGAACTCAGAGGCCGGTGCGTGGGTCCTCTGTAAGCTGAGCGCGGGTCCCCTGGGTCCCGCTTTTCTTTCTCTATACTTTGTCTCTGTGTCTTTATTTCTTTTCTCAAGTCTCTCGTCCCACCTAACGAGAAGCACCCACAGGTGTGGAGGGGCAAGCCACCCTTTCAATGGTGTATTTTTATAAAAATGTTTTTCCTACATAGCTATCTAAAACATCACTTTCAATCCATGTGCAGCGGAAAACAATGAGCATTTCTTTTTATTCTCAGAAAAGTTTTCTTCTAAAATTGTAAGGTGTTATTTATCAATTATCTTTCAGATTCACAAATATAGAAGACTTAAAAAAATCTTGAGGTCGGGTGTGGTGGCTCATGCCTGTAATCCCAGCACTTTGGGAGGCCAAGGCGGGTGGATCACTTGAGGTCAGGAGTTCGAGACCAGCCTGGCCAACACGGTGAAACCCTATCTCTATTTAAAACAAAAATACAAAAAAATAGCCAGGCATGGTGGCACATGCCTGTAATTCCAGCTACTCAGGAGGTTGAGGCAGGAGAACTGCTTGAACCCAGGAGGCAGAGGTTGCAGTGAGCTGAGGTCATGCCACTGCACTCCAGCCTGGGTGACAGAGCGAGACTCCATCTCAAAAACAAACCAACCAACAAAGAAACAAAAAACTTGAATGAGTTTACTTTAAAAAGGAAAGTTTATATTAATGCCATAAATGGAAAATAATTATTGCTTGCTAGAAGGTAACTGTAGACATAAATACAGACCTACTAAAAGAGAAAATGTTTACTTGCCACCTACAAGGTGGCAGAGGTAGGCAAAATGCACAGTGGAAAACACAGAAGCCAGAACTTCCCCATTCATACAACCCTGGGAGGTAGGTGGCATTGACTTTATTTCACACAATGATGCATTTCTTCAATATTGGCTGAACACTTCCTCTGGCTGGGCCCTGAACTAGCCTCTGGAGATACAACAGTGAGCCCAGCAAAGTCTCTACTACCACAGAGTTCACATTCTAGCAAAAGGAATCAGATGATTTACAAAAAAGTAAAACAGCCAAGTGTGGTGGCTCACACGTGTAATCCCAGCACTTTGGGAGGCTGAGGCAGGAGGATCACTTGCGCCTAGGAGCTCAAGACCAGCCTGGGCAGCACAGTGAGACTCTGTCTGTACTAAATTTTTAAAAAGTAGCTGGGTGTGGTGGTGTGTGCCTGTAGTCCAAGCTACTTCGGAGGCTGAGTTGGGAGGATCGCTTGAGTCCAGCAATTCAAACCAGCCTGGGTAACACAGTGAGACTCTATCTCTACTAACAATTTTAAAAAGTAGCCAGGCATGATGGCATGTGCCTGTAGTCCCAGCTACCTGGGAGTAGGATCACTTGCGCAAGAGGATCACTTGCGCCCAGGAGATTGAGGCTGCAATGAGCTATGACTACACCATTCTACTCCAGCCTGGGTGACAGAGTGAGACCCTGTTTCAATCCATCAGTTTTTAAAATTAAACTATATTGTATGTTACCTGACGATAAGTGCTATGGAGAATAGAAAGCGGGAAGGGCAGCCAGGCACAGTGGCTCATGTCTATATTCCCCAAAATTTGGGAGGCCGAGGCTGGCGGATCGCCTGAGGTCAGGAGTTTGAGACAAGCCTGGCTAATGTTGTAAAACCCTGTCTTAACTAAAAATACAAAATTAGCCAGGTGTGGTGGCACATGCCTATAATCCCAGCTACTCAGGAGTCTGAGGCAGGAGAACTGCTTGAACCTGGGAGGCAGAGGTTGCAGCGAGCCGAGATCGTGCCATTGCACTCCAGCCTAAGCAACAGAGGAACACTCTATCTCAAAAAAAAAGGAAGTGGGAAACACTGTCATCTCAGAACTTTGGGAGGCCAAGGTGGGAAGATCACTTGAGCCCAAAAGTTGGAGACCAACCTGGGCAACATCATAGTGAGATGCCATCTCTAAAAAAGAAGAAAGTAGGAAGGGGCAGAAGAGTGTAGGAGCAAGGGGCGGGGCTCCCTCTTCCCTTCACTGCAGTTGGGGGTGGTGGGGTTCAGGGCTCCAAGAAGGCCTCTCTTGGGAAGTGCACCCTGAGGGTAAAATCACCTTTGTAAAAATTATACTAGAGAGAAAATTCTAAACATAACCAATTCTATCTTGCCTTTCACCTCCAAACTGCCCTTGGTCATTCCTGGCTGTGTGCCAAGCTAACTTTGGGAAAATTTAGTTTATTGTTTAAATAATAATAGCCCTTCCCAAAACTAAATCGCCTTTGTAAAACTAATGAAAGGCCACCAGGTGAGGAGGATGAAAGGGGCCTGAATTCTGCTGAAATGTAGGCATAGTTCAACGATCGCCAACCATCATTCCAGAGGCCACTGGATTTGCAACTTCCCTGAGGACTCCAGCAGATCATGATTGTGGATCCTGATTGGCCTTCTGAGATGTCTTTTCAGGCTTTTGCATTTCTGACAACCAGATGGCCCAAGCCACACCCCTATGATTGCACCCTCCAACCAATCGAGGGCACCCAGACCCTAGCTCCCTGCTCACCAAACTATTCTTGAAAAGCCCTGGCCTCAGCTGGGTGCGGTGGCTCATGCCTGTAATCCCAGCACTTTGGGAGGCAGAGGTGAGAGGATCACTTTGGGCCCAGGAGTTCAATACCAGCCTGGGCAACAAAGTGAGCCCCACCCCACACACGCTGTCTCTTTAAAAAAGGAGGGGGGGGGGGGGGGTGGGGACTGGGCACAGTGGCTCATGCCTGTAATCCCAGCACTTCGGGAAGCCAAGGTGGGCACATCACTTGGGGTCAGGAGTTTGAGACCAGCCTGGCCAACATGGCGAAACCCTGTTTCTACTAAAAATACAAAAATTAGTCGGGTATGGTGGTGAGCGCCTATAATCACAGCTACTCGGGAGGCTGAGGCAGGAGAATCACTTGAACCCAGGAGGAGGAGGTTGCAGTGAGCTGAGATTGCGCCACTACACTCCAACCTGGGCGACAGACAGAGAAGCCGTTTCAAAAAAAAAAAAAAACTCTAGCCTCTACCTTTTTAGGAAGGCTGATTTGAGTAATCATAAAACTCTGGTCTGCTGTCTAGCTGGCTCTACATGTATTAAACTCTGTTTCTGTTTAAAGTGCCCTGTTTTGATAAATTGGCTGTATCTGGGCAGCAGGCAGAATGAACCCGTTGGGCAGTTACAAGGGTATCGGGATAAAAAGGGGCTTCTAGATGGCAGGAACAATGAGTGCAGAGGCCAGGAGGCTCAGCACATTTGGGGAAGAATTCAGAGGCCAGTGTGGCCAGAACAGAGTGAACAAGGCAGGAGAGTGGGAGGAGATGGGGTGGGACAGACCTTGAGGCTGCCAGGCCTTGCAGAGTCTGGCCTGATGCTGAGGCAGCCAGGAAGCTACTGGAGGGCTTGGGGCAGACCTGACATCCTCTCAACTGGATTTTAAGTGAGTCCTGAGTTGAGAAGGGCTGAGGGAAGCTCAGAAGGTTTCCACAGGGCCTGCAGGTAGACGGGCTGAGGCTGCCCCTACCCTCCTTGCCTGAGGACAGCCCAGGAGGGGGCTCAGGCCTGGGGCAGCAGAAACAGCCTCTAATTATTGAGAAGAGAGGCAAGCTGCTTTCGCCCTCCCAGGCTGGTGCTGTTAGTGGAACTGAGTTAGGGCCACTTTTACCTGTCAGAGCCTCTCAGTCCTGCAGGACTGGCCACCGGTCCTGATGGGAGGAGAGAGGCAGCCACCCTCTGCCAATCTCTGCCTCCATCCACCTGATTTCCATCCAAGAACTTTTCCTTCTAACGAAATGAACCTCCCAACACAGGCCATCTATCACCACCAGCCCAGCAGGCAGGGCTGTCTGAGCAGATGCTCATTCCCCCACACCCCAGGGCTGCCGCCGGCCCCCTGAGGAAGGGAGGGCACTCCCTTCCTATTGATCCTACACATATTCCTTGTGCTTCTCTTATGGGTTGGGCATCAGGCAAGGGCCAGAGATAGACAAGTGTAATCTGGCCTCGCCACCCTCCTTGACCTCATTTCCACCTTCATCCTAATAGCCACGTGGTCCTTCTGGCTGTTTCTCAAGGTCATTGCCGGCCGGGCACAGTGGCTCATGCCTGTAATCCCAGCACTTTGGGAAGCCAAAGCAGGAGGATCACTTGAGCCCAGGAGTTCGAGGTCACACTGGGAAATATTGCGAGAGCACCCTCTCCCCTTCCCCCGCCCCGTCTCTATAATAAGTAAACAAATAAGGTCATTGCCCTTGCTGTTCCCCCTGCCTGCAATGTTTCCCTCCTCGCTCAAGGGTAAGCTTGTTTAGTAGCATCCCCTCTTCCAGGGGCCTCTTCCAACAACCTCTGTCCCTGTCTGCCTCCTCACCCAGTAGCACCTCTCACTCTCTGAAAGCATCTCTGTTCATTTATACATGGCCTCCCTCATCAGGACACCAGACCCACGAGAGCAGGGACAATGCCAGCTTGCTCACTGCTTATCTCCCAGTTCCTGGCATGTACAAGGAGCTTATAAAGGATTTGCAGAAAGGAGAGAATGAGGAGGAACAGAAGGAAAGGGAGGAAGACAAAAATCCCTGGCCTCAAGGAACTTGGAATGGAGAGGTGGAAATGGAACAATTGCTCCAGGGCAGTGCGGCAGGTGCTATCAAGAGGAGGCACCTGAGGCTGGGTGCGCTGGCTCACTCCTATAACGCCAGCACTTTGGGAGGCTGAGGCGGGTGGATCACCTGAGGTCAGGAGTTCGAGACCAGCCTAGCCAACATGGTGAAACCCTGTCTCTACTTAAAAAAATACAAAAAATTAGCTGGGCATGGTGGTATGTGCCTGTAATCACAGCTACTCGGGAGGCTGAGGCAGGAGAATCACTTGAATCCGGGAGGCGGAGGTTGTGGGAAGCCGAGATCGCCTTACTGCACTCCTGCCTGGGCAACAAGAGTGAAACTCCATCTGAGAAAAACAAAAAAAAAAAGAGGAGGCACCTGTGCCACAAGGGCAGTGGGTAGAGTGGAGGGGGCCTGGGATTACTGGCGGGGCTGGGGGGGCTTTACAGAAGAGAAAACAAGACACAGAATTGTAAAAGAGCTCGCCAGGAAAATGGGGGAGGGAGGGTGGGACAGGGGCCAGAAGAGAACAGTGTGTGTAAAAGCAGATGCCAGGAGACTCCAGGAGCCTGTCTTGGGCTGGGGTGGAGAGTGATCAGAGCCTGTTGGCTGATCCCAGGGGATGGCTAGAGAGTCTTGGCTTCTGACATCCCAGGCGTGCTTAAGAGCAAAGCCTGTCTGTGCTAACGGTAGGTGCTGAAATATCACTGTCAAGTGTAGGGCAGTGCAGTGGGGTTCATGGGCCTCAAACTGGATTTACTCTCACATATTGCAGTCCAGATTTTTGCCATGTGATAACGTTCATCTAGGAATTTAAAGGTGACAGTAAATGCTCACTCCCTCTGACCACAGTCCCCTCCCTGACCATGTGGAACTGCGTTCCTTTCCCTCCTCCTTCCTCACCCCACTTCTTTCCTACCTTCTTCCAGATTTACTAAACTCCTCCTAATCCATGCCAGGGCATGTCCCCAGCCTCATGGAGCTGGTGGTCTAGTGAGGAAGACAGATTTTAATCAAATGATCTACCAAATATATGACATCAGCGCGCGGAAGGTGGGGGAGGCGGGGGCCATGAGTGGCTTTAAAAGGGGGGCAGGTGAAGCTTCACTGCAGGGGACAACAGAACAAAAACCTGAAGGATGAACGGGTTAATTGTGGCGGGGAGGGGAGAGTGGTCAAAGCAAAGTGGAGGCGTGCTAAGGCAGCAGACGCACGTGAGCACAGAGCAGAAGGGGCAAGGAAGGTGCGTGGGACAGACACGGGACTGAGCCGGACGGACCACAAACACCACGTGCCCACAGCAGGAGTTCTGCCCTGAGACCCAGACCACATGGTGCTCCTGGAGCAGACAGCGGACGTTGGAGTAAGAAAGGGGTTGGATGGCAGAGAATGGGTGCCAGGTTGCAGGTGAGAGGCTCCTGCGGGTGCTCAGATGAGAGGTGTCAGCCACGTGGAGAGTCAAGGAGGAGAGGCTTCCAAGGTGAAGGCACAGGACTTGATAAGAGGCTGGAAAGAAGAGACGAGGGAGAGTGTCTATCAAGGATGATTCCAGGCCTGCATCATTGGAGGGACTGCATCATTGGAGAGACAGGGCACCATTCATGGAACAAAGGCTGGAGGGAGAGCAGGTCTGAGTGTGGCCTGGCGCATGAATGTAATCTGCTCTCACCACCCTGCTGACGTCATTCCCATCTTCCCCACCCCCATCTCAATAGCCACTCAGCCCTTCTGGCTGCTTCTCAAGCTCATTGCCCTTGTGTTGACTGCCCTTGCAAGGTCATTGCCTTGCCTTGAGGAGTCTTCGAAGCATCCAGAGGAGCAGTTTCTGGTGTGCAGGTCTGGAGTTTAGGGCTTCGAGGCACAGTTAAGGTCTACTTCCTCCCTGCTGGCCTCTATCCCAGGATGGCTTCTCCCCTCCCTCAGCTGGGTTCCTGAAGCATTTTCACACACCCCTTGCTGAAGCATTATCAAAGGCCGTGGCTGTGGGCTTTGCATGGCCAGCAGGTGTTGTGCTGCGGGGCCCAGATCGTTCACATGCCCCAGCTGCTGGGAGTGCAGACGGCTGGTGGCTTACAGCCGTATCCCTTCCCAGGAAGAAATTCGTCCTTCCCCAGGTTATGCCGGATCTCTGATGTTGGTTGATGCCAAAGGTGCAAAGACCCTAGTTCCTTGTCTCAACTGGGACATCTCTGAAGGGCCACCTGCTTCCACCCAGGATCTGTGGGCTCCCCAAGGCCTGCACTGCACAACTCCTCCTTCTGCCCAAGCCTGCCCCTCTTGCCCCTCACAGGTGTCATCCAAGAGCCCTCCCAATAAACCCCTGTATCTCCTGCTCAGAGTCTGTGTCCTGGGAACCCTGAGACAGCACATCGTTCCTCCTTGACCATCAAGCTCCCAGAGCAGACTGAGCCTTGACATCAAAAGTCACTGATAAATGTACTGTGAACCGAATGGATGATCCTGATGGCCAGGATTTCCTCCAGTGGTCCTGAATTCAAACAGGCCGGGCCCAAATCCCCAAAGTCCAACGAACTCCTCAGGTCACAGGCCCCAATTTTAATTCTGAAATATGGTCACCGTGGTGGCGTGTGACATAAGGCCCTCAACTCCTGGGTCTTCCTTCAGTGGCTGAGCAGCCACATGGGGTGTGGCCGCAACTCTGGGCTGTGAAGCTGGCTTAGGAATGGCAACCAGCTGCCTGGGAAGAAGCCAGGTGTGCAGACGGGAGAGAGATGGTTTTTCATTTGTGCTACTCTGTTTCCAGGAGGGAGGAGGGGATTGGGAGAGTCTGGTCAGCCCCTAAAGTAGCTCATGTTCTCTCCAAATGCGCGTTATTATTTATTTATTTATTTTTAAGATGGAGTCTCGCTCTGTCACCCAGGCTGCAGTGCAATGGTGGTGCAATCTCAGTTTACTGCAACCTCCACCTCCCAAGCTCAAGTGAGTTTCCCGCCTCAGCCTCCTGAGTAGCCGGGGCAATAGGCATATGCCAGCATGCCCAGCTAATTTTTGTATTTTTTGTAGAGACGGGGTTTCGCCATGTTGCCCAGGCTGGTCTTGAACTCCTGAGCTCAGACGATCCACCCACCTTAGCTTCCCAAAGTGCTGGGATCATGGCCCAAATGCATGTTCTTAAGAGTGGAACTGCAGCTCACAAAGTCCATGATTTCTTGGCTTCCTGGTCCTACCTTCCAACCCATAGCTCCTTCCCTGTGCTTTGCTCTAAAGATCTCTATGGCTTTCTTCATTCAAAACCTGACGGCTGGGCAGAGAAACAGACAGAGGCACTTTGGGAAGCAATATGGCAGTATCCACTGAGACAAGACACCAAATCCCACAGACCCTTCATCTACTCAGACCCGGCCATTTCCCTTCTGCAATTCAGCCTAGAGAAAGCCACGCAGGTGCCTGAGAAGAATGGACAAAACGCTAGTTGAAAGCAACTCTAATGTCCTCCGGCTGGAGAACAACTGAATACCAGGGAATCCGATGCAACAGGTTAAAAAATAAAAGAGCAGATAACATCAAGCATAGATCTCCAAGACATATAGCCCAGGGAGAATAGGCAAGCTACAAGTTACAAAAGCAGGTTGCAAAACAGTACATTCAGTGTGACACCATTTCTGGTAAAAAAAAAAAAAAAAAAAAAATACATTTAAAAATACCACATATATTTTATGGATACACTCAGGTATACAATTGCACAAAGGCCTGGAAGGATGCATGTCAAGCTCATAGCAACAGCTACTCCAGGACGGGAAGACTGGCCTTAGGGAGGGGTGGGATTAGCAAAATGGATTTTAGCCTTATCTAGAAGGTGACAATGTTTATATTATTTATTAGAGACAGGCTCTCGCTCTGTTGCCCAGGCTAGAGTGCAGCAGTGTGATCATGGCTCACTGCAGCCTTGAACTATTAGGCTCAAGCAATCCTCCTGCCTCAGCCTCCTGAGTAGCTGGGACCACAGCACGCACCATCATGACCAGCTAATTATTTTTATTTATTTATTTTTTTGAGACGTTCTCACTCTGTCGCCCAGGCTGGAGCGCAGTGGTGCGATCTCAGCTCACTGCAACCTCTGTCTCCTGGGTTCAAGTGGTTCTCCTGCCTCAGCCTCCCCAGTAGCTGGGATTGCAGGCACAAGCCACCACTTCCAGCCAATTTTTATATTTTTAGTAGAGACAGGTTTTCACCATGTTGCCCAGGCTGGTCTTGAACTCCTGACATCAAGTGATCCACCTGCCTCGGCCTCCCAAAGTGCTGGGATTACAGGTGTGAGCCACCGTGACTGGCCTATTTTTATTTTTTGTGGAGATGGGGTCTTGCTATGTTGCCCAGGGTGGTGTCGAACTCCTGGGCTCAGGCAAGTAATGCATGAACACAGCTTGATGTAAAACAGTGTGAGCTACCATTTTTAAAGAAAGCTGTTTTCATGCATTACTTGCATAACTAATGACCTCAGCCCATTCTACCACTGTGTACAAAAAAGAAAAAAGTTGTCAATGGTTCCACACTCCAGACAGACTCAGCTTAACACAGCTTTTCTCCCTGAGCCCAAGATTCCCATCTCCAGCTGCCTTCAGAGGTCTTCCTAGGTTTTAAGCTGAATTCCTGATGTTCCCCCTAAAGCCTGCTCTCACTCTCTCTCCCATCTCAGGAGATGAAGCATCCATCATTCTCACTGCTCAGACCAAGACTTAAAGGTCTTGTCTTTTTTCTCTCTCCTACCCATATCTAATCCAACAACAAGTCCAGCTGCCTCTGTCTTTACAATACCCAGGATCAGGCCACTTCTCAGCACCCCCACAGCTGCTGCCCCAAATCAAGCCACGTCATCTCTCACAGAGATTCTGCAGCAGCCACCACCTGGTCTTCCTCCTTTCACCTTCGCCTATGGTCACTCTCCCCACATGACCAGGAGGTGCGTCCTGTTAAAGCCTGCCAGGTCCCGGTCCTCCTCTGCTCAAAATGCTCCCCTGGCTCCCACCACCCCCAGAGTAAAAGCCCAGGCCTTACAAATGATGCAAGGCCCTACACGACCTGGCCTTGACCCCTCTGTCCTTCCCTCCCACCATCCTCGTTCCTCCTCCATCAGCCACACGGATGCCCCCTGTCCCCATGACTTTGCCCTTGCTGTTCCCTCTGCAGAAATGCTCCTTTTCCAGAGATCTGCGTGGCTTCCTCTCACTTCCTGTAGTCTCTGCTCACATTCTCAGCGAGGCCCTTCTGAGGTCCCTAATTAATGTCACATCCCTCCCCAGTCCTCCCCAGCCCCCTTCCCTGTTTATTTCTTCTCTGACACCCTTCATATTTTGCTTATTTATTTGCTTAGTGTCTGCCTGCAGCCACTGGCACATAAACTCTACAGGGGCATGGATTTGTGTCTATTTTGTTCACTGCTGAATCTCCAGGGCCTAGGACAATGTTTGGCACATGGCAGGTGCTTGATAAATATTTCCCAAATAAATGAAAGAATGAGTACACAAAGTTTCCTCTATAGGGCCCCAGTCTACACGACCAGCCTTGGTGATGCTCATTTGCTCCCAATACCTATTATTTTCTTTGCCTCTATCACAATGAACAACTTGCTGGTCCCCCACACTCCTGTATATGCTCCTTTGTCCACATCTGGTTTTGTGTGTGTGTGTGTTTGAGACAGGGTCTTACTCTATTGCCCTAGATGGAGTGCAGGTGTCATCTCAGCTCACTGCAGCCTCAACCTCCCAGGCTTAAGTGATCCTCCCACCTTAGCCTCCTGAGTAGTTGTGACTACAGGTGCATGCCACCACATGCAGCTAACTTTTTATGTACTTTTGTAGAGACAGGGCTTTACCTTTTTGCCCAGGCTGATCTCGAACTCCTGGTCTCATGCAATCTGCCTGCTTAGGCCTCCCAAAGTGCTAGGATTACAGGTGTCAGCCACCATGCCTGGCCCACATTTGCTCTTATCTGCTGGGCCTTACCCCAATCCTGCCATCATCTATTCAGGCCTCAACGCCAATTCCTCCTGAAACCCTGGCCAGTCCCCTTCCCACTGCGTGTCCTGTTAGCTGAGTAAAGACTTCCTCCTCTGGACTCCCGTTCTTTCCCCATTGTTTCAGAGTTCATAAACTGCTACCATTCAGAGAACTGATTGCTCTGTGCTGAGTAATTGATTTGTGCGGAGTGGTTTGCATGTTTTATCTCATTGACCCATCATAGCAACTGATAAACTGGCCATTATGATTATCTCTATTTTACCGCTAAGGAAACGGAGGCATAGAGAAGTCACAATGAGAAGTCACAAAGCTAGAATTTAAACCTAGCCTTGGACAGGCACAGTCTCGCACCTGTAATCCCAGCATTTTGGGAGGCTAAGGTGGGAGGACGGCTTGAGGCCAGGCGTTCAAGACCAGCCTGGGCAAGACAGTAAGACCCCGTCTCTACAAAAACAAAATAAACTAAAAAGACACCTAGCTTTATTGAACTCCAATGTCTCTGCTTGTCACCTTTAGTGTCAGGTTCCACCATGAAATTGTGAGATCTGAGACTTCAGCCAGGGCCGAGGTGACTTTCAAGTCACCAAAAAAAAAAAAAAAAAAAAAAGTAAACTGACCAGGACTCTTAGAGCCCCTAATGGGGACTGGACCATGGTAGATGACACATGGTGGGTCCCTGGGCTCTCTGGCCTGAGTCACTGGCCAGACGTGAGTCACAGACACCACAACCAAAGCCATCCTGGGACAGTGTGGCCCAGCATAAGGAGCAGAGCATTAACAACATGAGCTTCAGCATCAGACAGACCTGGAACAAGCCCTGGTTGTTGTCATTGTTGTTTTTGAGATAGGGTCTCATTCTTGTCATCCACACTGGAGTGCAATGGCATGAACACACCTCACTGCAGCCTTGGCTTCCTGGGCTCAAGTGATCCTCCCACTTCAGCCTCCCAAGTAGCTAAGACTACAGGCACACACCACCACGCCCAGTTAATTTTTAATTTTTTTTTTGTACAGACGAGGTTTTTTTTTTTTT
>NC_045450.1:25875824-26025342 GCF_002776525.5 Piliocolobus tephrosceles | reverse complement strand
TGGAGTGCAGTGGCCGGATCTCAGCTCACTGCAAGCTCCGCCTCCCGAGTTTACGCCATTCTCCTGTCTCAGCCTCCCGAGTAGCTGAGACTACAGGCGCCCGCCACCTCGCCCAGCTAGTTTTTGTATTTTTTTTAGTAGAGACGGGGTTTCACCGTGTTAGCCAGGATGGTCTCGATCTCCTGACCTCGTGATCCGCCCGTCTCGGCCTCCCAAAGTGCTGGGATTACAGGCTTGAGCCACCGCGCCCGGCCCAGACGAGGTCTTGACATGTTGCCCAGGCTGGTCTTGAACAAGCCCTGTTTTTTTTTTTTTTTTAGCTGTGTGACTTAGGGCCTCACTTTTATTTGTAAAATGTGCAGCTGGATTCTGGATGTCACTGTCCCATCAGCCACGAGGTCACAGCACTTAGATTCCTGGACGCCTTATCAGGACCGGGTGACCCCACCGCTAACCAAAGGCGCCTGAACCAGAAGCAGGTGCCTGACCCAAGTAAGGCCAATAATCCTGAGAGGTTTGGATGAAAAGGTTTAGGGTGGGCCAGGTGCCATGGTTCACACCTGAAGTAATCCTAGCCCTTTGGGAGGCCAAGGTAGAAGGATCAATTGAACTCAGGAGTTTGAGACTCCATCTCTACAAAAAAAATAAAATAAAATAAGTTAGCTGGGTGTGGTGGTGCACCTGTGGTCCCAGGTACATGGAAGGCTGAGGTAGGAGGATCGCTTGGCCTGGGAGGTCGAGGCTGCAGTGAGCTATGATCATGCCACTGCACTCCAGCTTGGGCAACAGAGGGAGACCTTGTCTTAAAAAAAGGTGTAGGACAGACAAGGTGGCTCACACCTGTAATCCCAGCACTTTGGGAGGCCAAGGTGGGCAGATCACCTGAGGTCAGGAGTTTGAGACCAGCCTGATCAACATGGAGAAACTTCGTCTCTACTAAAAATATAAATTAAAAATATAAATATAAAATTAGTCGGGCATGGTGGTGCATGCCTATAATCCCAGCTACTTGGGAGGCTGCGGCAGAAGAATTGCTTGAACCCAGGAGGTGGAGGTTGCAGTGAGCCGAGATTATGCCACTGTACTCCAGCCTGGGCAACAACAAAACTCCATCTCAGAAAAAAAAAAAAAAAAAAAAAAAAAGGACGGGGGAGGTTTACGGCAGATCTGGCTACTCTCTTTAAGTGGGTAAGTGAACTTAGGAGTCATTGGTGGGAACTATTTTCTGCCAGGTGAACTGAGAAAGAAAGTCAATTTGTACCAAGTGAGAAGGACACAGAAGCAGAGATGTAGATAGATAAGAGCTAGAGAGGACTTCCCAGGACCCTGGAGAGCTCCATCTGTTCTTCACATCCAGATGATTTTGTGAAGCTCCACTGCTTCAGAGCCTGTGAGAAAGTAATGAAGTTCCCCTTCTGCTCAACTAGACTAAGTTTATTTTTTTAACCAAGTCCTAAGTAATACAAATACTTACCTTGTAGAGCTGCTGTAAGAAATAAAAACAATAGGCCGGGTGCGGTGCCTCACACCTGTAATCCCAACACTTTGGGAAGCCAAGGCGGGTGGATCACCTGAGGTCAGGAGTTCGAGACCAGCCTGGCCAACATGGTGAAACTCATCCCTACTAAAAATACAAAATTAGCCAGGCGTGATGGTGCCTCTATCACAATGAACAACATGCTGGTCCCCCACACTCCTGTATATGCTCCTGTGACCACACCTGTGTGTGTGTGTGTGTATGCGAGTTTGAGACAGGGTCTCACCCTATTGCCCTGGATGGAGTGCAGTGGCATGATCTCAGCTCTCTGCAGTCTCGACATCCTGGGCTCAAGTGATCTTCCCACCTCAGCTTCCTGAGTAGCTGGGACTACAGGAGCGTACCACCACATGCAGCTGATTTTTTTGGTACTTTTCTAGAGACAGGGCTTTACCATGTATGCTTGTAATCCCAGCTACTTGGGAGGCTAAGGCAGGAGAATTGCCAGAACCCAGGAGGCAGAGGTTGCAGTGAGCAAGATCAGGCCATTGCACTCCAGCCTGGGCAACAAAAGCACACACACACACACAAAAGTAATATATGCAAAGCCCTTACCTCAGTACCTGGCCCATGGTAAATAACATGGAATACATGGTTGCTAATATTATAATCAAGCCACAAGGACATACTATTACAGGAACTAGACAAATTAATCATCGTGCCCAGTCATCTAAATTACTCTTCCCTGGAAGGGTGGCATGTCGTGGGGTTCTGTCCTTGGTCCTCTCCCAGGCCATAATTTTATCAATGGCTGGATCTGGCTGTTGGAAGCTGTTTATTATGTTGGCGGATGACATTCAGATGGGAGGCACACAGAATAAACTGGATGACGGAATCTGGGTTCAGATCAATTTCTTCAGATTAGAAATGGAGTAAGAATAGCTTGATAAAATGCATCATGGCCAAGGTAAAGGTCCTGTACAAGGGGAGGCACTGTGAGGGAAGGGTGGCTTGAGAAAAGTTCAGGAGGCAAAAGACAGGGCTTTTAGCTGATGTGCTCAGTATGAGCTAACATTATGGTATGGCTGTCAAAACCACCACTACCATGGCACAAAATGAGTGTGTGAGAAATATTTGCTTAGACTAAGACAGATGAAGGGCGCTAACATATTTAGCAACGAAGACGTGCCAGGCCCTATGCTGAATACCTGACATTTGCTATTTCCATTAACCCATAACTCTCATTAACCCTAGGAAGTAGGTATTATTATCATTCCCCCCATTTAACAGGTGAGAATGCTGAGGCTTAGAGAGGTGAAGTGACTTGACCAACGTAGCAGAGAGCAGATATGGTATTTGAACCCAGTTTTCATTAGAAAGTGTAACTCCAGCCAGCATGGTGGCTCACGCCTGTAATCCCAGCTTTGGGAAGCTGAGGTGGGTGCATCATGAGGTCAAGAGATCAAGACCATCCTGGCCAACATGGTAAAATCCCATCTCTACTAAAAATACAAAAATTAGCTGGGCATGGTGGTGTGTGCCTCTAATCCCAGGTACTCGGCCTGGCAACAGAGCGAGACTCCGGCTCACAAAAAAAAAAAGTGCAACTCCATTCCTATATTCTATATTGATCACTTCAAAATTGGAACATCTCGTTTGGTTCTTAGTGTATTTTTAGAGAAAGATGAACTTTTCCAGATGAAGGTGACCAAGCAGGTGAAAACTCACACAGAAAGTCTCCTTGAGAATGAATCAAGTTTGGAAAACCAACAGCAAGTCCATATATCAATCTCTCCTACCCGAGTCCACAGAAATGACACCATTTAAAGTCTATGGCAGCATATGCTTATTTCCCAGCACTGTGGGAGGCCAAAGTGGAAAATAAAAAGCGGTGCCACTAAAAAAAAAGATTTTTAATCTTTTAATTAAAGATGATGAGAAATCCCTGAGAAATGAATGGCAGAATTGAATTAATGAACAAAAACACAGGCCAAAACAGAAGCTAGGAAGGACAGCCGCAAAAGGTGAAGGTGGGCCTGGGCTGCTCCAAACCTAGAGGCAGCACATTCTCCAGGGAGAGGAGAAAGCCCCAGGCCAAGGGTCAAAGAGATTGATGGAGAGCTCCCGTGGGGATGCCAGGAGGCAGCTTGTCAATCCCACCAGCCTTCAGGAGTTGTGACTATGGGTCTTCGGGACAGAAAGGCAGGACATAGCCAGAAAGAAAAAAGAGACCCTGTGCTCACAAGACCAAATATTACATCATACTTCTTGCAGCAAGTTCTGACCCTCTGCCCGTAAGTATTGGCAGCAATCTATAGCATCTACAGAGAAGGAAATGGGAAATCAGTGTCGTGCCTGTAATCCTAGCACTTGGGAGGCCGAGGCAGGAAGAATGCTTGAGGGCCAGGAGTTCAGACCAACCTGGGCAACACGTGAGACACCTTCTCTATAAACAAACAAAAAAAAAAGAAAGAAAAAGAAAATATGAAACAGGAAATCACACTACACAGAAGAGCACATATCCACAAATCACAAAACATTCCAGGAAAACCAACATCCATGAAAGACAGGGACTTATTTAATAAATAGAAGAAATAACAATCAAACAGATAATAATGCAAGCAGAGACACTTAAAATATATTTAATATTATCAGAAGGATAAAAGAGGAAGGACATTGCATATATCAAACAAGAACAGCCTACTACAGAAAAAGAATTTAAAAATTATGTTGATGGTAACTTGGGAAACACACACAAAAAAAATCACAAATAAAAGATTTAGTCATCAAAATAAATCATTTGTGACCAGCCTGGCCAACATGGTGAAACCATGTCTCTACTAAAAATACAAAATTAGCCAGGCATGGTGGTGGGTGCCTGTAATTCCAGCTACTTGGGAGGCTGAAGCAGGAGGGAGGCAAAGGTTGCAGTGACTGGAGATCATGCCACTACACTCCAGCCTGGGCCACAGAGCGAGACTCTGTCTCAAAATAAATAAATAAATAAATAAATAAATAAATAAATAAATAAATAAATAAATAAAAGAAATCAAAACATGCTGAAGGACAGAATAGATACAGATAGAGAGAAAATTAGTGATCTGGAAGATTAAACAGAGGCATTTTTCCAAAACACAGGAATAAAGACAAAGAGGACTGGGAAAAATATAAAAAGCTGTTGATTGCTATTGCATACAATTAGAAAGACAGGCTTTCTCGGATGTTTTTGGTAGAAGTGTAAATTCAGATTTTCTCATGAGGCTATTTCCAGATTTTCCACCACATGAACCAAACAAATCCCTATTATTTAGGCCCCGGGTAAGCAAATTAATCACAGGCCAAATCTGGCCAGCCACCTATTTTTGCAAATAATGTTATACTGGAACACAGCCATGCTCATTTATATATTGACTATGGCTGCTTTTGTGCTCAATGGCATAGTAGTTGTGACAAGAGACTGTGTGGCCCACAAAGACTGAAATATTTATTATCTGATCCTTTATAGAAAACAGTTTGTTGACCCCTGGTTTAGACCATTATTAGTTGGGTATTTTGCTATTTGTGGCCAAAGCTACTCCTAATTGAAATAAATAATAGAGTTGTATAGGCTGGGCGCAGTGGCTCATGCCTGTAATCCCAGCACTCTGTGAGGCCAAGGCAGGCAGATCACTTGAGGCGAGAAGTTTGAAACCAGCCTGGCCAACATGGTGAAACCCTGTCTCTACTTAAAAAAAAACAAAAAACAAAAAACAACAAAAATTAGCTGGGAGTGGTGGGGCACACCTATAATCCCAGCTACTCGGGAGGCTGAGGCACAAGAATTCCTTGAGTCTGGAAGGCGGAGGTTGCAGTGAGCCGAGATCACACCACTGCACTGCACTGCACTGCAGCCTGGGCAACAGAGTGAGACTCTGGTTAAAAAAAAAAAAAAAATAGAGTTGCATAAATAGAAAAAGCTCCAGAAAGACGAACATCCAATGTATAACAGCAGTTATTTCTGGGAGGGGGAACGAGATTGAGGGTAAATTTGACAGACTATTTTTATTTAACGTGCAAACTTGAAAAGTTTTTAACAACAACGAACTCAAATTATTTTGCAATTTAATTTTTCCGAGAACTGAAGGTCTTATACTATGATAAAGAACAAACTACTGATGCATTAAAACACGTGGATGGAGACAGGCATGGTGGCTCAGCTACTTGGGAGGCTGAGGCAGGAGGATTGCTTGAGCCCAGGACCTTGAGGCTACAGTGAGCTGTGACTGCACCACTGTACTCCAGCCTGGGTGACAGAGCAAGGCCCTTCTCCAAAAAAAAAAAAAAAAAAAAAAAAAAGTCAAAGTAGTGGTTATCCTTGGAGAGGTATTAACTGAGACATGTGAAAATCTCTTAAATATAGATTACTCTACATTTGATGTGAATAACTGATTTTATATATTTATATATAAAAATTCACAAAACTATACACTCAAGCTTGTTTATTTTATTGCACATAAGTTATACCTCAACAAATACATTTTTAAAAGGATAATGCTAAGTAGGCATTTTTCATTGTCCCTTAGTATGGTCCTAGTTCTGTAATATATGTAGTTGCATGAAAAAAAAATGCTAGAGGCACAGTGGCTCATGGCTGTAATTCCAGCACTCTGGGAGAAGAGGCAGGAGGATCACTTGAGTTCAGGAGTTCAAGACCAGCCTGGGCAACGTGGTGAGATCCTGTCTCTACAAAAAATACAAAAATTAGCTGGATGGCCGGGCGCGGTGGCTCAAGCCTGTAATCCCAGCACTTTGGGAGGCCAAGACGGGCAGATCACTAGGTCAGGAGATCGAGACCATCCTGGCTAACATGGTGAAACCCCGTCTCTACTAAAAATACAAAAAAAAAAAAACACCAAAAACTAGCCGGGCGAGGTGGCGGGCGCCTGTAGTCCCAGCTACTCGGGAGGCTGAGGCACGAGAATGGCGTAAACCCGGGAGGCGGAGCTTGCAGTGAGTTGAGATCCGGCCACTGCACTCCAGCCTGGGGGACAGAGCAAGACTCTGTCTCACACACAAAAAAAAAAACATTAGCTGGAGATGGTGGCATATGCCCACAGTCCCCAGCCACCCGGGAGGCTGAAGTGAGAGGATCGCTTGAGCCATGTTCATGCCACTGCACACCAGCCTGGGTGACAAAGTGAGAAAGTGAGAACCCGCCTCAAAAAAAAAAAGAAAAGAAAAAGAAAAAAAAGAAAAAGGAGAAAGAAAAAGAAAAAAAAAAGCTAGAAAGAAAATAAAAATAAATACAGACGATCCCAATGGCTCATCTTAGGATTTTTCGACTTTATTGTGGTATGAAAGCAATATACATTCAGTGGAAACCGTACTTCAAGTACCCACACAACCATTCTGTTTTTCACTTTGAGTACAGTACTCAATAAATGACATGAGATATTCAACCCTTCATGATAAAATATGCCTTGTGTTAGATGATTTTGCCCAACTGTAGGCTAATATGAGTGCACTGAGCACATTTAAGGTAGGCTAGGTTAAGCTATGATGTTCAGCAGGTTAAGTGTATTCAATGCATTTTCTTTTGATTTACAGTATTTTCAACTTAGGATGGGTTTCTTGGGACATTGTATGTTGAGGAGCATCTGTAACAGTGATTATCTAGGTGGTAGGATAACGAATCATTTGTGTACCTTTCTGCATTTTCTAATTTCTTGACAATCAGCATGCATTAATTGTGGAATCAGAAATAAATTAAATGTCGAATGCAGGGCCCACCGGGCTGGGTATCTGCAGATGTCAACCACACTAACCCTGCCTCCCTACGCCAACCCCAACTACTCCAGCTAATGGAACATGGTGTGGACAGGATCCAACAGAGGGACTCAATGAATGATAAACAGCAAACACTTAAACAGCCCTTACAGATAATGGTTCTAAGTGCTTTACATGTATTAGTCTTTTAATTCTCTCAACAACCCCAGGAGGAGGTACTCTATTTTCAGCTCCATTCTGCAGCTGAGGAAACTGACATGCAGAAAGGTTAGGTAATTGCTGAAAACCATACGGCTAGTGGTAGAGCCAGGATGTGAACCTAGGCTGTCTGTCCCAGCCTCCTGCCCTGCCTGCCTGGGATCGTTCCACCTCTCAGTGCCAAGCCATCTCCCAGGACTTCAATAAAGATGACTGGCCCAAATAATGTATTTTTTAAAGAGTTTAGGTTTCTATATTAAAAAAAAAAAAAAAAAGCTGGAAAAGTCCAGAACTTTATTGAATTTCCTTATACTTATTTCAATTTCTGTTTTTGTTTGTTTGTTTGTTGTTTTGAGATAAAGTCTCGCTATGTCACCCAGGCTGGAGTGCAGTGGCGCAATCTTGGCTCATTGCAGCCTCAATCTCCCAGGCTCAGGTGACTCTCCCACCTCAGCCTCCTAAGTAGCTGGGACTACAGGCACACGACACCATGCCTGGCTCATTTTTGTATTTTTAGTAGATATGGGGTTTTGCCATGTTGGCCAGCTGGTCTCGAACTCCTGGGCTCAAGTGATCCTCCTGCCTTGGCCTCCCAAAGTGCTGGGATTACAGGTGTAAACCACTGCACCCGACCTTATTTCAGTTTCTGTTTTGAATTATATAGTGGTGGTGGGGAGGAAGGCACAGTTCAGTGTCTTCTTTTTTTATTGGTAATTCTTTTTAATTGTAATTTTTGTTTTTTTGAGGCAGGGTCTCACTATGTTGCCCAGACTGGCCTCAAATTCCTGGGCTCAAGTGATCCTCCTGCCTAAGCCTCCCAAAATGCTAGGATTACAAGCATGAGCCACCACATCTGACCTTCAGTAGCATCTTTTTAAAATTTTTAAAATTTATTTTTATTTTTAATTGTTGTGGGCACATAATGGGTGTATATATTTATGAGTTACATGAGCTGTTTTGATACAGGCATGCAATGCATAATAAGCACATCAGGGTAAAAGGGGTATCCATCCCCTTAAGTACTTATCCCTTGTGTTTATAAACAACCCAAGTATATTCTTTTAGTTACTATTTTTTTGAGACAGAGTCTCCCTCTTATCGCCCAGGCTGGAGTGCACTGGCATGATCTCGGCTCACTGCAACCTCTGTTTTCCAGGTTTAAGTGATTCTCCTGCTTCAGCCTTCCCAGTAGCTGGGACTACAGGCACGCACGCGCCACCACACCCGGCTAATTTTTGTATTTTTAGTAGAGATGGGGTTTCACCATGTTGGCCAGGCCAGTCTCAGACTCCCAGCCTCAAGTGATCTGCCCACCTCAGCCTCCCAAAGTGCTGGGACTACAGGTGTGAGCCACTGCACCTGGCCTCTTTTAATAATTTTTAAATGTACAATTAAATTGATTTTGCCTATAGTCACCATGTTGTGCTAGCAAATACTAGGTCTTATTCATCCTTTCTATTTTTTTTTTTTTTTTTGAGACAGAGTCTCACTCTATTGCCCAGGCTGGAGTGTAGTGGCACATGATCTTGGCTCACTGTAACCTCCGTCCCCTCCCCAGGGTTCAAGCAATTCTCCTGCCTCAGCTTCCCGAGTTGCTGGGTTCACAAGCATGCGCCACCACGCCTGGCTAATTTTATATTTTTAGTAGAGATGGGGTTTCACCACGTTGCCTGGGCTGATCTTGAACTCCTGACCTCAAGTGATCTGCCTGCCTCGGCCTCACAAAGTGCTGGGATTACAGGTGTGAGCCACTGCGCCTGCACATTCTTTCTAATTATTTTGTGCCCATTAACCATCCTCACTTCTCCTGCCACCCTCTGTAGCTTCTGGGACCCATCCTCCTATTCTCTATGTCCATGAGTTTAATTTTTAGCTCCCATAAATAAGAACATGCGAAGTTTGTCTTTCTGTGCCTGGCTTATTTCACTAAACATAATAACCTCCAGTTCCACCCATGTTGTTGCAAATGACAGGATCTCATTCTTTTTTATGGCTGCATAGGACTCCATTGTGTGTGTGTACCACATTCTCTTCACAAGTGTGCCTGTTGGACACTGAGGTTGCTTCCGAGTCTTGGCTATTGTGAACAGTGCTGCAAGAAACATGGGAGTGGAAAAATCCCTTCGATATACCCATTTCCTTTCTTCTGGGTATACACTTAGGAGTGGAATTGCTGGATCGTAGAGTAGCTCTATTTTGAGTTTTTTGAGGAATCTCCAAACTGTTCTCCATAGTGATTGTACTAATTTACATTCCCCACAAACGTGCACAAGGATTCCCTTTTCTCTGCATCCTCACCAGTATTTGTTTTTGCCCGTCCTGAATAAAAGCCATTTTAACTGGGATGAGATGATATCTCACTGTAGTTTTGATTTGTGTCTAGTGGCTTCTAACTGGAATCTGGCTGTAGTTAATTGCATTGAGTTGGGGGCGTTGAGTATCAGACCAGCTCCCTTTGCCAGATGAGGAAGCTGAGGCTCACATTTGCCAGGCAGTCGTTGCCTCTGCCCGGCCCTGTGGTCACACAGGGTCCTCCTGCCTGGCTGTGAACCAGTAGCAGGGGCCTGCAGGGAGGAGGGGGAGCGGTGTGCTCTTGCCACTTTGCCAGAGTACACAGAACACAGGCTGTCGGCTGAGCCCTGTACTTGCTGTGTTACCCAGGGCAGGCTGTCTTCACCGCTCTGAGCCTAGACTTTTTCTCATATAAGATAATATTGCTTGCCTTCTTGGGCATTGTGAAGAGTCGACAAGACAACAGATGTCAATATCACTTTTTTTTTTTTTGGAGATGGAGTTTCGCTCTTGTCACCCAAGCTGGAGTGTGGTGGCACAATCTTGGCTCACTGCAACCTCCACCTCATGGGTTCATGCAATTCTCCTGCCTCAGCCTCCTGAGTAGCTGGGATTACAGGCACCCACCACCAGGCCCGGCTACTTTTTGTATTTTCTGTAGAAACAGGGTTTTGCCATGTTGGCCAGGCTGGTCTCAAACTCCTGACCTCAGGTGATCCACCTACCCGGGCCTCCAAAGTGCTAGGATTACAGGTGTGAACCACCATGCCTGGCTGTGAACATAATTTTTAACAACTGTGCTGTCAGTTACTATCCCCACCACACAGTGGCCATGAAGGGGAGAGCTGCTGTTTTTTGCCTTTCCCCCTTTTTCTGGCACCACTATCCTGATTTTCCTTTGGGAAAATATCCCTTCCTAACCATGTGCTTAACGTAGGGTTGACTCCACCCAACCTTTGTCTCCAGGACAAGTGCACAACCCTCGATGGGCCAGCGAGTCTCGATCTAGGGTTGTGGTTGAACAGTTAGACTTGGAGAGTGTTCACTCTTTGCTGAAGTTGCTGAGAGAATTCTGATAATGACAGGAAGGAGAAGGGGAAAGGGAGGAGGAAGCGGAGGAGGAGGAGGAAGCGCCGCTCACTATTCAGGAATTCGCGACCTGTAGGGCACTGTTCTAGGCACCCCAACCACCTAGTGAGACAGGTGCTCCCACTATCCCCATTCTATATAGAAAGAAACTGAAGCTCTGAGGTGGCTGAGCTGCTTGGGTGAGTGAGGAGCCAGGATTCATCCCCGAACCTTTTAAATCTAGCACCTGAACTTTCCCCACCATGCCATCTGGCCTCTATATTGTAAGCCTGAGGCTGCTGGTGGCCATCTTGCCACCTGATGGAGAACAGACCTGCCACCGAAGAAGGCAGAGTCGAGAGGGACTAAGTCAGAGCACCTAGATCCATCCATGCCTGATGTCTACCCCTGAACTTTTCAGCTAGATGAGGCAACAAATTCTCTTTTTTTGCAGAAGCTGGTTTAAGGAAGGCTTCTATCACTTAAACAGAAGCTGACAGACATGGCCTGTGGACACTAATAAAGCTGAAGTCACAGAAACATTGGCTCTTGTCAGACTTGGGGGACCACAAAGGAAACAGGGGCTCAGAGTGGGAAAAGCAAGTGTGTCCATGGTCAGTGATGGCAGCCAGGACCGGAGTCCACATGGCCTGGCACTTTCATGACCTGTGTCTTGCTCCTCCAAAGAGAGAAAGTGATGGTTTTCATGGGGTGTTTTTATCCTGCAGACATACCTTTCCTGAGTAACTTGCAGGAACCTCCTCTTAGCACCATTCTCTCTTCTAATCATATTCCATATTCCATATAGTGATTTCTGGGGGTGGAGGGAGGAGGTAAAGGGAGCTATTTTAAAGGCTATTTCATGCCTAAGATCTGAGGATAGAGAAAACTTTGATGGCGTTCTGTTGAAGGGCACATTGTTTATCCAAAACAGACTCGGGAAAGGGAAGCTGTCAACATTATCTCTGTCTGGTCACAAATTGCAGCTCTCTGATGGGTTTTTCCTAGAGTTTAATCTTGTGTTGGAAGCTAAGCTGATACTAGGAAGGTTTTAGACATGTCAATCTCCTTCTGGCATTTTAGCAGAAATTGATTCTCTTTGCTTTTCGGGGCTGGAGTCTTGGCCCTGTTGTTGTTAAACTTGGGTGTTTGTGTACACATCTCCTGCAGCGTCCAACCTGACTGCAGAGGTACCGGGGCAGGCTGGGGACTCACATACAAAGGAATTCCAACAGGGAGGGATTAGGCACCATTCTTCCATCATACCAAAGGGGCCCAATCTGTGTCCTGCTTTTTCTCAGCAAGACTTCTCCACCTGTGACTTTCAAGGGATTAGTTTTGCAAATACGCTATTTTGCCCTGCCAGTCCTAAATTATAATTGTTGATATTTATTGAGCTCCGAGTATGTTCCAGGTTCTGTCCTAAGCACTTGACACATATGAACTCACTGAATCCTTGCCACGGTCCTGTGAAATGCAGGTTTTATATCATCCCCATCTTACAGAGAGGGAAGTCGAATCACGAAAAGGTAAGTCACTTGCCTGAGTGGTAGAGCTAGCTAGGAATCCAGGCTGTTTGGTTCCAGGGGTCACAGGCTCAATTCCTCTGCTGCACTGCTTCTAATCCTGCCCTGTGTCTTATTTGCCCTGCATAAATCAGAAGTTGTCAATGTTACGGGGGCCCCTCTCTTCGAGTTCTCAAAGCTGCAGAGAGACCAAGACCTCAGGAAGCAGAAAGACTGACAACAATAATTTCGCAACTGGGAATGCATTTGGCAGCTGAATCTAAAATAGATTTTGTTCTTCTCTGCCCAGAAATATGAACTAAAAGGTTTCATTCCAGTAAAAGTGCAGAGTTGGAATGTGAGCTGTCATATCAGGCTCTTTGTAATGCAACACCACCAACTTGCCTTTTCTTTTTTGTTTGTTTCCTTTAAAAAAACTTTTTTTAAAACAAAGCAATTGAGATCTGTAAGTATGGACAGGGCAACTCCTGAATCCCCACAAAACTGAAGTTAAAAGAACATGGAGAACTGAACAGAGAAAAGGGAAGGGAGTATCTGCAGTTTGCGCACTAGTGGAGTCTGAAACTTACAGAAAAGTCACCCGTCTCACTGCTGCCTGCAATCAGCCAAGACAAATCTTATGAGCTCAGGGCTGCAAGAGATGGCTTGCAGAAATCGAGGTGCTGCAATTCGCAATTGCGACATGGAACCCACCAAAATGCCCACCAATCAATGAGTAGATAAAGAAACTGTGGTATGTATATACGATGGAATACTACTCAGTCATAAAAAGGAATGAATTAATGGCATTCACAGCAACATGGATACAACTGGAGACTATTATTCTAAATGAAGTAACTCAGGAATGGAAAACCAAACATTGTGTGTTTTCACTTACAAGTGGGAGCTAAGCTATGAGGATGCAAAGGCATAAGAATGACACAATGGACTTTGGGGACTCAGAGGGAAAGGGTGGGCAGGAGGTGAGGGACAAAAGACTACAAATTGGGTTCAGTGTATACTGCGTGGGTGATGGGTGCACCAAAATCTGACACGTCACCACTAAAGAACTTACTCATTTAACCAAATACCACCTGTTCCCCAAAAACCTATGGGAAAACAAAAGAAATCAAGGTGCTAGATATGTCCCCAAGTCCTTCTCAAGTAAATGCCCCTCCTCTCACCCCCACAAGACGAATGAACTAGGGAACTATAGGGGTGGCCACTGAATGGCTCCATTGTGGGCACCTCAGTCAAGGACAGCCACACTTGAATCTGGCCAGCTTGCTATGAGATAACCTGGGGGAAAAAAAAAAAGCTCTATCTCTTTCATGCACTGTTAAAAGATTAATTGGAAACATCAATTTAAATAGAGCATACACCCTTTGATCCATTAGTTCTACTTTAAAGCAGTTAACCTTTGGCTATTCCTATGTACACAGGGATGTCTGCTCCAGAATATTCTTTAAAGTATTTCTATAGTAGCAAAAGACTATTAATAGAGTAGATATTCATTAATCAGGAATTAGTAATACATTTATGCAATTATTTAGGACCAAAACCTGATCTGAAATGACATAAAATTTATAGCCTTTATTTACCCACTTAGTATACATATTTATATTTTGCAGTACACACACTATATATACATGTTTTAGAGATAGGGCCTCACTATATTGTCCTATCTGGACTCAAACTTCTGGGGTCAAGTGAGCCGCCCACCTCAGCCTCCCAAGTAGCAGGTGAGATAACAAGCAGAAGCCACTGCAAGGAGCTCTGTGCATATATTAATGTATTTGATTATAGAGTGCTTTTCCAGGTCCTCCTAGGATGGTATAACTTTTTAAATATAAAAAAGTGAAATATATTTGGCCTTAAATGTTTCAAGTAAAGAATTACATTCCTGTAAATCCACAATGGAGTACTAGGCAGCCACGAAAAGAGTGAGGTCTGTCCATATGACCTGCTGAGGAATGCTCTCTAAGACATGTTGTTAAATGAAAAAAAAAAAATCAAGAAGAAAACAATGTGTATTGCATGAGGGGGATGGATGGGTGGGTAAAGGAGACAAAGCATACGTTCTGCATAGCTGCATACCTGTAGAATATTTCTGGAAGGACACATAAGACATTAATTATAGTTGTTGCCTCTTGGGAGGGCAACTGAAGGCTGGTGTCAGGAATATTGTATTTCCTGAATACTCTTGAGTATTGATTAGCCAGGCCAGACTCTCTCACCGACCTGTGGCCTGGGCTTATAGAGGAGGAACAGCTAATAGGAGAATCAAGACAGCAACAAGGACCAGGCTAGGTGGCTCAGGCCTATAATCCCAGAACTTTGGGAGGCCGAGAGGGGAGGACTGCTTGAGCCCAGGAGTTCAAGATCAACCTGGGCAACATGACAAAACCCCGTTTCTACAAAAATTACAAAAATTAGCTGGGTCTGGTGGTGCACACCTGTGGTCTCCACTACTCAAGAGGCTGAGGTGGGAGGATCACTTGAACTTGGGAGGCAGAGGTTGCAGTGACCTGATACAGCACCACTGCACTCCAATCTGGGCAGTAGAGCGAGACTTGTCTCAAACAAAAAGCAAAAAAGATAGCAACAAGGTAAAGAGACCCAGAAGACCCAGACAGGAGCAGAAGTGTGTTTGTGGTTGCACAATGAAGAGACAGAGAGGGCTGTCCAGATAACCTTGTCCCTGGAGGCACCCTGGATCCTGGACTTGCTGTGTTTTAATGTTTTAATGTTGTTGTGTTCCCCTCAGACCCCAGTCTCCTCTTTTGCTTGGGAAAAATGAAGGAAGCCTCTAGCCTTGCACCAGAAGTCTCTGTTAATAGCAGGAAGGTGTGTGTGTGTGAAGGTGCGCGCGCGCATGTGCATGCATGCAAAGGGAAGGCTTAACATTTTCTAGTTGGGTGAGTTCAATGACTTTTGCAATCCTTGCAAAGTCAGTTCAGCAGATGAGTGTGCTGTCAAGAGCATTTTTTGGAATCTCCAATCAACTGCAAAAATGGCCGTCAGTTATCATGGGAGGCTCTCAGAGTGGTTAAGAATGAGGGCCCTGGGGCTAGCCTGCCTGAGGCCCAGGTGCCTGGGGACACACAGCCAGGAAGCAGGAAGGCTGGAATCAGCCTCTGGCTGGAGTGAGGGAGGTCCCTTCTGTAGGAAGCGTAATTAATTGTGCTGCCTTCTCCTTGGGAATCTCTCTGTTAAATCCTAGACACTTCAAGTTATGTAACAACTAACATCTATGGAACACTTACTGTGTGCCCAGCACTGTTACGTTAATACATGACTGTATTAACTCTCTCCAAAGTGGACATTATCAAACAAGGTAAGAGGGCTCAAGAGACTTGTCCAAGGTCAACAGCTGGGATTTAAGGCAGAGCTGCTTGGCCCCAGGACCTGAACTGCAGCCCTCACAGCAAACTGGAGGTATTAATTCACAGAGCCACCAGGGGCCTCAGTGGCTCTGACCAGTAAGGGGACATGTCCCCAGCTCCATGCTCGTGAGCCCCACAGTGCCCTAGGCACCAGTGTGGATGCTGTAGGGATGAACTGGATGATGAATAAACATTTCTTCCTCCTCTGTGATCTCCTTTTTTCTAACACTGCATGATAAATTTACTTCCTAATGATTTTTGAGTAAACTACAATGACCACAATTTCAAAATCATTAATAATTCATGTCCAAGGGCCATAAACACTATATAATCTCCACAGGCAGGAACCATGAATACTTGTTAGAAACGAGGCTGAGAATATTTTTACCAGTTGAACTGAAATTATCTACTGCCTTCAAGCCAACCATCAAAGCTACATTTTTCAGAAATGACTGTAACCTGGCCAGGCACAGTAACTCAAGCCTATAATCCCAGCACTTTGGAAGGCCAAGGCGGGCGGATCCCTTGAGGGCAGGAGTTTGAGGCCAGACTGGCTAACATGATGAAACCCTATCTCTACTAGAAATACAAAAATTAGTCAGGCATGGTGGGATGCACCTGTAATCCCACCTACTCGGGAAGCTGAGGCAGGAGGATCGCTTGAACCCGGGAGGTGGAGGTTGCAGTGAACTGAGATAGTGTCACTGTACTCCAACCTGGGTGACACAGTAAGACCATGCCTCAAAAAAAAAGAAATGACTGTAACCTTTCCAATACCTCAGTTCAGGCCACCCCTCCCAGGAAGTCTTTCCCTCCTCCGGCACTCCCTGGAGCTTTATTTGGGGCTCATCTACAATGTTTATCATTCTCTTCTTTGGTTTTGCCTCTTGGTATCTGTGACAGCGGTGGAGAACTGAGGTGCCTTCGGGGCCAGGGAGGCCAGGCACAGGGTACAGAAAAGCACCTGGGTCGAGAAGCACCTGGGTCGAGAGCCAGAGCTATTTATTTTGTTTTCTTTTTTTGAGATAGAGTCTCACTCTGTCGCCCAGGCTGGGGTGCAGCGGTGTGATCTTGGCTCACTGCAGCCTCTACCTCCTGGGTTCAAGAGATTCTCCTGCCTCGGCCTCCCGAGTTGCTGGTACTACAGGCATGTACCACTACGCCTAGCTAATTTTTGTATGCCAGAGTCTACTTAATCCATGGAAAGAGCTGGTTCTTATCCATGGCTGCACATCGGAACCACTTGGGAGATTAAAACATTCTGATGCCCAGCTTGCACACCCAGATATTGTAACCTAACTGGTTTGGAAAGAGGCCTGGACATTGCGTTAGTTATGTAAGTATGAATGAATGAATGAACATATGAATGAATGAACTGCACCAGGCCCTGTGCTGAGTGCTTTATGCCAGTGGTTCTCAAACTGCTGCACATTAGAATCACCTGGGAACTTTTATTAATTAAAAAAATTTTTTTTGAGACAGGGTTTTGTTGTCCAGGTTGGAATGCAGTGGTGTTATCACAGCTTTTTGCAGCCTTGAACTCCTGGGCTCAAGTGATACTCCCGCCTCAGCCTCCAGGGAAGCTGAGATTACAGGCACAAGACACCACACCCGATTTTTATTATTTTATTTTATTTATTTTGAGACAAGTCTCACTCTGGTGCCCAGGCTGAAGTACAGTGGCCCGGTCTCAGCTCACTGCAACCTCCGCTGTCTGAGTTCAAGTGATTCTCCTGCCTCAGCCTCCCAAGCAGCTGGGATTACAGGCACCCGCCACCACGCCCGGCTAATTTTTGTATTTTCACTAGAGATGGGGTTTTACCATGTTGGCCAGGCTGGTCTCGAACTCCTGACCTCAGGTGATCTGCCCACCACAGCCTCCCAAAGTGTTGGGATTACAAGTGTGAGCCACCACACCTGGCCTCACACCTGTTTAATTTTTTAAAATTTTCTTGTAGAGAAGGAGTCTTGCTTATGTTGCTCAGGCTGGTCTCGAAGTCCTGGGGCTCAAGCAATCTTCCCGCTTCAGTCTCCCAAAGTGCTGGGATTACAGGTATGAGCCACCACACCCAGTCACCTGGGAGCTTTCAAATATCCAGATGTTGCTAAGTACCGTGGTTGGCAATGTTGAAATGTGGATTTAACCATTTTAAATGTGGATTTAAACATTTTTTAAAAAATCCACAACTTTTAAATGTGGACATCTACTTTTTAAAAATTATGGCCGGGTGCGGTGGCTCAAGCCTGTAATCCCAGCACTTTGGGAGGCCGAGACGGGCGGATCACGAGGTCAGGAGATCAAGACCATCCTGGCTAACACGGTGACACCCCGTCTCTACTAAAAAATACAAAAAACTTAGCTGGGCGAGGTGGCGGGCGCCTGTAGTCCCAGCTACTCGGGAGGCTGAGGCAGGAGAATGGCGTAAGCCCAGGAGGCGGAGCTTGCAGTGAGCTGAGATCCAGCCACTGCACTCCAGCCTGGGCGACAGAGCCAGACTCCGTCTCAAAAAAAAAAAATTATAACAGGGTACAAGCTAGATACAACACACCTTTGGGCTGAATTTGGCCTAGCGAGTTCATTGACAGCAGCCACTTCCTCCCTTTATCATGGTGGCTTAAGATCCCTCAAAGAAGTACCCGATCCCAACCCAGGGTGGAAACCACGTGTCCACCCTCCAAGGAGCGCGCTGGCCGCACCACCTCACCATCACGTGTTCATCCTCCAGGGAGTGTGCTGGCCATACTACCTTACCACCTTGAGAAATACAACATTTGTTCTAACCAGCTCTGGGAAAGAGACAGCTGGTCTCCGTGCCTTTCATGGTGACATAGTTTGATGTATACCTGGCATCTTGGGTGAGGCACAGAGGGCTGGGAAGTCAGGAGAGAGGGTGCGGGATGCAGAAAGAAGAGGTGGGTGGAAAACGTGGGGTTTTACCATGTTGCCCAGGCTGGTCTTGAACTCCTGGGCTCAAGTAATCCACCCACTTTGGCCTTCTAAAGTGCTGGGATTATAGGCGGGAGCCACTGTGCCCAGCCTTTATTTATTTGTTTGCTTTTGAAAATAATTGTTTGGGGCTGGTTTTTTGTTTTGGTTTTGTAACTGAACAAAAGCTCTGTTAAGAGAGCTAGCACTCTCCAATATCTTTCCAGGTTAAGCCTGGGTATTGTGATAAACAGCCTCACTCTCCATTTCTCACTGCAAGCACTTCCCAGAAGAGAAACGATCTGAAATGCTCTCCCATGATGGGCACAACGAGAGTGGCTGGGAAAGCAGCAATTAGGGGAGTCGCATTGCTAGAGAGAGACAGAGCCTCAACTAGTTTCCCCTGCCCCGCTCTGTGGTTTCCCAGTTAATTTCTTAATGTGGATAAATGGGATGCTGCTATTCTGTGACCAAAGGCCAGAGGCAGGTTCAAGGTTTCTTCCCCGGCTTGCGGGCTGGTCTTCACCCCTGATCAGTTAACTGAGGGAGGCCTGCAGGTCTGGGCTCACTTCCATCCCTGCTCCTCTTCCTCAGGGTCTCTGGAAGGATGTTGTGGGAAGACAGGCACTTGCTTCTGCCTCCAGAGAAAGATTCCTTATCAGAAGGAGTGGGAAAA
This sequence comes from Piliocolobus tephrosceles, assembly GCF_002776525.5. Taxonomy (NCBI): domain Eukaryota; kingdom Metazoa; phylum Chordata; class Mammalia; order Primates; family Cercopithecidae; genus Piliocolobus; species Piliocolobus tephrosceles. The sequence continues at coordinate 26,006,048 of NC_045450.1, read as the reverse complement.
TCCACCCTGGCTTTGCCCCTAGACTGCCCCTTGGGCGACACTTAGATCTTTTCAGCAGCATCGAAGTTCCTAAGCCTTCGTCCAGCCCTCATCCCAGGTGGGCTAATTGAAAGAAAAAGAAAACGCAAACTGGCTGTTCTGGTTACAGCTGATGAAGGAAACAACAGGAGAAGGTGAAGGTCATGTAACTCACACGACGCTGAGTGCAGTCTAGCCCCAGCTTCTTCCTCAGAGCTGGCCAGGACAGCCCAGAGATGGAAAGAGAAGGGCCAGGTCTTCTTGCCATTTTTGAGGCCCTGGACCCAGCTGAGCCGGATAAATGCCCTTTCATCATAGGAATGATGACACTTTACAATCAAAAGTGTCAGTAGATATGTGTGGATGAATTTCTGGATTGGTCAATGTTTTTGATGAGTCACACAATTTCTCTCCCTGGCACTCCTGCCCCATCTCCACTAAATAAGACTCAATTTTATATTCTCATAAGCCTGGGACTTGATCAAAGGGCCCTGGAGTAACCTACGGCTCCTTGCTACCACTTCCCACTTGCTTTAGGCGCCATGATCTTGCAACCTTCCTTATTTATGTCTCTCTGACTTTGACTGTACTGATTCCTTGGCCTGGAAAACTCCTAGTCATCCCTCAAGAAGCAGCCTGCACATCACCTTTTCTGCAAAGGCTTTCTTGATATTGCTGGAAGAGTCAGGTGACTGGTTTCTGTATTAAAATCTCACTTTCTCTGTCCTTCTATGATGGCACTTCTCACACTGTATTGTAATGATCTGCTGTAGCTCTCTTCCAACTAGACAGTGCATATCCCGAGATCAAGGACTGTGTTTCACTCAACCTCTAGTCCAGGTCCCCCTGGTGCCTGGCACAGAGCAGGTGGGTTCAGAGGTAGGGGTTGGGGAGACGGGGGAGGGTGGTAGGTTTCAAGAATGACCACAATATTCTGTAGCTCTTCCCATCAAAAGGTGAGGTCTATTTCCCCACCCCTTGAATCTGGGAGCTTGTGGCTTGCTTTCAAGAACAGAAAGTGGGGCTGGGTGCGGTGGCTCACACCTGTAATTCCAGCACTTTGGGAGATGGAGGCAGGCGGATCACCTGAGGCCAGGAGTTCAAGACCAGTCTGGCCAGCATGGTGAAACCCTGTCTCTACTAAAAATACAAAAATTAGCCAGGTGTGGTGGCGGGAGCCTGTAATTCCAGCTACTTGGGAAGCTGAGGCAGAAGAATCACTTGAACCCGGGAGGTGGAGGTTGCAGTGAGCTGAGATCAAGCCATTGCATTCCAGCCTGGGCAACAGAGCGTGACCCGTCTCAAAAAAAAAAAAAAAAAAAAAAAATAGAACAGAAAGTGGTAGAAGCGACACTGTGTAACTTGTAAGCCTAGGACTCAAGAAGTTCTGCAGTTGCCACTGCTACACTCTTGAGCCCTTGAAGCACGATGTGAAAAAACCTGCCTAGACTGCTGGCACATGAGAAGTATTCGGAGGAGAACTGAGGCACCCTGACACTCAACCACCCCCTAGTCAACACAGCCATGAACTGCAGAAGCATGAGTGAGCTCCATGCAGAGCCTGGTCCAGCAGCAGAACTGCCCTGATAAGCCCAAATTGCTAACCCACCAAATCCAGAACTAAATGTCTGGTTGCTGTTTTAAGCCACTAAAATCTGGGATGATCTGTTACACAGATGAAGCTAACCGATACACTCAGTTAGACATGATTATTACAAGTGATGATTATTACAAGTGACACTGGGTTGGTAAGCCTAGTTGCTCACTGTCATTTGCTCCAGGATTCAAGCTTGGGACCCCGAGAGAAAACAGTAGATTTAGGGACACTTATTCGCCACCCTGCTCCCTCAGGTCCTTTCAGATAGAGTTGCCTCCCATCAGCCCTCGCCAGGGATACATTTACCTCCTTTTTCTCTCGTGAGCAGGACCGGCTTCTCTCAGCCTTTCGCAGAGTCTGACCTGTCGCAGTTCAAAAGCAGAACCAAGATTAAGGCTGTTTTAGAACAGCTAGTTTATCACCACAAAAGCTTTTTATTTGCAAACTGAATAGACGGGACCAATCATAATCAAATGATTTTAAGAAAATGCAGCCTATTATTATAATGGGAAACTGGCACACTTTTGAAATAGACCAACGGCAAGGAAAATGGTAATTCACACACTTAAGTTATTTGACTATAATGAACAAAGCTCCAGCCTTTAATCTGAAACATTATCTGTACTCTGAAAGGGCCTAGGGACTGTAGTTTCCCCTTTTAAATTACATTTTTATTAAATTGTTGGGAATTACATAAAATGCCTTCCACAAAAATGCCTTCCTCTGTGCACACACACATAACCTTCGCTGACAGCATACCAACGTGCTGCACCAAACCCCCAAATCCACCACACAGGTGACAGTGCAGATGTGAATGAGTGGTAATCACCTGCATTTCACATAATGGGCAATTTCAAAGAGAACTGTTGCTTTTCTGGGAGAGCCAGAAGACTAACATTTGAAGGTCTGCATAAATTCAACAGAGTGACATCATAATGTTTAACTATGCTGTTTCCAATTCAGTTTTCACAACTTTTATGCAAATGTCCATTATAAAAGAATGCCTTGATGCAAAACTAATATATTGCTTTGGTTTGAAAATATAAAACAAGAGTCACTGCATTATTGTCAATGTATCTCCTAAATTGCCCAACTTCACTCCCCAGTGGCTATTTGTGAAAATGCCACAACCAGTGTCCCCTTAGGTAAGAGCACTCAGAAGACAGGAGCAAAAAATGCTTAGTGACAGCTTAGCAAGAGGAAGGCAATGGGGACTGAGTCTCAGAGAAGACACATGTCTTTGGACATGGTCACTTCTAGTCAGTCTGCACGTGAGTGAGGGGTAGGGGAGAGGTCACATCTGGTGATAAAGCTCAAGGGATGATGCTTTTGCCAAGCAAGTGTGAATAAAGGGAAGAGCCAAGGCCTAGGATGAACCACTGGACACGGCCAGACTCTAGGGCCGTATATACTGTCTTCACATTTCTCTAACTGTATACTAGTATTTGCCTATGTGCCTTCTTAGAAGTTCCAGGGGCTAATCTTGGATCAAGCCTGGAGACCCAGCTGCAAAATTCCAGAGATGACTTCACAGTGGTGAGTTAACAACCCAGCCATTGTTGAGATGATGCCAGCCCAACGTCCAGGTAGACTGGGACCCAAGATGGCCACCAGAACAAGACACACAGACAGTACTCAGCCCAATTCCTACATGCCTTCCTTATCAAGTTTTCCCTGTGTATTTATTTATGTATTTATTTATTTTGAGATGGAGCCTCACTCTGTTGCCCAGGCTGGAGTGCAGTGGCATGATCTCTACTTACTGCAAACTCTGCCTCCCAGGTTCAAGCAATTCTCCTGCCTCAGCCTCCCAAGTAGCTGGGATTACAGGTGCCCACTGGCTAATTTTTATATTTTTTTAGTAGAGATGGGGTTTCACCATGTTGGCCAGGCTGGTCTCGAACTCCTGACCTCAGGTGAACCGCCTGTCTCGGTCTCCCAAAGTGCTGGGATTACAGGAGTGAGCCACTGTGCCTGGCTCACTCCTGCAAGGGAAAACTGGAGTTTTCTTCCCCCACAAAATGAAAGTGGTTACTTTGGATAGGAATCCGACCACTTCCCCTTTACTAGCTTTGGTTAATAAATTCACTTTCTTATTACAAGACCTCACTCTTATTAATTGAACTCTGCAAGCAGCAAGCATGAGACCTGCATTCAGTTGTCCAGTTACATTAATGCAAAGAACACAGAGCTTAACTACTAAAATGTGAAAGCAGGACAGATGTCATGGCTCATGCCTGTAATCCTAGCACTTTGGGAGGCCAAGGGAAGAGGATCACTGGAGGCCAGGAGTTCAAGACCAGCCTGGGTAACATAGCAAGACCTCGTCTCTATAAAAACAAACAAACAAAACAAAAAGAATAAAATGAAATAAAACATAAAAGCAAATCTTTCTACTGGAGTTAATTAGAAGCTTTTTAATTCATTAAATCAGAAAATAATTTGCTTATTTTATAATGAAGAGAATTCACTCAATTAAGAGCATTTATTATCCAAGCTCCCTAGAAGATTGGTTGGCCCAGTCCTCGCATCACTGAGCCTCTCTCTCTCCTCCAGATTAGCTCGATGTGAAGACGGCTCTTGCCTGTCAAGGATGGAAGCGCTGTAACCAGATTACACTGTGCCTGTCTACCGCACTTAGCTTCTCTGAGCATCTTCCTACCTATATCTCATTTATTCTCACAACAACTCAAAGAAGGAAGTGGAAAAAGGTGACATTAATATCAATATATGCCACTTGCAAAATTAAGGGGGTGTTCCTCTGCATTTTGCAAGGTGACCTGCCTGCTTCAGCTATGAAGCAATAAATAAGGCCAAATGTAAACGATACATGTGTACTTCACTTTATAGAACAGATGTCTGTGTGGGGAAAAGAAAAAAAAAAAGTGACTGCATTGAATTTTGTAACTACAATACTATTCTCCCACTTATGATTTCAGCAAGGTTTTATCTGCACATAGGATTCATTTTCAATGGTTAGCACATTCTGACACTTTGCTCTAGATGAAGATAATCTTCATCACTACCATTTAGAGGGGAGTCGCATCTTCCTTGGATGTGGGTTTCTGAAGTCATCAGGCAAAGGGAAAATCAGTGCCAAAATTACCCTTGATAAAGAGTCTTAAGCAACCCACAAAGTACAGTCTACAGGACATAGCTTTTTATATCTACTGCTGTAGACTAATATGCATGCATATTTGATGCATATGGAAATGTATAGTACATGATAAAAATATATATGCAGAACACAATTTCATGATATTCCTAATTAAACTATTCATATTGTAATCACTCCTTCTATTTATCCTCTTCAGGTGGGAGGAGAGTGGTGGTGGTGGAGGTAAGAGCCCAGCATTGAGTTCATAAAAGTTCAATGCTTGGTTGATGCAGGGCCACTGTATTGGACACCTATAATGTGGCGAGTTTCTAGGCAGAGGCATCATCTCCTGCATCCTCACAACCACTCCTTTAGACCAGAGGTCAGCAAACTTTCTCTGTAAAGAGCCAGACAGTAAATATTTTTCACTATGTATGCCATAAGGTCATAAGACCACAAGGTTTCTGGTGCAACTACTCAACTCCACCACTGTAGCAAAAGCAGCCATAGACAATATGCAAATCAATGGGTGTGATTGTGTTTCAATAAAACTTTATTTTAAAAAATTCTCACTTACAAGTGGGAGCTAAACATTGGGTATACATGAACATAAAGATGGGAACAATAGACACTGGGAACTTGAAAATGGGAGGGAGAAAGGGCTAAAAAACTTCTGTTGGATACTATGTTCACTATATGGGTTCACTATACGGGGTTAATAGAAGCCCAAACCTCAGCATCGTGCAATATACCCTGTAACAAACCTGCACATGCACCCCCCCGAATCTAAAATAAAGATAAAAATTTAAAATTAAAAAAAGGGGGGTGCTGGGCATGGTGGCTCATGCCTATAATCCCAGCACTTTGGGAGGCCAAGGCGAGCAGATTGCCTGAGGTCAGGAGTTTGAGACCAGCCTGGTCAACATGGTGAAACCCTGTCTCCACTAAACAAAAAAATTAGCTGGGTGTGGTGGCGGGTGCCTATAATCCCAGCTATTTGGGAGGCTGAGGTAGGAGAATCGCTTGAACATGGGAGGCAGAGGTTGCAATGAGCTGAGATGGCACCACTGCACTCCAGCCTGGGCAACAGAGCAAGATTCTGTCTAAAACAAACAAACAAACAAACAAACAAACAAACAAACAGGTGATAGGCCAGATCTGGCCCACAGGCTGTTGTATGACTCTTGCTTTAGATGAATAGTACTATTCCCATTGGTATAAAACAATGAAGAAATGAGAAACAAACAGGGTAAGTGATTGCACTGCTTGCTCAAGGTCACAAAAATGTAGCTTGTTAAGTGGCAGGGCTCAGTGTGCTCTTAATCACCATCATCACCGTCATCATCATTACTATCCACATCATTGTCACGGTCATCACCATCACTGTCACTGTAATCACCACTGACTTTACCCTCACTGTCACTGTCAACCATCATCACCACTGCCATCATTGTCATCACTGCCATTACCGTGGGAGCTCACCTGTAGTCAGGGTTTACTACGTGCCAGGCACTGTGGGCTCGGGGCTAAGCACATACATCAAATCATTTACTCCTCACAACCACCCTATGAAATAGGTACTATATTATCCCACTTGGCAGATGAGGGCACTGAGACCCAAAGAGATTAGGAAACTTGTCCAATACCACACAGTTAGTGAGTGGCAGAGATTTAATTTCAATCTGGGCAATTTGGCTCCTGAGCCTGCACTCCTAAGCACTAGACTCTAACTGTCCCTCGGCCAGGTCAGTAAAGGCTGGTACAAGAACAAAGGCAGTACAAGCATGTGCTGAGGAAGAAGTTCCAAGTAAGGAACTCTTCTGGGATGCAGCTGTTTAATGTGCTATGGAGTCCCACAGCAATTAATAAAGAGACTGGAAGGAAAGAATTCCCCAGTGAAGGTGGAGCTCCCTTCTAGCCAGATGGCTTACTGAAAAGATCTAGAAGACGGCAAATACCAAATACCAAAGTGCAGAGGCAGGCTTGACATTAGACCCTCACACCCATCGAGTCAGGTAAAATGCTCAGCCTTGGCACGTAAGGTCAGGTTTTGGAGAATAAAAGGAACTCAATAGAAATCTGCAGGTAAAGAAATCCAGTGTAAGGGCCTCCCCAACACAAAAGAGTTTTGGATTAAGAAATTATTTCCGGCCAGGTGTGGTGGTTCACACCTATAATCCCAGCACTTTGGGAGGCCCAGGTGGGCAGATCACGAGGTCAAGAGATCAAGACCATCCTGGCCAACATGGTGAAACTTCGTCTCTACTAAAAATACAAAAATTAGCTGGGTGTGATAGCATGTGCCTGTAGTCTCAGCTACTCAGGAAGCTGAGGCAGGAGAACCACTTGAACCCAGGAAGCAGAGGTTGCAGAGAACCGAGATTGCACCACTATACTCCAGCCTGGCAACAGAGCCAGACTTGGTCTCAAAAAACTTATTTCTTATTCCTGGGGCAAGGCCCGGTGGCTCACGCCTGTAATCCCTCAAAAGCACAAATGCATTTTTTCTTTAAGCTAGCAATATCACTACTAGGAATCAGCCGTGAAGAAATGTGTCCACAGATAGGAAACAAACTATGCGCAAGGTATTTGCTGTATCATGATTTGCAATAGCAAATATTAGAAATAATAAGTCACTGAGTAAGTATGATGAATCTACACAACGTAATTGAACCTTACAAAGCTGAAAGAATGAGCAAGCTTCTTATATTCTACTCTTCATAAATCCTTAAAAGATGGTCATATTTTAGGTGAAAAAAAATCAAGACAAGAAAGTATATGTTGTATGTAACTTTTTCTCTAAGAAAAAGGGAAGATCAAAATATATACTCATGTTGGTTCTATTTGCATAAAGAACTACCCAGAGAGCCATGTGAGGGACTTCTTAATGTATATTTTTATATTGTTTTTATTTTTCTTTTCCTATTACTATTATCTTTTACAGATTGAGTCTTGCTCTGTTGCCCATCCTGGAATGCAGTGGTGTGAACATAGCTCACTGCAGCCTGGAACTCCTGGACACAAATGATCCTCCCACCTTAGCCTCCTGAGTAGTTGGGATACAAGGGTGTGCCACCACTGGGTGCAGTGGCTCACGCCTGTAATCCCAGCACTTTGGGAGGCTGAGGTGGGTGGATTACCTGAGGTCAAGAGTTCAAGAACAGCCTGGCCAACCAACACGGTGAAACCCCATCTCTACTAAAAGTACAAAAAGTACCCAGGCGTGGTGGCAGATGCCTTTAATGCCAGCTACTCGGGAGGCTGAGGTGGGAAAATCGCTTGAACCTGGGAGACGGAGGTTGCAGTGAGTCAAGATAGCGCCACTGCACTCTAGCCTAGGCAATAGAGGGAGACTCCTTCTCAAACAACAACAAAAACAAAACAGGAAAAAAAAAAAAAAGGATGTGCCACCACATCCAGCTTATTTACTTTTTTGTAGAGGTGGAGTCTTGCTATGTTGCCCAGGCTGGTCTCAGCCTCCTGGGCTCAATCGATCCTCTTGTCTTAGTCTCCCAAAGTGCTGAGATTATAGGTGTCAGCCACGTGCCTGGTCTCATTTTTATTTTTGAATTATCTATTTGGATTTATTTCCTATTCAAAAAGCTAAAACAAACAAAAAATATGCAATGTCCAAAGGCTGATTTAAATGTGTAAAAAACATAACATAATGAGAAATGCTATAGACTCTCCCATCCAAGACCTAAGATGGGGCAGGCGGTCTGTCAGAGGAAGATGGAGGAGCCTCTGTGAACCTCAGGACCCCAAAGCTTGCTGGAAAGAGAACACAGTAATTTTGGAGGACAAACTGCCTTCTTTTAAGAGATCAATCAGTAATGTGTGAGAGATAAGAATGAAATGATGACAAAATATGGTTTCTGGAAATTGAAACAACAGTTCCTTAGTGAAGCCAATAGGTTATTGGTGACCTGCTCATTTACTTGAGGGCAAAGTTTTTATGAAATGGCTAGAGAAGATGAGAAGGGAAAAACAAACAAACAAAAAAAAGATAAAGGAAGGTACATAAAAAAAGATAAAAAGATAAAAAAAAGATAAAGATGGGTTGTCTGAGGATCTGATTTCACTGGGAGTCAGTTTTTCCAGTGCTTTCTGAGCACCTGCCATTGTCAGCTTCTTCCCTGGGTGATAGCTCTTGGGATTTCCTACCATTTGCAATGACAAAGCCACATGGGTCACAGAAGCAAAGCAAACTGCCCACGGTCACACAGCAAGGAAGCAAGGAAGGGTTAGCAACCCATTAGTTTAACGGCTGACCCAGTGCTCAGCATGTTTGCCCCACCCTGCTGCCTGCACACCGTTCTTCCAGTCCAGGAAGGAGAGCACCCCCTGTCATTACTACCCCCACTCCCCTTCCCCCATTTCAACTTCCTTTTTTTTTTTAGACAGTCTCACTCTGTCGCCTGGGGCTAGAGTGCAGTGGCGCAATCTCAGCTCACTGCAACCTCCGCCTCCCGGGTTCAAGCAATTCTCCTGCCTCGGTCTCCCGAGTAGCGGGGATTACAGGCACCCACCACCATGCCCGGCTTACTTTTGTATTAGTAGAGACTGGGTTTTGCCATGTTGGCCAGGCTGGTCTTGAATTCCTGACCTCAGGTGACCTGCCCACCTTGGCCTCCCAAAGTGCTGGGATTACAGGAGTGAGCCACCACACCCAGCCGGCTTCCTGAACCTTGATTCTGGCTTCTACCTATAGTGTTCACAAAGATAGACATGTGTTGGAGTGAGGCAAACAAAGGAAGGTAGCAGGATGGGAACAAGGCAGGCTAAGAACAGCTGTCCAGGAGGGGCATGGTTGCTCATGCCTGTAATCCTATCACTTTGGGAGGTTAAGGTAGGAGCAGCTCTTGGGCAACAAAGCAAGACTCTATCTCTTCAAAGAAAAAAAAAAAAAAGAACAGCTGCTGGTTTCCATTGAGAAAGGTGGACCTGGTTTTGTTGGATTAGATTTTCCATAGAAGTGGTAAATAAATCTAGTCTTCTAATTTTTAAATGGTGATGAATAATTTAAAAAATCTTAAGGCTCTGTACAGGCTAAAAAAATCAGGCCTCTAGTTTCCAACTAGGTACATAATAACTAGGCAGACAAATGGAAAAATCTCCCACTTTCCCATTCTTCCTTTTCTTTTGAGATGTTTCGCTCTGTTGCCCAGGCTAGAGTACAGTGGTGTGATCACAGCACACGGCAGTCTCAAACTCCTGGGCTCAAGCCATTCTCCCATCTCAGCCTCCAGAATAGCTGGCCCTATAGGCATGTACCACCACATTTGGCTAAAAATTATTTTTATAGAGACGGGGGTCTCACTATGTTGCCCACGCTGGGCTCAAACTCCTGGATTCAAAGCAATCTCCACCTTTGCCTTCCAAAGTGTTGGGATTACAGGCGTGAAGCAGCACGCCTGACTTTCCCATTATTTCTTTTCTCTTTTTTCTGAGACAGAGTCTCACTCTGTCACTCACGCTGGAGTGTAGTGGCGCAATCTTGGCTCATTGCAAGCTCCGCCTCCCAGGTTCAAGCGATTCTCCCACCTCAGCCTCCCAAGTAGCTGGGATTACAGGGGCATGCCATCACACCCCGCTAATTTTTGCATTTTTAGTAGAGACGGAGTTTCACTGTGTTGGCCAAGCTGGTCTTGAACTCCTGACATCAAGTGATCCACCCGCCTCAGCCTCTCAAAGTGCCAGGATTACAGGCATGAGCCACCGTGCCCGGACTCCTATTATTTCTTTATCTTGATGCCATGGACCTGTTCTGAGGGGACTTCTTTAAGGACATCCCACTAAAACAACATAAATCTATTAGACAAAGAGCAGGACTGTTTGAAAGTCAGGTAGGGCTGGGCGTGGTGGCTCACTCCTGTAATCCCAGCACTTCGGGAGGTGAAGCGGGTGGATCACCTGAGGTCAGAAGTTCAAGACCAGCCTGGCTAACATGGTGAAACCCTGTGTCTACTAAAAACACAAAAAATTAGCCAGGTGTCGTGGCACATGCCTTTAATCCCAGCTACTAGGGAGACTGAGGCAGGAAAACCACTTGAACCCAGTAGATGGAGGTTGCAGTGAGCCGAGATCGTGCCATTACTCTAACTTGGGCAAGAAGAGTGAAACTCCATCAAAAAAAAAAAAAAGAAAGAGAGAGAGAAAGAAAGCCAGCCAGGTAGACACTGGCTTTGCAACACCCCTTCCCTTCATTCCCCATGTGTGCCTCCAGGCTGATGTGGGCCTTTAAGTTACCTTCCTTCATGGAAAGCCTGATACAAAACCCCTGTCACTTTTCCTTTGCATTTTCTGTGTAACTTGACTTCTGGGGCCCAGTTTACTACCAAATTACCTAGGATAAACAAGTCATGCTAAGATCCTCTTTTCCTTTCCAAATCCAAACAGCAGCTGGCAGACAGAAATGGTTATTTATAACCTGCACACTGTTAACGCGCATTTGCTTGGTTTAGAAATGCTTAGCCATGTGTTCTTCCACGAGCTTCGGGCTTCATAATTACATAACAGCTTGGGGACAATGCTGCGTGGTGGCTGAGAGGGGAGGCTCTGGGTCAGCAGGTCTCACTTAGCTACTCATTACCCATTTGGGAGTTCTATTAGTCCTAACTCCATTTAAGTCTATTGTCAGGGTTAAGGCACTACATGTAAAATGCTCAGAACAGCGCCCTGCATACAGTAAGTACTTAGCAGTTATTAGTTCCCATAAACTGCTGACTATTCATGGATCACAGCCATTTCAATTGAACTTGGGCTTCCAAATAGATCTGGAGTCTGTTCATTCCTATCATCCCTCTTTCCAAACCAGGCCCCCGTCAACTCCCCCTGGACTTTTTTTTTTTCTGTTTTATTTATGTATGTATGTATGTATGTATTTATTTATTTATTTGAGACAGGCTCTTGCTCTGCTGCCCAGGCCGGAGTGCAGTGGGCATGGTCATGGCTCACTGCAGCCTCAACCTACTGGGCTCAAGTGATCCTCCTGCCTCCGCCTCCTAAGTAGCTGGGACACAGGTGTATGCCACCATGGCGAGTTTTTTTTTTTTTTTTTTTTTTTTTTTAATTTAGTAGAGATGGGTCTCACTGTGTTGCTCAGCTGGTCTTGGACTCCTGGGTTCAAGCAATTCTACCCGCCTCAGCTTCCCAAAGTGCTGGGATTAGAGGCATGAGCCACCATGCATGACCAACTTTTTCAACAGCCACCTAGTAGGTATCCCTGCCTCCACTCTTGGCTGGATTTTCCTATGGCAGCCATATAAAAACCAGACCCTACCACTTGCCTGCTTGACCTTCTAATGTTTCCCTGTGCATGTAGAAAAGAATCCGAGCCCCATTCTGACCAGGCTCTGCATGGCCTGGCCCATGGGATATTCTGGACCTCTCCTCCCTCTTCCCTGCAGCCCTACTGTCTTTCTTCTTTGTATTTAGAGAAGGAACCTTGCTCTGTTGCCCAGGCTGGACTGCAGTGATGTGATCACAGCTCACTGCAGCCTCAACCTCCCAGGCTCAAGCGATCCTCCCAAGTGGACTCCTGCGTAGCTGGGACCACAGGCATGCGCCACTGCACCTAGTCCCACATCCTTCTTCTGCTCCATAGACCCAAGACTCCTTCCTGCCTCAGGGCCTTGGCCCTCTCCTCTGGGCCGAGAGCACTCATGCCCTGGTCTTATGAGGGATCCTTCTTAGCAATGCGATTTCAGCTTAAAACAACCCACCTCTCCAGAGGGACCCAGCCCTCAGTCCTCCCTGTCTTAACCTTCTGCATGGCACTTACTGACATTTTCTTATTAATATGTTTGTGGTCTGTCTACCCAACCAAAAATAAGCCCCATGAAACCAGAGGCTGCTGTCTGGCTTATCACTGAATTCTCCACACCTGGAATAGTGCCTAGAATGGAGTGTGCATCAGTAGAAATTTCTGAAATGGATGAACGAGTGAATGACTGAATTTCTGAATAGACAATGCTGGAAGGGACGGGAGGCATGACCATGTACTGCAGTGAAGACGTCATCCGCTCTGCTCTTGCAATGTGCTTTCCTGACCCCTTCCTCCTGCTCTTTCTGGGATGGTGAAACAAAATATGACAAAGTCAGTTTAATACCCTAGTGAAGATAATTGGAAAATATTGATTTTTTTTTTCCATTTGAAATAGTAAAGATAAGTAAATGCTACACTTCTTTAATCTAATCAGCGGCTTATGTGTCAACACACTTCCCAGGCTGAAATATATTTTAATCTACCTCTGTATCCATCAGACAAGCTCCTAAACCCATTCCCACTCTGCACTCCAACCCAGCCTCATCCAGCCGTCCCAGCTCCCCATAGTATACAAGTGAAGACTTTGCACTTGTGAAAACGTGCACGGGTGTGTATGTGTACCCTAATTAAAGTGTCTTTTGAGTATTTGCATCTCCCAAAAATGATCTGCCAATCTGCCTTGATAAATGCTGGAAGTAGTGCATGAGATCTCCCAGAATCCTATGGAAAGGAGATGTGTTCCTTCTCCACGTAGCTGAGTTGTACTGAGAGGCTACCAAGCACCAGGCCCTGTTCTAAGGGTTTTAGATGGATGAATTCACAGGATTCACCTAGCATCCCTATGGGAAGGTCCTATTATTATTATTACTGTTATTATTATTATTATTATCATTATTATTTTTTGAGACAGAGTCTCACTCTGTCGCCCAGGCTGGAGTGCTGTGGCGCGATCTCGGCTTACTGCAACCTCCACCTCCCAGGTTCACGCCATTTTCCTGACTCAGTCTGCCGAGTAACTGGGACTATGGGCACCCGCCACCATGCCCGGCTAATTTTTTTTGTATTTTCAGTAGGGACAGGGTTTCACCGTATTAGCCAGGATGGTCTCGATCTCCTGACCTTGTGATCTGCCTGCCTCGGCCTCCCAAAGTGCTGGGATTACAGGCGTGAGCCACCCTGCCCGGCCTTACCATTATTATTTTTTTGAGATAGGGTCTCCCTCTGTCGGCCAGGCTGGAGTCAAAGTGGTGTGATCATGGCTCACCATAGTAACTTCGACTTTCTGGGCTTCAGTGATCCGCTCACCTCAGCCTCCTAAGGAGCTAGGACTACAGGCATGTGCCACCAAGCCCAGCTAATTTATAACATTTTTTGGTAGAGCTGGGGTCTGCCATATTGCCCAGGATGGTCTCAAACTCCTGAGTTCAAGCAGTCCTCCTGCATCAGTCTCCCAAAGTGCAGGAATTGTAGGCATGAGCCACTGCCCTTGGCTGACAACAGATTTTTTTTTTTTTTTTTTGAGACAGAGTCTTGCTCTGTTGCCCAGGCTGGAGTGCAGTGGCGTGATCTCGGCTCACTGCAAGCTCCGCCTCCTGGGTTCACACCATTCTCCTGCCTCAGCCTCCTGCGTAGCTGGGACTACAGGTACCTGCCACCACGTCTGGCTAATTTTTTGTATTTTCAGTAGAGACAGGGTTTCACTATGTTAGCCAGGATGGTCTCGATCTCCTGACCTCATGATCCACCCGCCTTGGCCTCCCAAAGTGCTGGGATTACTGGCGTGAGCCACCACGCCTGGCCAACAACAGATTTCTTTATGAAACTGAAGAATATTCTTAGGTATGCAGTGTGTATTTAGGTGTTGGAAACTGACATAAGCAGTGTAAGGAAATAAACTCTGGTCAGGACAGTCATTTACATTACCTAGCCCCTGCAGGCCTCTACATGTGTGACCCCTGCAAGGGAACTTCAGGGTTCTGAGCTACTTCCAAGTCCCCAAAATGGGACCCTAGGCTAGATCTATCAAGTCCCTTCTAGCTCTAACTTTTGGGATATTAGAGAGTTCATGAAATGTTTCTAAATAGTTTGGGACTCATTGCAGGGGAAAAACATACACATACACACACACACACACACACACACACACACTGCACTGCAGGTTCACTTAGAGTTTAGAAAAGTGTGGTGGGCCCTGCAGGTGACCAGATATCTGTAGTGCTCTGACTTCCTGCCAGGCGCTACGTTTACCCATAACTTTCCTCTCCCCAAAGGACATGTTAAATCAGAGGGTCCACTGCTAAGGGTGGTCAAGGCAGCAGTGGGCTCTGAAGCGAAGTGGGAGCTGGGAAAGAAAGCGATCACTAGGAAAGTAAATTGGGCTAGGACAGGAATGCTAATGGGAGAGCACGGGGAGCAGCTGCGGGGGACAGGATAGGTAGCTAGGAGCGGGAATAGTATGAGGACTGGGTTGTCTGGGGAAACCATACATATCCACTAGAGAAAAAGGACCAGGCCGGGCGAGGTGGCTCACGCCTGTAATCCTAGCACTTTGGGAGGCCAAGGTGGGTGGATTATCTAAGATCAGGAGTTCAAGACCAGCCTGACCAATATGGTGAAACCCTGTCTCCACTAAAAAAAAAAACAAAAAACAAAAAAATTGACAGGCATGGTGGTAGGCACTTGCAGTCCCAGCTACTCAGGAGGCTGAGACAGGAAAATTGCTTGAACCCGTGAGGCAGAGGTTGCAGCGAGCCAAGATCACACCACTGCACTCCAACCTGGGTGACACAGCGAGACTGTCTCAAAAAAAAGAGAAAAAAAAAAAGGAGAGAAAAAGGATCCAACCACGGTCCCTGGAAGCTTGGCCTGGAAGCTTGGCTACAAGGCCCTTTCCTCTGTCTACTTTATGGAGACTGTCCAGCAATTCACCAGGGAATAAATCCGTTAATCTCTTTCCTGGTTACAGTGTCAACCCAGCAAACACTCATGGGATCTGCCTGTGCCAGTGTTGGGCATACAAAGGAAAGAAGTGAGTCTCTACCCTCAAAGAGGGAGAAAGGCATGGAGCCCGTTCCTGTGATACAACACATGCATGACTAGCTATGGGGTCCGCCATCGGGGAGGAGCTAATTCTGCAGGTGGTGCTGGTCACTGCAATTTACAGTGTGGAAGTGACTTGAAAGAACGGCACAGCTGGCAGGGAACACAGCGCAGGCAAGGCAGAGAGATGGGAAAGAAATGGTGTACTCCAGAGACGGCCAACCTTCCCAAGTGTCTTGGGCTGGGATTGAAATCTCAGATGCCTGCAAAGGAGGCCAATATGCTCAATGGAAGAAGTGAGCACCAGATGACAGGTAACACCAGCCAGAAGGGGTCATCGACATGTCCCAGGTCAAGGGGGTGGCCACTGTTCAGTGCTAGAGGACCAGAGCTATGTGACAAGGAAGTGCTGAGGGCCCAAAGCACCCTGTTTATCAAGAGACTGAGAAGTCCAGGTTCTTATGTGAAATTACTTCTTTTTTTTTTTTTCTGAGACAGAGTCTCACTCTATAGCCCAGGCTGGACTGCAGCAGCATGATCTCGGCTCACTGCAACCTCTGCCTCCCAGGTTCAAGTGATTCTCCTGTCTCAGCCTCCTGAATAGCTGGGATTACAGGCGTCCACCACCACGCCCAGCTAATTTTTTATTTTTAATTTTAAATTTTGTATTTTTAGTAGAGATGGGGTTTCACCATGTTGGCCACACTAGTCTCAAACTCCTGACCTCGTGATCTGCCCGCCTCAGCCTCCCAAAGTGTTGGGATTATAGGCGTGAGTCACCACACCTGGCTTTTTTCTTTTTTTTTTAGACAGAATCTTGCTCTGTCGCCCAGGCTGGGCGTGCAGTGGTGCAATCTAGGCTCATTGCAACCTTTGCCTCCCAGATTCAAATGATTTCCCCCTCCTCGGACTCCCAAGAAGCTGGGATTACAGGCAGCTGCCACCATGCTCAACTAATTTCTGTACTTTTAGTAGAGACGGGGTTTCACCATGTTGGCCAGGCTGGTCTCAAACTTGTGACCTTAAGTGATCCACCTGCCTTGGCCTCCCAAAGTGCTGAGATTATAGGTATGAGCCACCATGACCTATTTTTTTTTTTTTTGAGACAGAGTCTTGCTCCGTTGCCCAGGCTGGAGTGCAGTGGCATGATCACAGTTCATTGTAGTCTCAACCTCCTGGGCTAAGGTGATCCCACCTTAGCTTCCTGAGTAGCTGAAACCACAGGCATCTGTTGACATGCCGAAATAAGTTTTAACAATTTTTTGTAGAGATGGGGTCTCACTGTGTTGGCCAGGCTGATCTCAAACTCCTGGGCTCAACTGATCCTCCCGCCTCGGCCTCCCAAAGTGCTAGGATTACAGGCATGAGCCACCATGCCTGGCCTGAAATCACTGTTTTTGAATATGTAAAAACATATTGATAGACGCTGTATAGTGCAGTATAAAACCTCTGGGTATGAGAGCAGGTAGGCGAGCGTCTAAAAAGATGAGGCTGGAGGGGAGCTAATTTCCTAGAGAAATTCTCTACTTCAAGGTGATATGATCCACAGGGCAATTGTTAAAGCTGTAAAGCCCCATGGGACATCATGCTTTCTTACTTTTACATAAAGTGCTCTGCAAACAGTGTGAAGTTCTTTCCTGCAACCAACCACATTGCTCTGCATTAGCCTACTCCCATTTGGAAACAGAGAAGCAGTCATGGGACCAGATGCTGAGGGAGCTGGGAATATAGTCAAAACGGGTGCCTTTCAAAATGTATATTCTTCCATCAGCCCAGTGGCCAGGCCCCCACAGACTTACTCTCCAGATGTGAAAACCTGGCAGTGACAGGGCTAAGATGGGCCTTCCATAACATACTAACAAGTGTAGGCCTTACACGACTGAGTCCTGGCTCTGCTACCTACTAGGTGTGCGGTATAAAACAGACACAATCAGCATATCCCATTGAGCTGTCTTAGGAATCAAATCAGATCCGCCATGGCAACCGTCAGCAACAGTTTTCTGTAAAGGGCCAGATAGTAAATATTTTTGACCTATGGGCCACACAGTCTCTTTCACAACTATTCAACTCTCAAGAAAAAGCAACAGACTGTACGTATGTGAAAGGGTGTAGCTGCATTCCAATAAAACTTTATTTACAATAGCAGGCAGTGGGCCACACTGCTTTGGGAAAGGGGAAGACCTCTACAAATATTATCTTCTAAGGACTCCCATGTTGAAATGTAGTCATCTGTTTATGTCTGCTTTCTCACCATACTATGAAGTTTCTAAAGGCAGATAATATATTCCTTTTTTCAGATTAAAACAAAAAGAAGCTGGGCATGGTGACTCATGCCTGTAATCCCAGCACTTTGGGAAGCCAAGGTGGGCAGATCACTTGAGGTCAGGAGTTCAAAACCAGCCTGGCCAACATAGTGAAATTCCATCTCTACAAAAAATACAAAAATTAGCCAGGTGTGGTGGCAGATACCTGTAATCCCAGCTACTCGTGAGGCTGAGTCAGGAGAATCACTTGAACCCAGGGAATAGAGGCTGCAGTGAGCTGAGATCACACCACTGCACTCCAGCCTGGGTGAGAAAACATGACTCTATCTAAAAATAAAAAACAAACAAACAAAAAGAATAAGTATAGTCCAGTATGGCACACAAGGAAGTCCACAGGAGTTTTCAAAACTGTACAAGTTAATACGAAAGTAGAATTCTAAGTACAAATGCTGACAGACACAATGAGAGAAGCCAGTCATTAGACAGGCCACCTCCCTCCTAAGGGGGAAAGTCTCCACCTAACTTGGGTGGCGGGACAATTGTTGCCATGCAGAATTCTGATTTGGTGTTAACAGACTCTATTGATATTTTCAAGAAAACACCATAATCAAGTATTTATGAGAAATCTGCTCATTTTCCAAGGTTGACAACTAATTCAACAATTTAAAAAACAAAACATTAAGAGCCAAATAAACATGCATGTGGGCTGTTTCAGCCCAGAGGCTATTACTGTGCAAGCTCTGATATAAAGAATTCATTTCCAGCCAGGCACAGTGGCTCATGCCTGTAATCTTAGCAACTTGGGAGGCCAAAGTGGGAGGATCGCTTGAACTCAGGAGATTGAGACCAGCCTGGACAACATAGAAAGACCCTCATCTCCACAAAAAATAAAAAATTAGCTGGGCATAGTGGCACACACCTATAGTCCCAGCTACTTGGACAGCTGACATAGGAAGATCGCTTGAGCCAAGAGATGGACGCATCAGTGAGTTATGATCTCACCAGTGCACTCCAGCCTGGGCAACAGAGCAAGACTCTGTCTCAAAAAAAAAAAACCACGCCTGTAATCATAGCACTTTGGGAGGCCAGGAGGTGGGGTTGGATCACCTAAGGTCAGGAGTTCGAGACCAGCCTGGGCAACATGGTGAAACCCCATCTCTACCAAAAATACAAAAATTAGTTGGGCATGGTGGCACGTGCCTGTAATCCCCGCTACTTGGGAGGCTGAAGCAGGAGAATCGTTGGAACTTGGGAGGTGGAGGACACAGTGAGCCAAGATCCGCCACTGCACTCCAGCCTGGGCTATAGAGTGAGACTCCGTCTCAAAAAAAAAAAATCAACTTCATAGAAAAATGTCAAGAATAGTACAATGAATTCCCATATCCCCTTCACCTGGATTCAATCTTACCCATTTTGGTATCTCTGAATTCCAGTACACAGAAGGCACCGAAATGTTGAATTATGGAATGAATCTCATAAGGAAAAATAAGCAAAACATTATGTGCCGACTTCCTATAAGTTAAAGTGACAGGGAAGAATGAACTCTGAAAAAATCTGAGAGAAAAGAAATTAATCAGATAGAAGGATCGAACAAGAAGAAAACAGAACAGACACAAAGGCTACATGGGATGCACGTTTATTTCACCTGCTGAATGCTTGCTTTGTTTTATTGCATTTGATTGCCATTTTACTTATTTATTTATTTTTTGCTGGGTTTAAGTAGTAAGAGAAACAGACAAATCACCAAGAAGCCAGGTAAATACCACACAAGGAAAGGAGAGACCAGCTAAACCGATGGTGTACTCTCAGCAAAACCTTCCTAATTCAACCATCACCTGTTTGCAGTCTGGGATTATTTGGACAAGCGAGGCTAAAATTCATCTTGGCATTATTAATTATTTGAGAAAGTTTGCTAAGCAAATGAACAGTATAAACAGGGGAAATGTTGAATATTTGCTCTAGGGGAGCAGTGAAAAGCAAATGAACAGCTTCCAAATCCTTTCTAATTATATCGATGTGCAGAACTTTTGTCTAATTATTATGTTCCTTGAAAATGAAATAGAATTTTTTTTTCCTAAACCATTTCTTATGTTTAAAGCACTGGGGAAAATTCAACTTTAACAGAAAGGCGAACATTTTCATAGGCAGAACACACACACTGCCAATGTACCTTCATGTAAATAAAAAATGTCAAACATTGGATTTTCTGTTAAGCAAAGAGTGTGCTAATTACAAAAGTTATCATTTGCTAGAAAGTTTCATCAGCACACTTTCCTCTTCTGTCAACCGTGTGGAAGAAGTCTGCCTGTTTGCAGATAATGATAGCATCAGCCACTATGTAGGAACTTTTTTTTTTTTTTTTTGAGACAGAGTCTCAGTGGTCCAGGCTGGAGTGCAGTGGCACAATCTCAGCTCATTGCAGCCTCTGCTTCGCAGGTTCAAGCAATTCTCTGCCTCCGTCTCCCGAGTAGCTGGGATTATAGGCACCCGCCACCACGCCTGGCTAATTTTTGTATTTTTAGTAGAGACAGGATTTCACCATCTTGGCCAGGCTGGTCTTGAACTCCTGACCTCATGATCCACCCGTCTCAGCCTCCCAAAGTCAGGCGTGAGCCACCGCACCCGGCTGTAGGAACTTTTTTTTTTTTTTTTGAGATGGAGTTTTGCCCTTGCTGCCCAGGCTGGAGTGCAATGGCACAATCTCGGCTCACTGCAACCTCTGCCTCCCCGGTTCAAGTGATTCTCCTGCCTCAGCCCCCCAAGTGGCTAGGATTACAGGCATGCGCCACCACACCCTGCTAATTTTGCATTTTTTAAGTAGAGATAGGGCTTCTCCATGTTGGTCAAGCTGGTCTCGAACTTCTGACTTCAGATGATCCACCCACCTTGGCCTTCCAAAGTGCTGGGATTACAGGTGTGAGCCACTGCCCCCAGCCAGGAACATTTTTTTATATGCCAGACTTGACACATTGTTTCATTGAAGCCACAAAACAAGGTAGGCTTCATTATCATGTCCATTTTACTGACAGGAAAACCAAGGCTCAGAGAGGTCAAAGTGTACAGCAGAGACTCAAACCCAGGGCTATCTGGCCCCCAAACCTAAGAACATTACGCTGCATCACAGAGACAGATAGGACCTGCCCAAAGTCAAAATCAAAAGGCCAGGGAAAGGGTTGTGAAAAGCTATGGTGATTAAGACATGCAGAATAAACTATAGTCCAGTTTGGAGGGCATCTGCTAGACACTTAAGCCTTTGTGAGTTTAGGAAGTAAACATCTTTCTAATAAGGCCAGGCTTGGCTTATCTAGTTGGTTAGAATCACAATAAGGTATGCTTCACTTTATCCAATAAATAGGCATGTGCCTATAAAATTATGTGTAAATCAGGGCCAGGTGCGGTGGCTCACCGCCATAATCCCAGCACTTTGGGAGACAGAGGCGGGTGGATCACCTGAGGTCAGGAGTTCGAGACCAGCCTGACCAACATGGTGAAACCCCCATCTCTACTCACAAAAGACAAAAAGTTAGCCAGCCGTGGTGGCGTGTGCCTGTAATCCCAGCTACTCAGGAGGCTGAGGCAAGAGAGTCGCTTGAACCTGGGAGGCAGAGGTTGCAGTGAACCACGATCACGCCACTGTACTCCAGCTTGGGTGACAGAGCGAGACTCTGTCTCAAAAAAAAAAAAAAAAAAGTGTAAATAAAGTTTTAAAAATTGGAACAGAAAATGGGATTCTTCAGAGGTCAAATATGACCCTAGGTAAATACTTCGGAGAATGAATTTTTCCTTTTGGGGACCAATTTGAAAATGAACATATTCCTCCATTGGGCTACAATAACGTCCTAAGATTGCAAGTGCAGAGATGCTCATTGGAAGGCACAAAGCAGCCTTCCTGAAAATAGCAATGTTTCTCAAAGTGTGTTCTGCAGATCCTGGGAGAAGGAGGGGTCCACAAAGACAAAAGTATTTTAATCATAATTCGAAGGGTTTTTCACTGTGTTGATTTTTTTTTTTCTTTTGAGACAGTCTCACTCTGTTGTCCAGGCTGCAATACAGTGGCGTGATCTTGGGTCACTGCAACCTCCGCCTTCTGGGTTCAAGCGATTCTCTTGCCTCAGCCTCTTGAGTAGCTGGGACCACAGGTATGCGCCACCACACCCAGCTAATTTTTGTATTTTTAGTAGAGACAGGGTTTCACCATGTTGGCCAGACTAGTCTCAAACTCCCAACCTCAGGTGATCCGCCCACCTTGGCCTCTCAAAATGCTGGGATTATAGGCATGAGCCACCCCGTCTGGCCCTGTGTTGACATTTGTTCTTACGACACAAAGCGATGATGGGTAAAACTGCTTGCGGCCTGAATCGAGGCAGTGTTACCACAATGTACTAGACATCTTCCCTCCCTGCTTCCTCCCTCCCTTCTTCCCTCCCTCCCTTCTTTCCTCCTTCCTTTCTCTCTCCCCTCCCTCCCTTCTTTCCTTCCTTCCTCTCTCTCTCCTCTCTCCCCCTACCCCACCCCCTGCTCTCTCTCTCTCAACAAGGTCTTTTTGCCCAGGCTGGAGTGCAGTGGCACAATCATGGCTCACTGTAGCCTCAACCTCCTGGGCTCAAGTGATCCTGAGTGGCTGGGACTATAGGCACGAGCCACCACACCCCGCTAATTTGTTACTTTTTGTAGAGGTGGGGTCTCACTAAGTTGTCCAGGCTGGTCTTGACCTCCAGGACTCAAGTGATCTTCCCACCTCGGTCTCCTGAGTAGCTAGAACCACAAGTGCATGCTACCATACCTAATTTTATTTTATTTATTTTTATGTATTTATAAATTTATTTATTTATTTATTTTGTAGAGATGGAGTCTCACTATGTTGACGAAGCTGGTCTTGAATTTCTGGGCTGAAGAGATCATCTTGCCTTGGCCTCCCAAAGTGTTGGGACTATAGGTGTGAGCCACTGAACCCAACCATTAGGACATTCTTAAATAAAAATAATTGTTTGTTTGTTTTACTGTGAGTACATGGCAGTAAAGAATATAATAGACAAATTATGGTTATTCAGACTCGGGGATTTGGCAGAAATTTTCTCAAATATAAAATAAGTGAGTCTGTCACTTCAAGGAAACAGCTGACAATATTTGTTGCCAATGTTAAAATTCAAGCTGTCAAGTGAAAACAAGTTGAAAACTTGTTTCCATTACCTTGAGTTTGATAGTTTCCTAATTACTTAAACTCCTTTTTAGGTGGTGATATTAACAAATGTGATTTTTTAAAATACTGTATAATGGCATCTGAAAGGTCAACCTTTAGATTTGCATAACGTACTGAACCAACATTTTCTAAACAACCAATGGCTAATGTTATAAAACCATATATGGGTAAAACAGTCAATGAAAGGGCAAGATAGACCCCTGGATTTTAATGTAACACAGTATAAAAGTTCACCTGTAAGGTTTTAGATGACACACTGTCACTAACCTTTAAGAAACTGCCACTTGTGGCCTGGCACGGTGGCTCACGCCTGTAATCCCAGCACTTTGGGAGGCCAAGGCAGGCAGATCACCCGCCTTGGGAGTTCAAGACTAGTCTGACCAACACAGAGAAACCCCATCTCTACTAAAAGTACAAAATTAGCCGGGTGTGGAGGATATGCCTGTGATCCCAGCTACTCGGGAGGCTGAGGCAGGAGAATCGCTTGAACGTGGAAGGTGGAGGTTGCGGTGAGCTGAGATCACGCCATTGTACTCCAGTCCAGGCAACAACAGTGAAACTCTGTCTCAAAAAAAAAAAAACCTGCACCTTGTAGGCTGGGCATGGCGGCTCAGGTCTGTAATGCCAGCACCTTGGGAAGTGGAGGCAGGCTGATCACCTGACCTCAGGTGATCTCTACTAAAAATAAAAATAAGTAGCTGGGCATGGTGGTTCACACCTGTAACCCTAGCTACTCGGGAGGCTGAGGCAGGAGAATCGCTTGAACCCAGCAGGCAGAGGTTGGCTGCAGTGAGCTGAGATCATGCTACTGCACTCCAGCCTGGACGACAGTGAGACTTTTTCTCAAAAAAAAAAAAAGAAGAAAACAAAAAAAAGAAAAGAAACTGCCATTTGCTAACTTTTGTATAGTATCAAAGAAGAGTGTCTACAGTTATCTGAAAAGGCAATTAAAACATTTCTCTATGCTCCAATTATATATTTGTATGAGGCCAAATTTTCTTCATACACACCAGCCAAAACAGCATAACAAAACATTTTGAATCCTGAAGCAGAAATGAAAGTAGTTTTTCTATTTCTATTGAATAAACTTGAGAAAATGTAAAATAATGCTACTCTTCCTATTAACTTTGAGGCAAATGTAACTGTTGTCCACTAAAAATATTATTTATGTTCAGAAGTAATGGGTTTATTGTTGGAGTTTTTTTGAGACAGGGTCTAGCTATGTTGCCAGGCTGGTTTTGAACTCCTGAGCTCAAGCAAGCAATCCGCCCACCTCAGCCTCCCAAAGTGCTGGGATCACAGGTGTGAGGCACTGCAAGGGGCCCATTAGAGACAGGGTCTAGCTATGTTGCCCAGGCTGGTCTTGAACTCCTGAGCTCAAGCAATCCATCCACCTCAGCCTCCCAAAGTGCTGGGATCGCAGGTGTGAGGCACTGCACGTAGCCAACTATTATTATGAGCCACTGCACCTGGCCAATTATTATTATTGCTATTATTATTGGGATTTTTTTGAGACAGATCGCTCTGTTGCCCAGGCTGGAGTGCAGTGGCACGATCTCAGCTTCAAATGATTCTCCTGCCTCAGGCTTCCAACTAGCTGGGATTACAGACACACATCACCACAACGGCTAATTTTCAGCAGAGACAGGGTTTCACCATGTTGGCCAGGCTGGTCTCAAACTCCTGACCTCAAGTGATCCGCCCGCCTCGGCCTCCCAGAGTGCTAGGATTACAGGCATGAGTCCATGCCTGGCCCAATTTTTATTATTTTAAAAGGAACTAATTAATGGACATTTTACATTTTCTTAGTTTAAATCTCTGATATCATAAATACACATAAATATCATAAATATATACAAAGCTTTTTGAGGTAAGAGTATACAGGGGTCCCAAGGCTTAAAAGGTTTGAGAACTGATGTCCTATAGCAGAGTATACAGGGGTCCCAAGGCTTAAAAGGTTTGAGAACTGATGTCCTATAGCAACATTACATTGACCTTTTCAGAGGGCAAAATGGTAATGCACATTTTATAGTACCTCTAAAGTACAAGGGGCAAAGATATATTTTAAGAATATGACACAATGTTCAGTTGAAAACATTTTTTCCACACTACATTCAGTGAATATAAAAAGAATGTAGATTCCTCAGGAACAAATTCCCAAGAAGTGAGGGACAGTGCTGTAATTAGAAAAATGATCTGGATTCTAGCCCAGACCCTACCAGTCTCTCCAGACTTTGGTCTTCCCATCTGCAAAGTGAGATATCAGAATAGCCTATTTTCCATTTGCTTCCAATTGTCAATACCATGACTCTAACCAGGGATCCCTAAATAGGGGCCCCATAAGCTGTCTCTGGCCTTCAGACTGATTGGCCATCCCTGTTTTTGAGAAGTACCCCATGAGGACAATCAGCTGGTGCTTGGTGAGCAGCTTTCCTTTCAGGTGAGAAATTGATTTTCAGTTACAGTCTCAGTCCAACTCGCTAGACTCTCCTCTGCGGACATCTGCATTTACAACCTAACCGGTCCAAATCTCAAACTCTATAATTCAGCTCCAGAGACAGACTGTCTGGGTTTCTCACCCACTCTGCTATATGCTGGCTGTTTGACTTTGGGCAAGTTTCCTTAACACCTCTGAGCCTCAGTTTCATCATCTGTAAAATGGAACAACGCTGACCTCAAAAGGCTGGTATGAAGCTTAGCGAGGTGTTGCCCAAGAGTACTTACAGAGTTCTTGGTACTGGACAGCACTTTGTTAAAGGGGGCTATTATTATTAACGCCAAGGCACAGAAAGGGATTACTTCCTAAACGCCCTTCACACCCCACACCAATTCCCTTTCCCAGCACCTGACGATTGCACTCCCACAATTAAGCTTACCTTCATATCAACTCCCAAATCCCACAGCCACATCCCAACATTCACAAGACCCTCCTCAGACCTCTACTTCTCCTTCCCCACCCTACATCCCTTCACTGAGCTCCTGGCCAGTACCGGTTTCCTTCACGACCACAGCCGGGCAGAATGGTCACAGCACTGACCACTCCCCCAGCCTCTCCTCCGCGTTCCGGACCACTAAGCCTCCCTATCCCTCATTTCGGAGACCCCCTTGGGTCAGGAAGTGGTGGTCCAGGGGTTTATAGCCTAGGATTCTGCCCAAGGCGCGCTCGGGAGGGATGGGAGAATAACAGCCCGACCTCCCGGAGGGGCCCACGGACACTCACCGTCCATCCCCAGAGGCGGCGGTTCCGGGTGCTCGAACCGGAAGCGGCCTCTACACTGTTTGCAGTTCCCCTGGTTACTTCAGGGCCCCGGACCAATGGCGGTAGAGCTCCAATTACTGAGCCCGCCCCCGGGGAGTGACGTCCTGCCGGCGCACTGGAACTCCTCCTCCGAACCCCCGTCTGACCCACCCCGGGCCCGCTGGATCGTTGTGCGCAGGCGCGCTGGACCAAGGGCCGTGGAGGTGCGTTGCGCATGCGCCCCGGGCGCCGCCGACTGAAGTAGCAATGGACGCGTTGGAGTCGTTGTTGGACGAAGTCGCTCTGGAGGGGCTCGATGGCCTGTGTCTGCCAGCGCTGTGGAGCCGTCTGGAGACGCGAGTGCCGCCCTTCCCGCTGCCTTTGGAACCCTGCACGCAGGAGTTTCTCTGGCGGGCCCTCGCCACGCACCCGGGCATCAGCTTTTATGAGGAGCCTCGGGAGCGACCGGACCTACAGCTCCAGGACCGGTCAGCGGGCGGCCTGGCCTGGCGGGCGGGCGGGCGGGCGGGCGCAGGGCCCGGGGGCTGATGGAGCTGGGGGCGGGGCGGGAGAATGGAGTGGGGCCGTGTAAGTACTGTAGGCCTGATGATTGAGTTGGGGCGCGGCGGTTAGGCTAATTTGGGGTCCCTCAGGCCTGGCAGGGCCCTGGAGTCTGATGGAGTTGGCGCGGGGAGGGGGAGAATCTAGTGATGTACCGTTTTGTCCCTCTGTGTGTTTTGGTGTAATGGCGAACAAGATTGGGGATATTCTTCAGGCTTAAAAGAAGGTTTCCTTGATATTGGAGGGTAGAATTGGAGTAGGAAGACACTTTAGAGCCAGACTGGACACTCTTGAGATCAACGGACCCTCATGGAGTATTCATTAAGTGCAGATAGAGCGCCTGGGGCAACTCGA
Source organism: Piliocolobus tephrosceles (assembly GCF_002776525.5). NCBI lineage: Eukaryota > Metazoa > Chordata > Mammalia > Primates > Cercopithecidae > Piliocolobus > Piliocolobus tephrosceles. The sequence goes on along the minus strand of NC_045450.1, from coordinate 25,978,912 downwards.
GATCTGCATATCAGCACAATTAGCGATAATGCTAAAAGCTGACATTTATCAGGGACTTTATGGGTGAGGTGCTGTTCTTTCTTTCTTTTTTTCTTATTTGCGATAGAGTCTCACTCTGTGGCCCAGGCTGGAGTGCAGTGGCACGATCTCGGCTCACTGCAACCTCCGTCCGCCTCCCAGGTTCAAGCGATTCTTGTGCCTCAGCCTCCTAACTGGGATTACAGCGTGTTCCACCACGCCCGGCTAATTTTTGCATTTTTAGTAGAGATGGAGTTTCACCATGTTGGCCAGGCTGGTCGCGAACTCCTGATCTCAGACCATCCGCCCGCCTCGGCCGCCCAAAGTGCTGTGATCACAGGCCTGAGCCACCGCGCCCGGCCACAGTGCTGTTCTAAGAACCTGTTCTAGAAGCTTAGGAGCTTAAACTCACTTGATCCTCACTTGATTAAACTCCAAACTTTAAACAGGAGATTAAATTCACTTGATAGTCACCTATGAGGTGGGTGCTGTTATCTTCCTCATTTTACAGAGGAAGAAACTGAGTCACAGAGAGGGGTTATGTAATCTGTCTAAGGTTCTGGGGGCAATAAGTGACTAAGAATTGATTTGAACCCAGGCTATTTCCAGCGGCTGTGCTCTTAAGCCATATTGTGAGGGTCAGGGGAGGTTCCAAGAGATAATAATGTCCAAGACGTGCGGGGCTCATGCCTGTAATCCCAGTACTTTGGGAGGCTGAGGTGGGCGGATCACAAGGTCAGGAGTTCAAGATCCTCCTGACCAACATGGTGAAACCCCATCTCTACAAAAAATACAAAAATTAGTCTGGCATGGTGGCGCATTCCTGTAATCCCAGCTACTCAGGAGGCTGGGGCAGAAGAATCGCTTGAACCTGGGAGGCAGAGGTTGCAGTGAGCTGAGATTGCGCCATTGTACTCCAGCCTGGGTGACAGAGTGAGACTCCATCTCCAAAATAAAACAAAATAATGTCCAAGTCAAAACAGCCAGTTGGCAAAGAGGACTGTTGGAAAGAGAACAACAAATGTGAAGTAAGTGGCTGCAGTGTGGAATTAGAGGTAGGGAATGAGGAATAACTAGAACTGTGCTAAGATCCTTAACACAACATGTTATGTAATGTTTACAGCAACCTTAGGAGATGGGTAATATTCTCCCCATTTTCCTGAAGAGAAAAATTGAGGCCCTGAGGGGTCAAATGGCATGCTACAGGTCAACTAGCAAGGGTAGAACCCAGACTTTGGGGAAGATCTGAGTTCAGAATGTACTCTGCCCTTAGCCAAATTGGACTGGAATCAAGTCTTTTAACCTACTTAAAGCGTTTATCAGCTTGTAATCCCAGCACTTTGAGAGACAGAGGTGGGCGGATCACTTGAGGTCAGGAGTTCAAGACCAGTCCGACCAACATGGTGAAACCCCGTGTCTACTAAAAATACAAAAATTAGCCGGGCGTGGTGGTGGGTGCCTGTAATCCCAGCTAGGCTGAGGCTGCAGTGAGCCAAGATTGTGCCACCGCACTCCAGCCTGGGTGACAGAGGGAGAATCCATCTCAAAAAAAAAAAAAAAAGTTTATCCTTTATCAAAAGGATAGTGAGAAGTCACTGAAGAGAGGGTCAGACTAGGGCCAAAGAGTGAAGTTGAGAGATTTTTCGTAATCTAGTCATGGTCTGGCTTACCATGGTGGGTGTGGGATAAAGAGCACAGGCAGTCAAGACATAGCAGGCCAAAGAATCAAGAGGCTTTGGAGACTGATTGGATGTGAAGTGTAAGGAAGGTAGGAATCAAGGGTGATGCCCTCTGGTGGCTGCTGTTTGGGCATCAGCCAAACAGGCTGCTGAGCGAACCCTGATTCTCATCTCTGAGGCTGGGAACATGGAAGAACAGCATGGGGGTTGAGTCTGGGGGAGGTGGGGACTTTGCTGAAGGGACATGTGACACATTGAGCTTTAGGTTCTTTTGAGTTGTCCAAGTGAAGAGTCTTAATTAGTAAACATCTGGCTTCGTGGGAGTGAAAGCAGGCCAGAGGGAGGGACTGAGCTAGACATTTGTGAGTCATTCTGTGCAGCTGGTAATTAAAGCGGCTGGCTAAGATCAACCCTGAGAGAGAGTGTTGTGTGGTTGGAGGTCTTGAGACATAGCCCTGCAGTGCACCTACATTTCAAGGCTGGATGGAGGGTGAGGGACTTTCAAAAGAAGATGGAGGCGGTGTGGCTGGAGAGGTAGAGGACAGTCAGGTCAGAGTGTTGTTCTGGAAGTTTGGGAGGAGACAGGATGATTTAAGAACGGAGGGTTGGGCTGGGTGTGGTGCCTCACGCCTGTAATCCCAGCACTTTGGGAGGCCGAAGCTGGTGGATCACTTGGCCAACATCGTGAAACCCTCTCTCTACTAAAAATACAAAAATTAGCTGGGCGTGGTGGCAGGCGCCTGTAATCCCAGCTACTAGGGAGGCTGAGGCAGAAGAATCGCTTAAACCCAGGAGGCGGAGGTTGCAATGAGCCGAGATTGCGCGACTGCACTCCAGCCTGGGCGACAAGATCAAAACTCAGTCTCTAAAAAAAGAGAATGGAGGGTTAAATAGTACAGAGAACACAGAGGGGACAAGGAAGGAAAGGACTGAAACATGTACATGGGATTTAGCTGCAATTAGACTAGTATAGGATGTGAGTGAGATTTCAAAAGAAAAAACTTGACAAGCAGCCAGGCAAGGTGGCTCACACCTGGAATCCCAGCACTTTGTGAGGCTGAGGTGGGCAGATTACTTGAGCCCGGTAGTTGGAGACCAATCTGGGCAAAATAGTGAGGACAAAAAATATATATATATGTATGTATGTATTTTTAAAAAAAAAAAAAAAAGGAAGAAAACTTGACAAGCTTGGCTAACTGCATGAAAGAAGCACAAATGAAAAATGGCCCCATGGTGTTGTAAGAGGCACCTAGGAGAAAGCGGTGGCAAGAAGGGAAAGAAAGGACTTAATTGGAGCTGAGGATAAGCAATCATATTTGGAATAGGAGGTATTTAATAGACAATCGAAGACATTGGATCTGTATTTGGAGAAAAAGGACTGAGGATTCAAAGGTGAGACTTGTTAACATGCAGACGGTAATACAAACCATGAAAATGGATTAGGATATTAGAGAGATAACTAAAGAGAGATGGAAAGATGAGATCTTAAAGGGAGGAAAGCTTTGGCCGCTTGTGGTGGCTCCCACCTGTAATCCCAGCACTTTGGGAAGCTGAGGCGGGCAGATCACCTGAAGTCAGGAGTTTGAGACCAGCCTGACCAACGTGGTGAAACCTCATCTCTACCAAAAATGCAGAATTAGCCGGGCATGGTGGCGCACCTCTGTAATCCCAGCTCCTTGGGTGGCTGAGACAGAAGAATCACTTGAACCTGGGAGGTGGAGGTTGCAGTGAGCTGAGATCATGCCATTGGACTCTAGCCTGGGCAACAAGAGCAAAACTCCATCTCAAAAAAGAGGAGGAAAGCCTTGAATCATTTCATCCAATTTGGTGGTTTGGAGACTGAGCACTAGATTTGGAAGGAAACAAAAGCCCATGACTTGGCCAATAAGGAGGTGTAGGTCCCAGCATCCAGCTTCTGGAATAGTCTGGGGAGTCCTGGAAAGGTCTGCGTTCTGTGGGATAGAAAGGCAGGAACCTGCTTGTCAAGATTATCTGCATTTATAAGGCAGGAAAACTGAGTGATCTCACTTCTCTGTGATCTCTGCTGGAGGTTGTCAAAAGAACACAGCCAAGCACGTATTATTTCTGAAGCTGAATTGTGCTTTGATATTTGTGCTTTTCTCCTTAGGTATGAAGAAATTGATTTGGAAACTGGAATTTTGGAGTCTAGGAGGGACCCGGTGGCCTTGGAGGACGTCTACCCCATTCATATGATCTTAGAGAATAAGGATGGCATCCAGGGCTCATGCCGCTACTTTAAGGAGAGGAAAAACATTACCAATGACATCAGAACCAAGTCCTTGCAGCCTCGCTGTACGATGATAGAAGCCTTTGACAGGTAACTATTTTGCACCATCAGAAATTCCTGGGAATCTGGCTGGGTGCCGTGGCTCACGCCTGTAATCCCAGCACTTTAAGAGGCCGAGGCAGGTGGATCACTTGAGGCCAAGAGTTCAAGACCAGCCTGGCCAACATGGCAAAATGCTGTTTCTACTAAAAGTACAAAAATTAGCCGGGTGGGGTAGCACATGCCTATAATCCCAACTACTGTAGTGGCTGAGGCATGAGAATCGCTTGAACCCAGGAGGCGGAGGCAGGCTGCAGTGAGCCGAGGTCATGCCACTGCACTTCAGCCTAGGCAACAGAGTCAGACCCTGTCTACAAAAAAAAAAAAAAAAAAAGGAAGAAAAGAAATTCCTAGGGATCTGAGTGCTTTGTATGTGTAGTCAGAGCACTTGGATCTGGCCTACAACCTTGGAGTCTGTCAGAGTTCACTAGCCCTGCCCTAAGCCAGTTCTTGGCCTTCACTTGCCTTCTTCCCTGGGGTCAGGGGTCCTGCCTTTCTCTTTCCTTTGTGCTCACAGTCCTCGAACACTTGAATGGTGCCCTTTCTCTCTTCCTAGCTGGGCCCTGTGCTGCCCAGCCGTTCTCTTGTGAATCCTCAGTCAGTATCCCAATTCCCCAGAGTGTCTAATCCAGATGATCATTTTTCAAGCACCTAACCCCATTCCTGCCTTCCTTCCTACTTCACAGGGCAATGTGAACTCTGCTAACTTCCACGTTCTTCCTTGACTTGCAGACTTTTCCACATTTCTTCCCTGTCTACTCTCATCTCAGAGGAGGTGAGAAATGGTGGCCCTGTCTAAGGCTGTGATCTGGATGCTTCCCTTCCTCCTCCCTCCAGCCCAGCTCCCTCTACCCCTCTCTTTCCCACCTCTCAGTTAGCTCATCTTTGTCCTTGATTTTCTTTTTTCTTTTTCTTTTTCTTTTTTTTTTTTTAGACAGAACCTCATTCTGTTGCCCAGGCTGGAGTGCAGTGGTGTGATCACAGCTCATTGCAGCATTGCCCTCCTGGGCTCAGGTGATCTTCCCACCTCCCCACTGAGTAGTTAGGACCACAGGCGCATACCACCACAACCAGCTAAGTTTTATTTTTTGTAGAGATGGGCTCTTGCCGTGTTGCTCAGGCTGATCTCAAACTTCTGTGCTCAAGCAATCCTCCCACCCCAGCCTCCTAAATTGCTGGAATTACAAGTGTGATCCACTGCCCCGTCTGTCCTTGATTTCTACTGAAGTTTTCCCTTCAGCACATGAACACAGTTTACCCAACTCACAGAAGAACCTTCTCTTGACCTCAACTGCCTTGTAACTGGTTGTCTCTTTGACTCTGCAGCCATGCTTCTTAGATGAATCAGCCCCATTCACTCTTTCTCCCTCTTCACCTCCCCTTCACTCCTTTACCCACTGCAGTCCTAATTCCTGACTATCACTTCACAATTTTATCCTCTAAGATCCCAGTTAATAAGCCATGAACACTGTTAGGCCCCTAATGTCCTTGACCCTGCTATGCTATTAAGGACTCAAAGCTTTTGTGCCAGTGGCTTCCTGCCTTAATTTGTTTTTCTACTTTCCTTGCCATTCCTCACCAGCTTATTTGTGGATTCACCTAACTGTCACCACTTAAATGTTGGCTGGTGGGCTGAACAGTAATCCAAGCACTTTGGGAGGCCAAGGCAGGAGAATTGCTTGAGGCCAGGAGTTAAAGACTAGCCTGGGCAATATAGCAATACTCCATCGCTACAAAAAATTAACAAAACAAAAAACTAGCTGGGCATGGTGGCACACTCTATAGTCCCAGCTACTTGGGAGACTGAGATGGGGGGATTGCTTGAGCCCAGGAGTTTGAGGCTTCAGTGAGTTATGATTGCACCACCACACTCCAGCCTGGACAATGGAGCGTGACCCTATCTTTTTTTATTTATTTCTTTTTGAGAGAGTCTTGCTCTGTCGCCTAGGCTAGAGTGCAGTGGCACGAACTCAGCTTACTGCAGCCTCCACCTCTCAGGTTCAAGTGATTCTCCTGCCTCAGTCTTTCGAGTAGCTGGGATTACAGGTGTTTGCCACCACGCCTGGCTTATTTTTGTATATTTAGTGGAGACATGGTTTCACCATCTTGACTAGGCCGGTCTCGAACACCTGACCTCAGGTGATCCACCCGCCTTGGCCTCCCAAAGTGCTGGGATTACAGGCGTGAGCCACCACGCCTGGCTGACCCTATCTCTTTAAAAATAACAACAACAACAACAAAAAACCACATTGACTGCTTCTAAAGGTTCTCTGTCTAGTCCTAGATCTGTCCCAAGCAGCATATGTGTTATTCCAATAACCTGCCGTGCATACTCAGTGTGATCATCACTCTCCTTCACCCCAAACCTGCCTTATCTTCCCGTCTTAGTGTATTGTGTGTTGCTAGAAGAGAATACCTGAGGCTGGATAATTTACAAAGAAAAGAGGCTTGTTTAGCTCACAGTGCTGCAGGCTGGGATGCTCAAGGGCATGGCACTGGCTTCTGGCAAGACTTTTGTGTTGCCTCATAACATGGTGGAAGGTCCAAGGGACAGTGAACATGTGCAGAGGGGCAAAACCCAGAGGGCATCCTTGCTTTACATCAACCCACTCTCACTGGAGCTAATCCATTCCCAAGAGAATAACTCATTCTCTTCTCCAGGTGGCATTAATCTGTTTATGAGGGATCCACCCCAATGATCCAAACAACTTCTACTAGGCCTCACCTCCCAGTGCTGCTGTGCTGGTGATTAAACTTTTTTTTTCTTCTTGAGATGGAGTTTTGCTCTTGTCGCCCAGGCTGGAGTCCAATGGCGTGATCTCGGTTCACTGCAACTTCCACCTCCCAGGTTAAAGCGATTCTCCTGCCTCAGCCTCCCGAGTAGCTGGGTTTATAGGCACCTGCCACCATGCCCAGCTAATTCTTGTATTTTTAGTAGAGACGGGGTTTCACCATGTTGGCCAGACTGGTCTTGAACTCCTGGCCTCAGGTGATCCACCAACCTTGGCCTCCCAAAGTGCTGGGATTACAGGTGTGAGCCACCGCATCCGACTTACTGGTAGTTATACTTCAACATGAGTTTTGATATGGACAAGCCTCATCCAAACCATAGCACTGCCTTTCCTCATTCTTTATTCTGGTCAGATGTACTCCCATGCATGCGGCTGTACAAGCCATAAATGTGGGACTCTCCTAGGCCTTAGTGTGATGGGATGTACCCTGACCACACTAGGCAGAGGTTTCAAACTGACCAAATCTGCCCACAGATGAGCTTTGTGTGCCCAGCATGGTATTCTGTTCGGTTTTTAATTTCATTTCATTGCTAATATTTAAAAACCTGGATTTCTAGCTTTTCTTGAAAAATCACAAGATCTAGCTGCACTGAGACCAATTTTTTACAGGGGGTTATAGGCCAGAGTTCCTCTCAGCTGGCTGTGTACTGCCCGGTTCCATACACCATGAGGTTGTGTTCGTGTTGTGTTTGTGTGTGCTCCCTGCCCTCCTGATCAGGTCCCAGCAGGCTCTGTGTGATTTTGCCCCTGCCCACACAGTACTCCAACCTCAGTTTCTTCACTCTGCGCTGCACTTCAGCCTCAACATGCTGGACTCCTTTCTGTCTCAAGGCAATCCTTGTGCTGTTCCTTCTGCCCAGAATATTCTGCCCACAAATCTTCACATTGCCACATCATTCAGGCTTCAACCTGACTCCTCTGGAAGTGTCCTCCATTGCCCAGACAGCATCATAGTACTCTTTATGGCACCAAAAATGGTTTTAAGTGTTTGTTGATGTCACTGTTTCCTCACTAGATTATACATTGCTCGAAGGCAGGGACTCCATCCTTCTTGTTCACTGCTATGTCTCTTAGTTCTATAATATGCCGGCACAAAGCCGGCTTCTAGAAATACACGTTTGAAGTTGTAACCCCTGACCCATGTTATAGAATCTGAACTCCCCAGCACGGCATCAGAGGGCCATTGGGGATGTAGACGCTGCTGGCCTCTCGAGCTTTCCTTCTGCTTTTTGCTGGGTATCACACTCCAGACTTTGTAGCCATTCTGCACCTCTTACCTCCAGGAGCAGGTGTGCTTCTTCGTGCCTCTGTAACCATGCAGCCTCTGTGTCCTTGCTCTTCTCTCTCTCATCCACCCAGCTCACTGCTAATACAAGAGTCACCTCCTTGCCTGGTACGGTGGCTCACACCTGTAATCCCAGCACTTTAGGAGGCTGAGGGTCGGGGGTGGATCACTTGAGGCCAGGAGTTCGAGACCAGCCTGGCCAACATGGCAAAACCGCATATAGGCAAGTGCTTGTAATCCCAGCTACTAAGGAGGCTGAGGCAGGAGAATCACTTGAGCTCCGGAGGCAGAGGTTGCGGCGAGACGAGATAGCGCCACTGCACTCCAGCCTGGGCGACAGAGGAAACTCTGTCTCAAAAAAAAAAAAGTCATCTCCTTGAGGGGTTTTCCCTAATCCCTGTGCACACACTCTTGTTTATATACGCATATTTGAATTAGGGCTCCTCATCTATGCCATCAACAACTAGAGCCTCTTTCTGTCAGAGAAGTTATGACCTCATACTAGCATTGTTCATTTTACATTTTTTCTCCTTCAGTAGCCTGTGAGCTCCTTGAAGGTAGAAACTATTTTTATTTGTTTTGGTATACTGGTGTACTTTGCATGGTACTTCATTGGCATTTGATAACCTGTAAGATGACCACAGTCAGCAAATTAAAACTAGCAGGAGTCATCGAATCAGCTAATTGGCAATAATTAAAAGAAACATAGGGATCATGACAGTGAAGGATAGTAAACTAGTCAGAGTAATGATGTTTTAAAAGCAGCAAACCAGTGCCCCTGTTTTCAAACTTTTTTTCCCCCAACTGACCTCTTACAATTTAACTTAATGAGCCTGTTTTGAGAACAAAAGAGCATAGGTCCTAAGTTCATGAAATTCAAATACATAAAGTGAACTCTCTGTCATGTATATTCACAACCTAACATTCTTTTTGAAGATGGACTATATGGGCTTCTGTGACTTAGGCAAAATACTGATTTCAGGTCTCAAACAATGTGAAGAAAGATGCAGTTAAGTTAAAACAGCCTCTCTTTTCCTTTGTACCTACTTAGTTGTAGAAGTAAAGTCATCTGGTATGGGGAAGAAGGAAGGAAAACTGTCAGACTGAGTTACTGAGTGGGGGGCGCTGCAGAAGGACCTTGTGACCAGGCATCTGTAAATCCTGGGGCTGAAAAGAGTGGATGTTGGCTCCCAATAAATGGAATTGGTAGCCTGTGAGCTTTTATATGTGGACCCTTGGTGACTCCATCTGGGAAAGGGGGATCATCTACCTTAGGCCATTTCCTGCTGATATAGCAGACTACCACAAACTGGTTAATTTATAAAGAACAGAAGTCTGTTTGGTTCATGGTTCAAGGGGCTGTAAAGTCCAAAAGCATGACACCAGCATCTGGCAAGGACGTCCCACTCCTGAGATAACTAACCAACTCCCACGATAAATGCATTAATGTATTCATTGGGGCAGAGCAGAACTCTCATGGCCTAATCACCTCTTAAAGATTCTTCCTCTTACTACTGTTACAATGGAAATTAAGTTTCTAACACATGAACTTTTGGAGGACACATTCAAACTTGAGTCTTCTCCAGTTGAGTAACTTGATGCCAAGGAGCGAGTGAGGGATGGGTTCCCCGGCAGCACATCCTTGTGGGATCTCCCAGCTGCAGGGCCAGGGCTTGGACTCTGAGAGTGGGTGAATGGAGCAGGTTAATTTGCTCAAGATGTTAGATTGAGCAGGCCAGGCAGTGTGGTGGAGTCTCCATCATCAGTGATGGGGAATGCACAGTAAGGACTGTTAGGTGTCAGCATAGAAATGAGTCTTCTCACTTGGGCTGTCCTCACATGCCTTGCTCGGAAGTGGTTTTGGCCTCCTTTGGTGCGTTCTTTCTCACATGTAATTTAGTAGAAGGAATGAATGATTTGTGCAAGGTCTGCCCTTCAACAGTGAAGTCAAAATGAGACTGCAGGTCCACTGATTGCACCGTTCAGGGCTTTTGACTCTGAGGATTATTTTATCAGTCCAGCTCACTAGCCTAGTTCATTTACTTAACAAATATACACAGAGCCCCTATTGTCACCCAAATTCATTATTCTAGGCACTACAGATGTCCTGCTGAACAGGTTGATAATATGCCTGCTCTTATATTTGAATGAGGGAAACTGGCAAGAAAGTTGGCAAAAAAAATATATATATATATGTGTATATATATATATATATATATATGTATAGTCATTTCTGAGAGTGCTAAGTGCTATGAAGAATATGGAAATTGTGGGGGTGGGGCTGGAACTCTAGTTGGCATTTTCTGGAAAGGCTGAGGAGTTGACAACTGAGCTGTGACCTGAATGATGAGAAGACATCAGTCACCTAAAGACCTGGAGGAAAAGCAGCTAGGCCGAGGAAACAGCAAGGGCAGCACCCCTGAGGCTTGTCTTAGGAACAGGAAGCCTCCTGTGAGTGAGGGGCAGAGCCGTGGAGGATGAGATGAGCAAGGCAGGGAGGGCTGGGCCATGGAGAGCTTTCCAGGAGGACCAGGATGAGGAGTTGGGTTTGGCCTGAGCACTTTGGAAAGCCCTGAAGGGCTTTCGGCAAGGAAATAAGATTGGCCCTCTTCCTTCAGCACACTATACTCCTTTTTGTCTTTTTTGGCACACTACACTTCTAAGACTGAAAACTTGCTTAGCTTAATTTTGGGGTCTTGTGAACTCCTAGGAAGGAGCAGAAAATAAGGATTCTGTACATTTCTTTTTCATATCTCTGTTTTCCTAAAATCAGTTAAACTTATTTCTTCATGCAATTGTTTCTGATTTGCAGGTGGGGGAAGAAACTGATCATTGTTGCCTCCCAGGCCATGCGGTACAGGGCTTTGATAGGCCAGGAAGGGGATCCAGACCTGAAGCTGCCCGACTTCTCCTACTGCATCCTGGAGCGGCTAGGCCGGTCCAGGTGGCAAGGGGAGCTCCAGCGAGACCTTCACACCACTGCTTTCAAGTAAGTAGGAGGATTTGCTTCTCTGCTTTAAATTATACATCATTGCACCATGAACCCCAAATGCAGGGGCCTGCTGCGGTATCTTCCCCGAGGCATGGCTTTTTGTTTCAAGGCCATGGTCGCACGGTGACTGTTTTCTTAGATTGGCTGGACAGGAGGTTTGTGTCTCTGGTGTTTATGTCCAAATGAGACACTCTATATGTTGATAAAGCTACCAGCAGAGCAAATGACATGGCTCTTCTTCTCCTCCAGGGTTGATGCTGGGAAGCTGCACTATCACAGAAAAATTTTGAACAAAAACGGGCTGATTACAATGCAGTCCCATGTGATTCGATTACCCACTGGAGCCCAGCAACACTCAATCCTCCTTCTACTGAACCGGTTTCATGTGGACAGGTATGGTTTGTAGTGATCAAAATGTTAGGTTTTTTAGTTGCAGCCATGGGTAGCATGCTTTAAAAATCGTAGGGGCAGCTGGGTATGGTGGCTCATACCTGTAATCATAGCACTTTGGAAGGCTGCGGTGGGAGAACCGCTTGAGGCCAAGAGTTCCAGACCAGCCTGGGCAATATACCAAGACCACAACTTTATGAAAATAAAAAATTAGCTGGGCGTGGTGGTGCACACCTGTAGTCCCAACTACTCAGGAGGCTGAGGTCGGAGGATCGCTTGTGCCCAGGAATTTGAGCCTGCAGTGAGCCATTATTGCACTGCTATACTCCAGCCTGGGTGACCGGGCAAAACCCTGTGTCTTAAAAAATAATAATAATAATAGAAGCCAAATTAGAATATCACTATAGCTTTTTTAAAAACGATATTTGTTATCTGTTTGTGTGTGTGTGTGTGAAAATAAGTCCTGCTTGTTTAGAGAACCAGAAAACTATACAGAAAAGAAGGAAAAATAAATCTGTAACTTCACAGCCAACAATAGGAACCATTTACATTTTGGTGACATTTTGGGGAGATGTAAAAATAAAAGTGAGTCAGATTTGATCTGTTGTAGTGGCAGAATTGTAGTTGAATTATGTCAGTTTCAAATAGGATGTTTTTCAGTGCTCAACCATAATAACCTATATGGACGAGATGGCAAGGTTCTGCTAAGCGATAACAATGTGTGATATTGCTATTTTAGCGGGATATTGTTGTCCAGACAATACAGCAAACTGGTTAAATGTGCACATTCCCTTCTGAGGACCAGGGAGGCTGGGGGAGTGAGTAGGTTATCTCTGATTTCTTCATCCTTGCCATTGGGGTGGCTAATTACCTGGCATAGGAATGAGGGACAGAAAAGTTTCACCACTTTGCAGAAGTCTCAGCCCACACTGCACAAACTCATGCCCTTTTTTATGGGAGGGGCAGAAGCCAGGAAAGGAAAAGTTCAAGCTGGTGCAGGGCCTGGGAAGGGCAGCCCTTGGCTGAGGAAGCCCTGAGCCCCTTAGTACCTGGCCAGCAGCTCTCTGGGGTGGAGGTAGGCAGCAATGAGGGATAGTGGGGAGGGGAGGTGCATCCTCCAAAAGCGGGGGGAATGATTACATGTAAATGTTAAAGTTTACAGTGCACATGGGTTGGCCTAAAGAAAGTGCTTGATGCATGTGTGTAGACTCTTTATTGACTGCGGATCTCCAGGGGTGAAAATCATCATTGCTGCATCTCTGTCAAATGTCTGCCTCCCGGATTCAAGCCATTCTCCTGCCTCAGCCTCCCGAGTAGCTGGGACTGCAGGCCCCTGCCACCATACCTGGCTAATTTTTGTATTTTTAGTAGAGATGGGGTTTTGCCATGTTGGCCAGGCTGGTCTCGAACTCCTGACCTCAAGTGATCCACCCACCTTGGCCTCCCAAAGTGCTGGGATTACAGGCGTGAGCCACCATGCCCAGCTACATACAACTTTTGACTCCCCAAAAACTTAACTACTGATAGTCTACTGTTGATCAGAAACCTTACCAATAATATAAAGTTAGTTAACACGTTTTGTTCCATATGTTATACTGTTCTTGTATTATTGCAATAAAGTAAACTAGAGAAAAAAATGTTATTTGGAAACTACATTTACAATACTGTACCGTATTTATTGATACCATAAGTTTACATTGTACATTAACAAGATAAATTGTCTGAAATGGCGGGCAGCCGCAGCTGCAGACCTCACTCTACAGTACACGTCAAGCAATTTAACTTTTTCTTGAAGTGTCATGACTTTTTGGGAGCTTCTTGGGAGCATTTCCAGCATCACTAGTGGCCCTTTGTATGGGTCCCATGGTGTCAGTCAAGGTTTATGGTAGTGCATTGAACACGGGGATAAATACGTGAGAACTGCAAGAGATCACCTTTTTCTTTTTTGAGACGGAGTTTCACTCTTGTTGCCCAGGCTGGAGTGCAATGGCGTGATCTCTGCTCACTGCAACCTCTGCCTCCAGGGATCAAGCGATGCGCCACCACACGCGGCTAATTTTGTGTTTTGAGTAGAGACAGGGTTTCTCCATGTTGGTCAGGCTGTTCTCGAACTCCCGACCTCAGAAGAGATCACTTTTTACTGCAATAAGTAATTTACTAGAGAGGAACTGCTCACACAGAGATGATGAGCATCACATGGCTTTTTTTTTTTTTTTTTTTTTTAAGAGAATCTTGCTCGACTGCCTAGGCTGGAGTGCAGTGGCACGATCTCGGCTCACTGCAACCTTCACCTCCTGGGTTCAAGCAATTCTACTGCCTCAGCCTCCCAAGTAGCTGGTACTACAAGCTTGTGCCACCACGCCTGGCTAATTTTAGTAGGGACGGGGTTTCACAATGTTGGTCAGGCTGGTCTCGAACTCCTGACCTCAGGTGATCCGCCCACCTCAGCCTCCCAAAGTGCTGGGATTACAGGCATGAGCCACCGCATCCGGCCTGTCATGGCATTTTTAAGCCAATACTCACAACACTTAAGCTTGCCACAATAGTAACAGGAGGTGGCTACGAAGTTATTAACAGTAGTACACTGTTGTATTACAGTTAATTTTATGCAGGTTTGATTTCATCCCGCATCTTCATGTTTGTTTACATTTCCTCCACTGCAAACGGCACCATGTATGGTCTGTAAATGGTTGCGTAAGTTTTGATTAACTTTTTATAATAGATTTGTGTATATTTTATGGTAATGAATGATAAAATAGACTAGTATCCACATATATTATGCATTAATGACATACCTTTTTCTTAATTTTTTCAATATTTCTAATGTTATACAGTTTGTCTGAGTTTTCTCAAACTGTCACAAAAGAATTCTAATATATATATATTTTTCTAATATTTTTTCAATAAATATGAAAAAAAAAGCTGCGTATAAGTGGACCCGACCAGTTCAAACCCATGTTATCCAAGAGCCAACTGTACAGTATTAGAGAGAAGCATCTTTTATGAATTCACATTTTAATTGGGTTATACTATCCATTGATTAAGTAACTGTCTCACCAAACTCTTCACTTGTGTATAGCCTGTGCTCTGCCAAGAACACAGGGTGGCAGCTGTGGTATAGGAGAGAGAACACTGGATCAAGTCAAGATCTGTATTTCCGTCTTTGCCCCTCACCTGGGCAGTCACTTGATCTCTTTGAACCACCATTGCCTCTTGTATTAAATGGCTGTGACACAGTGCCTCTTATGCAGAGTGGCTCATATGCATTAACCATCTGTCCCTCCATTTATTCTTTCATTCATTAAGAGGCAGTACAGATGGGGAAGTGGGTACAGTCTCTGGATCCCATACGTGTGCTCTCCGTCCCCCTAGGACTGTAAGTCAAGCCAAGCTGTTGTCCAGCCGAACTGGCTACAAGATTTCTCCCTGCACCCCTCCCTGAGCTCCCCCTAGACTTACACAGTCAAAGGCCCTCAGTGTTTTTAAATAGCTTCCTTTGCTGGCCGTTAGCTTGGAAGCATTGATCATGACATCCGCTTCATAGTAGAAATGAGATGGAAGGTGGCCTCTGCCACGCCAGTGTAGTCAGGAGCAGGAACCAGAGCCTCAGGATCAGAGTGGTGTCCCAGTGAGTAAGGAGAGTACTCGATTTAGAGAAAGAAGACCTAGGTTTGTGTCTCCAGCCTGAACTTCAGGGGGTTAACTTTGTAGAATAACCCCCATCCTTCCTCACCAAGTGATCTGTTTTTTGTTTTTCTTTGAGACGGAATCTCGCTCTGTCACCCAGGCTGGAATGCAGTGGTGCGATCTTGGCTCACTGCAACCCCCACCTCCTGGATTCAAGCGATTCTTCTGCCTCAGCTTCCCAGGTAGCTGGGATTACAGGTGCCTGCCACCACGTCTGACTAATTTTTGTATTTTTAGTAGAGACGGGGTTTCACCATGTTGGCCAGGCTGGTCTCGAACTCCTGACCTCCAGAGATCTGTCTGTCTCAGCCTCCCAAAGTGCTGGGATTTTGCCCGGCCCCTCACCAAGTGATTCGTAAGAAGATATGTGTGATACTTCCTAAACTTAAAAGTATTGTAAAAATGAAAGATGTTTTACAGAGTCATGTCATGCAAGTTTTAGTCCTAGAGTCTAGTCTATATGTTGCCTCTAGAAAGGTGGCCTTAGACATGACAGAACCTCTTACAGCCACAGTCTCTCCACCTGTAGAAGGTAGGAGTTGGGCTGGATGATCTTTGAGACCTAAAAGATTCTGTCATTTATTGTCAAATGATTAAGTCAAGTCTTGCTTTGTCATCTTTAAGAAACAGGCAGTAAATACTGACTTCAGCAACAGGTTTGAAAAAACGAATTGCTCGGTGTTTCTTGCAGGAGGAGCAAATACGACATCCTCATGGAGAAGCTTTCGGGCATGCTGAGCACACGAACTAACTGTATAGAGACGCTGGGAAAGCTGAGGGAAGAGCTGGTGAGCCTGGGGTTTCCCACGGGCGGGGCTGGGTGTGATCTGTACCATAGACGGGAGGTCTTGTCAGGCATAGATGAATGATTTGCAACCCAACGCCCTATTCTGGATTTGATGCAAATGAGATTTTCCTTTGTTTATTGTTTTTTTCTTTTCTTTTTTTGAGGCAGAGTCTCGCTCTTGTTGCCCTGGTTGGAGTACGGACTGTGTCCTTCCCGGGTTCAAGCGATTCTCCTGCCTCAGCCTCCTGAGTAGCTGAGATTACAGGTGCCCGCCACCATGCCCTGCTGATTTTTGTATCTTTATTAGAGACAGGGTTTCACCATGTTGGCCAAGCTGTTCTTGAACCCCTGACCTCAAGTGATGCTTATGTCTCAGCTTCCCAAAGTACTGGGATTACAGGCATGAGCCACCGCGCCCAGCTGTTTTTTTTTAGAATGAGAGAGTGCTTTGTCCTTCATTTAAATTCTTGCCTTTGCCTGACTTCCATTTTTCCCCTGGAGTTCATTCTAGGACCTGTTATCAAAGTTCAGACGGAATAGGAAAACGTGGCATTTAGGTTTACTACTGTAATCAAGCTTGTGATCTTGTTCCCAGTGGTTTTGTACTGAAATAGCAGAGTGGCTGTCCTGAGCGGGAGGGGAGAGGATGCAGGGAGGAAGGCAGCTGTTGACCTGCTTTGTCTTTGGGCCCTGGAGCAGAGGCTGTGGTGAAGGGAGCGTGAGAGGGAGAAAGGCAAGAGGGAGAAAGGCGGAGGGGTGCTGCTTCCAATCTGATTGGAAGGTTTCAGTGCAAGTCAGGAAAGAGCCAACGTTAGAGAAGGAAGGACAACAAGATTGCCCTGTGTGTGAAACCAGAACTTAAAACTGAACATTTGAAGTCAAGCTCTTTGGTGACTAGTAATTTGTCCCCTAATGAGTGGTCTTCAGTCTGACCACAGGCACAGGACAGTCCTTGTTCTTTCCCCGCGTTGCATCGGTGGAGTTCTAGTCTCTGATTTCATTGTTCACAGGGAAAGGAGGTATCTTCCGCATTGCTAGATTCACTGCCTGCCTGAGCCTCTTTAAAGCAGTGGTTACAGTCTGGAGGCTTGTGGGCCAGACTTGGTCTGTTAAAAATCAGTTTGACCTAGCATTTTTTAAGAAATTGAGACTTTCCATAAAAATCTAGGTTTCTAGTCTTCCTCGAGAACTGAGAAGCCTGGGTCTGCCCTCTCTCCTGACAGCAGTTAGCTGGAACTAGTTGTGCACAGGCTGGGTCCCCTGCAGTCCACCTGCTTCCTGTCACCTCTCAGACACGAGGCAGGGAGGCAGGGCCCTTTGTCATTCCATGAGCACTGCTGTTTGTAGTAGGGGAGAAGTGTTTTACTTCTGCGTGTCTGAGTTTACCAGAGTAGAAAATCAAAGATAGACGGAGAAGGCCTCTCAGGAAACCCTGGCAGAAACAAAGGAACTTCCTACCAGCTTAATAAACAAATAACTGGCCACCGTGTGGATTGATGTTGCTTGTCCAGCCCATGCAGACTCTGGAGATTGAAACCTTCCCTCCTACCAAGTCACTCAGGGGCAGGGAGACAGGGCTAGTCTGGTTTCAGGTCAGCCCTGTGGTCTGTGTTAGCAGCAAGCCTTGACTATTACTGGACAGCCTTTCACTTATTCATTCAACAAATACTTCAGGGAGTGTGTATGTTGAGTTAGAACTGTGTTCCACAATAAGATGGTGAAAGTTAGCCAGAATGACAGCAGGTCTCACACTGTCATGGAGCTGTCTAACCAGAAGGGTAGGCGTGTGAACACATACCTGGAAGGATGTAGCCAAACCAGTAGAGGGAGGGGGTGCTTTCTTTAGAGAACTAGGGAAAGCCTCATAGAGCTGTGCCAAAAGCACAGTTGAGCTGGGCTTTTCCCCACACAGACAGAGGGAAAGTGGCATTTGAGGGAAAGGAGAAGAGCTGGTGCAAAGGCATGAGTTGTGGAAGGCCATGCAACATACTTAGAAGTGGGCAGTAATCCAGAGGGCAGCCGGCACATTGTGTGGCTGGATAGGAAGGTAGGGGGCCGGATCAGAAAGGACTGGAGTGCTGGCTGAGGAGTGGGGACTTTAGCCTTGAAGCTTTAGCCTTATGCACTGCTGCTGGCCATGTAGAAATGAAGAAGTTATTAGCCAGGGGTGGTGGTATGCACCAGTCCAGCTACTCGGGAAACTGAGACAAGAGAATCTCTTGAGCCTGGGAGGTGGAGGTTGCAGTCTAGGCAGATGAGCTGGTAGAGGGAAGGGGATGGGAAGAAGGTGGCGAGGTTGTGGCCATGAGGGCTGGAATTGTTTGAGAAACATTTTGGAGGTGGAACTAACAGGACGTGGTGAGTGCCTGCACTGGGATGTAGAGGTGACTTGAAGAAGGAGGATCTCAAGATGAAGCTAGTGCATTTGCTGGAGTGGCTACTGCTCACCGAGGCAGCGCAAAGGCAGGCTTGTGAGGCAGGGATCACATCTGCTTGCTCACTGTGGGCCCCCACGATGAAGACAGTACCTGGCCCCCTGTAGATGCTCAGTAAATATTTGCTGAATGAGAGTTGAATAAATAGAGAGGTCAGAAAGAGGAGCAGGTTTGGGTGAAGAGGAGGCACAGGACACATCTGAGTTTTGGACGTATTGGGTATGAAGATCTTCCATGACTTTCCCCTGGTGATGTGTAGTCAACAGCTGGAAATTGGGGTCACAGAGAACTGAGCAGGATTCAGTAAAAATTAGCCTATAGATGAAGCTGAGGCCATGAATATGGATGCTGCCTTTGGGGGGGATTTGGTACAAAGACTCACTGCCTCTTTCTCTTTTTGCTGGCCAGATTGTGCAAGTCATTGATGGCAGCCCCTCAAAAGGAAAGACTACATCATCCTTCCCTCTTAGGATGGTCCAGGGCTTAGTGCCATATGTCAAGGGCTGGGATCTGATGGATGAGTTTCCATGGGGTCTTTTTTTGGTGCTGGGGGCACGGCTAGATTAACAATAGATGCCATGTACAAGCCAGTGGCTTTGAATGAGCCATATGTGAGTCATCTGTATTGTTTTGATAGCCATATGTTCTGCCACCCAAGGGCTGGAGTGCTGGTTAGCCTGGGAGGTAACCACACATATGTGGTGGCAGCAGCCCACAGACATTTGCTCCCTGTCTCTCCCCAGGGTGTAAGAGGAAACCTGTAAGACTCAGCGAACAGCTCTCAGTCACGAATGCCTCCTGCTGTTCGCTCCTTCACTGGGAGCTGTGGTAACCTGCCTTACTCCTCCAGGGACTGCAAAATCACATGGCAGCAGTGCCCAGGAGGGTGATACCCACAAGCAAAATGGACCATGTATAAAATAAATTTTTGATATAGTATAGGTTTAAGAAATTAACTTTCCTCTTAACTACCATTAGAGAAAATCAGCACAAAAATGGTGATAAATGGCAACTGATCTTCAGTTTCATTGTTGGAGGCTCTGATGGGGGAGCGCAAAGGCTGTGACCCCCTGGAGCCGGGTGGACCCTGCTGAAGAGCAGCTGATCGAGGCTCCTGTTCACTGTTGCTGTGAGGAGCTACAGTCCTAGCATTGGCTGCCAGATCTTAGCCTTTCAAGAGAAGCCAGAATCTAGGTCTTTTTTTATGTGAAATCCCTCACTTTTCAATTTTGGCAAGTAAATTACTTTCTTGAAGAAAAACATTGTATCAATTTTAAAAGCACGGCCTGCACTAGAGGCTGCTGTTGGTCACCCCTGCTGGGGAGATGTTCCTAGGATCATTGTGGTTTTCAGCCTTGCAAAAATAGGAGTGATGAGATGGAAATACCCATTATTATTCTGTTGTAACTTCACAGACCACATGTAAATTTTTACAATTTTTTTTCCTTTTTTTTTTTTTAAACAGAGTCACCCAGGCTGGAGTGCAGTGGTGCGATCTCAGCCCACTGCAACCTCCGCCTCCCAAGTTCAAGCAGTTCTCACCCTCAACCTCCTGAGTAGCTGGGATTACAGGCACATGCCACCGCACCCAGCTAATGTTTCTATTTTTAGTAGAGACAGGGTTTCGCATGTTGGCCAGGCTGGTCCAAACTCCTGGCCTTAAGTGATCCGCCCGCCTCAGCCTCCCAAAGCGCGGGGATTACAGGTGTCAGCCACTGCACCCAGCCTATAACATTTTTTAACCTATTTTTTTCCCCTTTCTTTTTGTCTACTGCCTTTGAGGGACAGGGGTGTGTGTCTGTGTGTATGTGTTTGTATTAGTAATACGCTTACATGGTTAAAAAAGCAAAACAACATGAAAAGGTATCAAATGAAATCTTCAGTCTCCACTCCTGCACTCCCGCCTGCCTCATTCCCACCCCTGCATACCCTTCCAGGATCTGGTGAAGCGAATCTCTTTCCCCCTCTCTAATCAAAAGGTAGAATCGTTTATATCCTGCTCTGGACCTTGTTTTGGTCCCTTGACAAGGTAGCTTGGCAGGCTTTCCTCGTTAGTACCTCAAGATAATCAATTAATTCAGGTCCTGAACTTGTGTTCATTTACATGACTTTCTAGTCATTTCAGACATCTTGCTGTGTCTAATAGTAGCCTTTAAATTGTGTTTTGGCAGGGGCTGTGTGAAAGGACGTTTAAGCGTCTGTACCAGTATATGCTGAACGCTGGACTAGCCAAGGTGGTGTCTCTTCGCTTGCAAGAGATCCACCCTGAATGCGGACCTTGTAAGACAAAGAAAGGTAACGCAGAGTCTCAGCTTCTGTTCCCTTGGCTGGCTGGCTCTCACTTCTCTCTTCTAAGCTTCAGCCTCTCTCTCCGATCACATTCTGCCTTGCGGCATAACGATTTCACATATTTATTCAACTCTATGCCTCAGTGCCTGGCTCAGGACTGTCCGTATAAAAAGTGCCTAGAAAATGTTTGCTGAACAAACTTCCAGCAAACATCTCTGTGGTGTCCTCCAAAATCATACTTTTATGGTGCCAAATAAACAAGTTCATCTCTTTTTTTTTTTTTTTTTGAGGCAGAGTCTCGTTCTTGTCACCCAGGCTGGAGTGCAATGGTGCGATCTCTGCTCCCTGCAACTTCTGCCTTCTGACCTCAGGTGATCCACCCACCTTGGCCTCCCAAAGTGCTGGGATTACAGGTGTGAGCCACCACACTCACCCTTTTTTTTTTTTTTTTTTTTTGAGACAAGGTCTTTCTCTGTTGCCCAGGCTGGAGTGCAGTGGCGTCATCTCGGCTCACTGAAATCTCCGCTTCCTGGGCTCAGACGATCCTCCCACCTCAGCCTCACCACACCCGACTAATTTCTGTATTTTTTTGTAGAGACAGAGTCTCGATATGTTGCCCAGGCTGGTCTCAAACTCCTGGACTCAAGTGATCCACCCGCCTCAGCCCTGCAAAGTGCTGGGATTACAGGCATGGGCCACCACTCCCAGCCACTTGTCATTCTTTAGCCTGCCTTTGTGAAGTGCCTACTCTGTATTGCATGATCTTGTTATCTAGCCCTGTAAGGTTGGTGGTATTGTCACCATTTTATATGTAAGAAAATTAAAGTGAAGAGATGCTGAGTAACTTACAGAAGGTTAAACAGTCAGTACTCAGCAGAGGCAGGATCTGAGCTTTCTAAGAAAGTTAATTTAAGGAACAGATTATGAAACTTTAAAAACCTTCCTTAGGCTGGGCACGGAGGCTCACGCCTGTAATCCCAGCACTTTGGGAGGCTGAGGTGGCCGGATCACCTGAGGTCAGGAGTTGGAGACCAGCCTCGCTAACATGGTGAAACCCTGTTTCTGCTAAAAATACAAAAAATTAGCCAGGCATGGTGGCGCATGCCTGTAACCCCAGCTACTCCAGAGGCTGAGACAGGAGAATCGCTTGAACCCGGGAGGTGGAGGTTGCAGTGAGCCGAGATCACGCCATTGTACTCCAGCCTCCATTATATTTTTTTCCTAGACAGGGTCTCTCTCTGTTGCCCAAGCTGGAGTGCAGTGGCACAACCATGGCTCACTACAGCCTTGATCTCCCAGGCTCAAGCTAATCCTCCTGCCTTAGCCTCATGAGTAGCTGAGACTACAGGCACACTCTACCATGCTGGGCTAATTTATTTTTATTTTTAGTAGAGACGAAGTCTTGCTATCATGCCCAGGCTGGTCTTGAACTCCTGGGCTCAAGCGATCTCCTGCCTTGGCCTCGCAAAATGCTGGGATTATAGGCATGAGACACCAAGTCCACTTATTTTTATCTAGTCTTGATTTTTGTCCCATCCTTGTTACTCCTCCTGATTAACCAGAATCATTTTAAAAGCTGCGGGTCAGAGTTCCAGTAAAAGGTGATAGTTGGAATATACGCATTTATCTGCACTCCACCCAAACTTCACCATAGTGATGAAAAGGGATATAAGAGGAGTAAACCCTCAACTACAAAGAAAACAGGACAGGAAATGACAGCAGCTAATTTTTGTATTTTTAGTAGAGACGGGGTTTCACCATTGGCCAGGCTGGTCTCGAATCCCTGACCTCAGGTGATCTGCCCGCCTCAGCCTCCCAAAGTGCTGGGATTACAGGCGTGAGCCACTGCACTCATCCCTCAGTATTTGACTTTGAAGTCTAACGGCCTGAATGCCTAAAATACTCAGGGCCTGTGGAGCTAGTAATCATTTTTATTTCCTGTCCTGTTGGAAGAAAGGTGTTAAGGAAAAGACAGAAGTAATTTATATTTAAAGTAAAGAGAAACTAAGGAGAAACTTCAGTTCCTTAAAGAACCTTTTTTGCTAGACAGGCAACTGTAGAGAAAGGCTTCTCCTGAGCCTAAGGTCCCTGGAAATTTAACCAAACTAACTTGAAACTAACACCTCACACCTGAATGGACTTGAGAGTAAGACAGCCCTGGGTTAGAATTCTTGTTCCGTCACTTATCTGGTAAGGTGACCTTTAGCAAGTGATTTGATCTCTGTATACCTCAGTTTCCTCACCTGAATTATCTAGGGGATAATAGTACCCGCTTTCCAGGATATTGTGAGACTTACAGGTGACAGTAGACATAGAGCAGGGCCACAGGCTGATGACACACAGGCCCAATCTAGCCATGTGTTTTGTTTGGCTCACGGTGTTTGTTTGTGTTGAATTTGTTGCTGGCATTTAAAAATCAGAAATTTTCACCTAGAAAGTCTGACTGTCAACTTCTCTGTAAAAATGCAATTAGGCAACATTGAACTTCATTCCTTTATTAGCAGTCAGCTAGGCAGAGGGATCTGCCCCATTTCGGAGGGGCTCACCTTCCCCTCTCACCATGGACACCTGCTTCCCACTGTGTAGCCTGCGGCCTGCCTCACGCTGGGATGTCATTTGCCTGACCCTTGAAAGTAAGTTCATGCATAGGACCCGTTGCCCAGTGAGTGGTTTCCATCATCTTGAGGCCTGGTGCTGGGACAAGAGGACTTTCCAGAAGAAAGATCAGCATGACTTACAGCGCAGACAGTGGTGGCTTTGGCTCCTTGTGCTGGATTAAGGCAGCAGGCACCAAGATGATGATGGTCAGGATGTTTAGATTGTCACACGCATGCACAAGGAGCCATTCTGATGGCTGGAGGGATGATGTCTTTGCCCACATTGTCACCCACCTCTCTGCTGCTGCGGCTGGAAACCTGGGCTCGTGGTGAGTCCTTCCCTCACTTCCATGGCACGCTGTAGCTCAGTTACTCATCTGTGTGAGTTCTTTCCAGCTAGCTCCTGAGCTCCTTCAGGGTGGTGACCACACGCTTTTCATGCGTTATGTCCTTTTTAAAGGCTGTGCAGTGTCTGCTTGAAACAGGGTAGACACTAAGCAGATGCTGAGCAAATTTAATTTAATTAAGTGCCACTTCAGTTACTTTCCATACGTAGGAGGCAAGAGATGAAGGCAGTTTTCAGGGTTTTTTTGCCTTGAGCTTTGTCTTTCCAGTTTGCAAAATTAACATAAAACCTTCCCTCTAAGGCATTATGGAGGAGATAAAGCTCAAATAATAAATAAAGATGATGTATTATTTCATTTAAATTTACAGATATACCTGGATCTAGTATATGAATTATTTCTAAAACTCCTTAACGAATTTGGATTTAGGCATCTTTCAAATGCATATTTCACTGCACAGAAGGCTTCAGTGATCTGTTTTGCAAAAAGCAAAAAAACTTTAGTAATGTAAACAGCCCCGCTGAACTGATCTGTTTTGCAAATTTGGATTATTTTCTTCAAGTGTTTACCAGTCATTCTGTGTTTATTAAATTGTGCTGAGAAAAGAAAGGGAGAGAAGTAGAAGTGAACTCAGCGTCTGTCGGAAAATGATCACAGTTGGAAACAACTCACAGAAATTGTGCTCCCTGGGGCTAATGACTGAGGCGGTCAACTGGCTGGTTTTTCCAGGTTGTCACAAGTTCAGCATTGAAAGGACTGTGGGGTGAAGTAGCTGTGAATGAGATGGACTCTCTCCTCAGAACTGTTGCTCCTGTGACCCTAAAAAAAAAAGTTCAGTAAGATTTCAGGACATGAGATCAGTATACAGAAGTCCATAGACCTGCTGTGCACAATCTGAAAATGAAATTAAGAAAACAATTTTGTTCACGGTAATTTAGGAATAAATTTAACAAAAGAAGTACCAAACATATACTCTGTGAAAACTACAAAATGTTGCTAAAAGTTAAGATTTATGTAAATGGAAAACATCCCAGGCTCCTGGATCCAAAGACTTCACAGTATAACGAATCTACTGATTCCATACAGCCCGTGTGAGAATCCCAACTGACTCCTCAGAAATTAACAGGCTGATTCTAAAATTCACAGGGAATGCAAAGGGACCCAGAGAGCTAAAACAATCCCGAAAAAGAATAATAAAGTAGAACTCACACTTCCTGTTTTTTAAACTTACTGCAAAGCAGTAGTAATGGAGACAGTGTGATATTGACACAAGGGTAGACAGATAACCGAATAGAACTGAGAGTCCAGAAATAAACCACACATCTATGGTCAAATGATTCTTGGCAAAAGTGCCAAGCCCATTCGATGGGGAAGGTGTGGTCAGTCATGAAAGGCCATGACTGTATGGTTCCATTTATAGGAAAGTCCATAATGGGGGAATCTGGGAGTAGATAGTGAGTGCTTAGGGCAGGGGTGCGGGGAGAGAGGAGCAAGAAAGGGTTTGAGGTGATGAGAATGTTCTAGAATCGACTGGTGATGGATGCAGGGGCCTGTGAATATAGTAAGAAATCATTGACTTGTACAGATTAAATGGATGAATTGTGTGATATGCAAATTATATCTCAATAAAGCTATTAAAATTTTAAAAAGTAAATAATAACCAAGAAACCTAGCAGGGTATAGCAAATTAAAGTATGATAGTTAAAATGGCCAACAGGCACAGTTAAAAAGTTAAAGTAGGATTGATGTATACAAGCTAAGAAAAAAGAAATGAACCATAGTAAGAATGATTAAAATGCAACAAATAAATCCAAAAGTTTAAAGGAGCTTTGAAACCAAAAGACTGGAATTAAAAAGAATCAAGATTAGAAAAACAAAAAAGATAAAAGGTGAACATGAACAGAAAAAGAGCAAAAAAAGATTGTCAGAGATGTTAAAAGCCTAGAAAATTGATTATGCTGGAGGGAAAATGGTTAAAAAGTGATTAAAGAACACTAGCTTAAAAAATGAATAAGAGAAATAAAAGAAAGACATGGTAATATGGCAGAAGCTCTGTTGAAAGCAGGAACTTTAAAGAGGGGTAAGAGCCCCAAGGGTGTGAATTTCTGGGCTGAGTGACTTCTGCTGAGTCCTAGACAGTTCTCTGGAAGGGACCCAGGCACCTGGGCAGCGCCCTTTGCCGGGAACTGGCCTCTTCCCTCCTCTTTGCTCTCCTCCAGGAGGGACCAGCCACTCAGTCCTGCAGACAGCAGGAGGCTTTGTCCTCCCTCAGCAGGGAAATGTGTTGTGTTTCTTGGAAGAGCACACTGGGGACAGGTAGGAGGAGTGTGAGGACTAGGGAAGAGAAGCAGGCTGGAACAGGATGGGTGACTGGCCGTGCGCTGAGGGAGAGGCCCTAAGATTTTCTTGTAAGACCTCTCTAAGGTGTAGCTGGCTGATGCCTGTGCAGGCTGAGAAGGGAATGCTCCCTGCGCTAGGAAGAGTTGAAGGCAAGTGTCAGAACTTGTGAGCAGGGGAAATAACTGTACAGGGTGAGGGCCTGGCAGCGGACGGAGGTATCCATGGGACCAGTGCAGCGACTGGGATGTTTCTCAGTGAGGAATATGGCCTCCTTAAATGGCGCCTGGCTGAGAGCCCTCAAGAGAGGTTCGCTGCTGCTGTTAGCACTGCACGGTTGACACCAGCCCTTCCCATCTATTGATCACACTTCAAGAGCACTGGGGAGGCTGGGCGCCGTGGCTCACACCTGTAATCCCAGCACTTTGGGAGGCCCAGGTGGGCGGATCACTTGAGGTCAGGAGTTCAAGATCAGCCTGGCCAACATGGTAAAACCCCATCTCTACTAAAAATACAAAAATTAGTTGGGCATGGTGGCAGGCACCTGTAATCTCAGCTACTTGGGAAGCTGAGGCAGGAGAATCGCTTGAACCTGGGAGGTGGAGGTTGCAGTGAGCTGAGATCGCACCTCTATTCTCCAGCCTGGGTGACAGAGCGAAACTCCATCTCAATAAAAAAAAAAAAGAGAGAGAGAGAGCATTGGGGACCTCAAGTCAGCTACCAACTCAGCCCAAGGGTTTGGGGAGGTGATTGACTCAGAAGCTGTACACCAAGAGCATTTATATAATTTTCTGAACCCTTGTAAACTTCCATGTGTACTATTGTCAGTACCCTTGTTTCCTCGCACAATTAGTGAGAAAAACCTAAGACCCTGTGGGCTTGTCTAGAGGCACTAAAAAGAGGCAAGAACTGGGCAAGATGCCATAGTGTTATCCCATTTTGTGGTCAGTCTTGGAATGGAGGGAAGTGGAAAAAACTTCAAGATGACAGTCCAGGCAAGGCTGGCTGGGCATGGTGGCTCATGCCTGTAATCCCAGCACTTTGGGAGGCTGAGGCAGGCGGATCATTTGAGGTCAGGAGGGAGACCAGCTTGGCCAACATGGTGAAACCCCATCTCTACTACAAATACAAAAATTAGCCAGGTGTGTTAGTGCACGCCTGTAATCCCAGCTACTTGGGAAGCTGAGGCAGAAGAAACGCTTGAACCCAGGAGGTGGAGGTTGCAGTGAGCTGATCACGCCATTGCACTCCAGCCTGGGCGACAGAGTGAGACTCCGTGTCAGCAAAACAAAACCAGACCAAACACAAGGTCTCACTCTGTCTCACCCAGGCCAGAGTGCAGTGCTGTGATCATGGCTCACTGCAGCCTTAGCCTCGCAGGCTGAGCAATTCTCCCCCCTTAGCCTCCCAAGTAGTAGGACCACAGGGGTGTGCCACCACACCAGCTAATTTTTTTTAAAAATTGTTGTTTTGTAGAGATAGGATCTCACTTGTCGTCCATGCTGGTCTCGAACTCTTGGGCTCAAGCGATCCTCCTGTCTTATCCTCCCAAAGTGCTGGGGTTACAGACGTGGGCCACTATGTCCAGCCTTGTTTCTTTCATTCTAGTCCTTCTAACCATACAATCCTGTCAGTACTATTTTCTTTCTTTCTCTCTCTTTCCTTTCTTTCCTTCTGTCTCGCTCTCTTTTTTCTTTTCTTTGTTTTTCTCTTTTCCCCTCTTTCTTTTTCTTTATTTCACCGATGAGAAAACAGAGGCACACGTCCCTTGCCTGAGGTCAAGAGCTGGGCAGTGCTGGTGCAGGGATTTGAATAGAGTGTCGGTTACTTACCCTGCTGCCTCCCATGTGAGACTAGGCTGAACTCAGGAGGAAGTGGAAATCGGGTAGGTGAGTGCCTGGGGCCTGAGCCTGGCTGGGACACTGGCTAACGGTAAAACCAGCCTAGGACAGCTCCCAGGGGCCTGAGGGTCTGTGGATCTGGGCTCCCTTCCAGGCCTTCCTCCCTCCAAGCCAGCTTCCGTGTCCACTGCAGAAATAGCTTCCAGTCAGTCCCAAACATCATGCCTACAAAATAAACAAGAAAATATACTATGGTTGGCATAGAAACCTTCCACAGCTACCTTTCTCTGTATCCTCACCTTCATTCCTGCCCTCTCCCCTCCCCTTGCCCAGTAGGCCCCTTTTGCATCTCAGCGCCTTTGCTCATACCCTTCCTTTTGCCTGCAACACCTGTCGTCTTCTGCCTTATCAGACAATTCTTAGTATCATTTACTGTCCCAACCGAATGCCACCTCCTCTCTCTGCTGTCCCCTGCCTAGCCCCATCCTGCCTCTTTCTCATTTCCAAGCTCTGTGCATGCTTAAAGCAGGGTCCTGAGGGTGTTGTAGCACATTTCCCAGCATGGTTGGCTGGCCCTGCTAGTAGTCAACCAACCAGAGAGCATGCGTTGAGTACCTAATTTGCCTCAAGTGTTACGCTAGGGCCCTTGAATGCATTCATTCATTTAGTCCTTACTACCAGCTTGTTCTAGGCATGCTGTTAGAATTACCCTCATTTTACCCATGAAGAACTTGAGGCTCAGAGAGGTAAGGAGCTTCCCCATGGCTGAGCCAGAATTCAAACCCAGGCATGTGAAGCCTGAGCACACTGTCCTTCCTGTGCTGCCTGCCAGCCTCTCTCTCACACACACAACCTTTTGCAGGGGCAGGAAACCTGTCTCTCTCATCTGTTTGTGTTCTGGGTCCAGCACAGAATAAATGCTTGTGGAGTCAAATCGAGTTAAAGGCCCCAAGCACTGTCTGATATTTTCAGCCCAGGTGACTGGGTATGCCACTTGATCCTCCAAAGCTGTGCATTTCCAAGGTTGTAGTAACGATCAGAGTTGTAAAAGCAGTAGCAAACATTTACAGAGCACTACCTCCACGCCAGGCGCTGTCCTAAGGTTTCTGTGAGGAAGATACTATTATTGTCCCTATTTTATAGCTGAGGAAACAGGCCTAGAGGCCATATTACATAGCCAAGTTATACAACCAGCAAAGGCTGCCAGAGGCAGGGTAACACCAGACAGATTGACTCTGGAGCCCATAATTTAACCTGTACCACCATTGCCCTGGGGTGTGTGCTGCAGCACCCCCACCTCTGTCATTCAGTGTTCCCTGAATTCTGTGCTTTCAGCCTGTGGCCAGGCGTGTGTGTGTGTGTGTGTGTGTGTGTGTGTGTGTGTGTGTGTGTTTTGGGCGGGGTTGGGGGGGAGGTAACACTGAATTTACGGGACATCTGCCTGGCTTACCAGTAGGACTTTCCCATTGCTTGTGATCCTTAAAGAGGAAAGCTGCCGTGGGGTTCGTTTGTTCCCATCTTGATTTTGTTCTTTCTTGGGTTGATCACAGTTGAGAGTGTCATTTTGCTAGGAGGCCAGATGGATTTTTCACTGGGAACGAGAGAAACACAGACTGTTGGTTCCACCTCACAGCTACTCTGGTTTTTCCTTTGCAATGAATCGTGCTTTCTGATAGAAATTTGAAATTCTAGCCTAACCAGGTGGCCTAGTGTGGAAGGCATCGGTTAGATCACATGACCACTCTGAGTGTCAATTTTCTTCTCCTAAAATGGCAATAATAACTTGCAGAAGCCATGTGGTTAGTAAGTAAAATCGCTTCCGAAAACACCAAACACAATGGCTGGCTCATACTAGGTGCTCCTTAAGAAGTCACTCCTTCTCTTTTTCTCTTCTGGGTCTTCAGAATGTTGGAATGAAGTCCATCTTGGATCCTGGACACAAAAGATCTATGTGATTCCTTTGTGTTGGACTGCTAATATTAGCATGTCATGTCTTTAAAATGCCTGAAACTCCTCGTGCCTGTGGGTGGGTGCTGGTTGTATCTTACCTGCCTTTTGTTCCTGGGAAGAAAGCCCTGTGTCCAGGGACCAGGGGTTGCCATTAGCAAGTCCCCAGTTCCTCCCAGGGGAATTGCTGGTCACTGAGGTGGTAGCTTAAATGGGGCAGTACGCCGCAGTCACCCTGGATGACGTGCGCTTACTTGGGTCTTGCTCTGCCCCTGTGGGTTTTGGCTTTAGCTGACTTGTAGTCTGGAACAGGTACCTTCAAAAAGGCAAGTAGGAGCCAGAGGGATTTTAATAATAGAAACTGAAATTCTGAGGCTGCTAAAACTCTAGAACTGTCGGAAAGGCACACAGGGCTGGTGGAACTCCTTCCGGATGGTCCCTTGGAATCACAAGGCACACACTACACTGTTCCGTCATTTACCTGCCTGATCTCTTACAGTTCTCCCCACAAGGCTAAACACTGTCACCAGCCCTAGTTTTCAGGCAAGACACTTGAGGCTGAGGGAGGTCAGCCACCTTGTCCGGGCCCACCCGACACAGCAGCAGGGCTCACAGCCAGCTCTGTGGCAGAGAGTCTGGCTTCCCCACCACAGTGCTGGGCTGCCTCTCCAGCACAAGGTTTCTAAAGGAAAGATGTGCACCAGGCTCAACTCGGTGGCTCATGCCTGTAACCCACTACTTTGGGAGGCCAGGGTAAGAACATCACTTGACGCCAGAAGTTGTAGACCAGCCTAGGTGACAAAGCAAGATCCCATCTCTACAACAAATAAAAAAAAAGATCCGAGCGTGGTGTTGTATGCCTGTAGTCCCAGCTACTCGGAGGTGAGGTAGGAGGACCGTGTGAGCCCTGGAGTTCGAGGCTGCAGTGATTGTGCGGCTACACTCCAGCCTAGGCAACAAAGCGAGACTCTGTCTCAAAAGAAAAAAAAAAAAAGATGTCACGACATGGGGAAAGGAAAATGTTTCTGTGATTGGTATGTTGTGAAAGAGCAAAGCCAGACACAGCTTGGTTAAATAAAAGAGGGCTTACTTGCCAGGCAGATACAGAAGAGAGTCAGCGCAGTTGGGATTCACAGCAGAGAAATCATCTATGCCCTGTGGGGCAGGCAGAGCCACAGATCCCACGGCCAAAACATTCGGAGAGTCACTCCAGGCCTTCTGGAAGCACAGCCGCCTCACGCTGGGCCCAGCCTCAGCTGTGGCCCACCCACAGCACCTGCTCCGGGTCATGGGTGCCTTGTGGGTCCTGGGGCTGATGATGCCTATTGTGGTTGCACAGAACAGCTCATAGTCCTCCCGCATCGCCCTCAGCCCCCATGGCCAACAGCTGAGCCTCACGCTCAGAACCAGAGCAGGGGGGCGCCTTCCCACGAGTCTCCAGGAGTCAAGCCATCATGACCAGAGGGCAGCTTTGGGGCTTATCCCACAATAAGAGGGGGCCCCCGCCACCTTGAATGCCACTGATGTTTGTCATGCCTCTGCGCCGTGCTAGATGCTGGTGGTACTATTCAGAATAACTCCCCTACTGGCCAAGTGCATCCACTGCAGGCTGGCAGCCTGGGCTGACTGACATCCTAGCTCTGCCACTCCATAGCGCCATCACTTTGAGCAAGTGCCTTAGCTTCCGCATCTGTGAAATGGAGCTTACGGGGACCTGCCTCCCTTGGGGTTGTGGGATTTTATGGGTTAATTCATGTACTGCCCTTGGCATGTGCACTTGCTGGTGCCTGGCTCCCAGCAAGTGCTAGGTGGTCATGTTGAGGGATTGCTCCATGCCAGCCTCTGTACAGATGTTGTCTCGGCCATGCTAACATTAACCCCGTGACACAGAGAACACTGTCATCCCATTTTGCAGGTCGGAAAACAAAGAGTCATACTTGGTAATTTCCCCAAAGTCACAGACATGGGGAGCTGTGGAACTTGAGATGGAAACACTTCTCTGCCTGGCCCTGGAGCCCGAGTTCATCCCTACCTTCCCTCCAAACGTTTATTCAGGAGGTAGTTGTGCCATTTGTTGGAGGCGGGCATGGGATGGATGTCAGTTTCTCCACTAGCAGAGAGGTGAGGACGGTGAACCAACTTGCTGGGGAGAAGAAGGGTTTTGTTTTTTTGTTTTGTTTTGTTTGAAACAGGGTCTCACTCTGTTGCCCAGGCTGGAGTGCAGTGGTGTGATCGTAGCTCACTACAACCTCAAACTCCTGGGCTGAAGCGATCCTCCTGCTTCAGCCTCCTGAGTAGCTGGGACTACAGATGCACACCTCCAAAGCCTAGCTAATTTTTTGTATTTGTTAGGGAAATGAAGTCTTGCTCTGTTGCCCAGGGTGGTCTTAAACTCCTGACCTCAAGTGATTTGCCTGCCTCGGCCTCCCAAAGTGCTGGGATTACAGGCATGAGCCACTGCGCCCAGCCAAGATCAGAAGCTTTGAAGGCTGTGAGGCTTTTTCTCTTTTTTGCCTACTGAGGTCACGAGTTTACTAGTACCGTTTCTTGCCTTCCACCATGTTTATTTTGAGGGCTGTCCTGTGTGCCTTTTCCTAGCTAATTAGCCTCTTTTTTTTTTTTTTTTTTTGAGACGGAGTCTCGCTCTGCCGCCCAGGCTGGAGTGCAGTGGCCGGATCTCAGCTCACTGCAAGCTCCGATTCCCGGGTTCACGCCATTCTCCTGCCTCAGCCTCCCGAGTAGCTGGGACTACAGGCGCCCGCCATGTTGCCCGGCTAGTTTTTTGTATTTTTAGTAGAGACGGGGTTTCGCCATGTTAGCCAGGATGGTTTCGATCTCCTGACCTCGTGATCCGCCCGTCTCGGCCTCCCAAAGTGCTGGGATTACAGGCTTGAGCCACCGCGCCCGGCGCTAATTAGCCTCTTAAGGAAGTTTAAAAGGAGAAGAAATAGCACTGGGCCACTGGCTGAGGACGCCTTGGGTCTGACTCCCCTAAGTGCTGTGTTGTGCTGCTGCTCAGGCAGAAGCCAGCATCCCTAACCCCCGGGTCACTCAGCTATTCCCAGTCACAGGGACGTTTTGAATCGGGGCATCTAAACCAAAGGTTTAGAGCCTGGACTCTGGAGCCAGACTGCCTGGTAAATGCCAGCTTCTTACTGGCAAAGGGACATTTGTTTGTGTGAATTCCTCAGCTCCTTAGTGTTCTCATGTGGGACTGGAGTGATCACCCTTACCTCCTCTGGCCATGGTGAGGGTCAGTTCATAGGGCATACAGGGAGCCTAGGACAGCATCCAGGATGTAGTACTGGATAAATGGTCATAGTGTTACTAGGAGCAATAGGTTGCTCATGTGAGCAGCATGGTGGGGTGGGGGTTGGGAGGGGTTTGACTAGAGGACAGTCTAGGGGAGAATGGCATGGTGGTCTTGTCTTCCTGTGTGCTGGGTGTGTTGGCCACCAGCTGCTAGAGGTGCTACTTGTAGAAAGGGAGCCTGGCAGGGGACCCCGTCCCAGTGCCCGAGGCTTTAGATAGTTCTTACTCATGTCCACAGTCCCGAGAGTCCCCTTGTCCCCATATTTCCCCTCCTGATTGCTTAAGCCTCCCATTCTGAAAGAGAGGGATTGCAGGAGAGGGCAGGGCAGGGGCCTGGAGCACAGGGCAAAGCCAAGAGGGACGGCAGGGGGCCCGGTGGGGACCCGGCAGGAGCCGAGGCTTCAGGCCTGCGCTGGGGCCTTAGGTTGCCTCTAATGAAAAGCCGTGTCCTGGTGGACTTTCTGTTGCTGTGAGGAGTGGAGGGGTCAGCAGTAGGTTGGTGCCTCGGGACCACTTCTGCTGGCCACTTGCCCTAGGCTGGCTCCCCCTAGAGTGTCTCCTGAGGTCTGTTGAGTTCCAGGCATCTCCTGAGTTCCAGGCCCTAAGATGCTTATTTGTGAACTTCACCGGCAAGCCACATGCTGTGCCCCCAGAAGAACCTCCTGCTTGAGTGGAGGTGGCTGGTCCTGACTTTCCTCGGACCTCAGTCTTCTGTGCTGTCGGGGGTGGCATTTCACACTCGCAGGCAGGGTCCTGTACTGGAGGGCTGGGCTCCAGGGCCAGAGTCAGTGCCCACTTCTTGCTGTAGCACCCAGGATTCCGTGCATCCACGTGCTGATGAAAGCTGGTGGAGAAGCTGTCCCTATTATTCTTATGACTACTGCAACAAATTACACCAACCTAGTGACTTCAAACCACACAGATAGATTACTATCTGAAATGGCTTTCACTGGGGTAAAATCAAGATGTTTGCAGGGCAGTGTTCCTTCTGGAGGCTTTAGAAGAGAACTCATTCCCTGGCCTTTTTTAGTTTCTGGGAGGCACCTGCATTCCCTGGGTTGTGGTCCCTTTCTCTGTTTTCAGACCTAGCAGTGTAGCATCTTCCAGTCTCTCACTCTGATCCTACTGCCTCTCTCTTTTAACGACTTATTGTTGTTGTTTAGTGTTTTGTTTTGAGACAGGGTCTCTGTCGCCTGGGCTGGAGTGCTGTGGTGTGAGCCGGGCTCACTGCAACCTCAACCTCCCAGGCTCAAGCAGCCCTCTCACTTCAGCCTCCTGAATAGGTGGGACTACAGGCACATGTTACCACACCTGGCCGATTTAAAAAATTTTTTTGTAGAGTTGTGTCTTGCTATGTTGCCAAGGCTGGTGTCGAACTCCTGGGCTCAAGCGATCCTCCCTGCTTTGGCCTCCCAAAGTCCTCCCTGCTTTGGCCTCCCAAAGTGCTGAGATTACAGATGTGAGCCACCATGCCCAGCCTAAGGACTCTGTGGTATTACATTGAGCCCACCCAGATAATCCAGGATAATCTTATCTCAAAATGTTTAACTTCACCCTGACAACAATGACCCCCAAAAATCCACAACGTCTTAATTTAATCACTTCTGCAGAGTCCCTTTGGCCATGGAAGGCAACATGTTCACAGGTTCCGGGGATGAAGACGTGAACATCTTTGCAGGGCAGTTTTCCCACTCCGGGTAATCGTGTATCACAGGGTATCTTGGTGTTCATGTTGGAGACCGGTGACCCTGACTGAGTCACTTTTCCCGTCACTTACAGGCTGTTGGGAGCCTGGACAAGTTATTCAACCCCTCTGTTCCCTAGCGTCTTCATCTGAGGGTTGTTGGGACCGAATGAGTTAGCACATGTCAAGTATCAACAAGTCCCCATTTTTCCTTGTACCTTTTCTAGTTCTTACCTACATGTACACTTATCTTTCTCTCGTTATAGCCGTAGGCACAAGTGTGTTATTTTTTCCCCATGTTTTACTTTTGTAGGTTGCAGTATAGGTGCAGTGCGATGATTTGAAGGCAGACACTAGTCCACAGAAAGTGAGGTGGCTGGTAGGTATGCCACCCTCCACCCCCGTTGCTGGTTTTTTTGTAATACTCATAAGATCGCTCTGATGCTATAAAGAGTACTATAGTGAACCTATTAGTACTGATAGCCTTGTCCTCCTTTTGAGTTGTTTTCTTGGAATAAATGTTTACACTCGGAATCGTTGTAAAATCCCCTTGAAATGCTCTAGAAGAGTTATACAGCTCGTTTACACTGCGGCCACACCTTATTGGCAGTGAGTATTAGCTTAAAAGGAAAAAGATGTTTTTTATCCTTTTGGTAAATACCGCTTGCGTGCCTGCTGAGTGAGGGCCGTGTCCTGGGTGCTGGGAAGAGACAGGCACGTCTCCTGTTGTCATGGAGCTGGTCTCTAGCAGGAGAGGGCGACTTGATTTAACAGAACTAATAGCACCTCGTTATTCCTTCCATTTGCATTGTTTTCTTCCCTCATTCTTCTAAAAACAAAAAGCAGCTTTATGGAATACAATGTCAGGTCTTATGGTCCAGGATGAGCCATTTTTAAACCTCCGGACATGGTGATGTGTGTGACCTTTGTGGGGATCTCTGTCTTTGCCGACATGTGCTGTGATATTTCAGAACCCCTCACCTCCCCCACGCAGTGCTGCTTTCACTCATTGCTGGAAAACCCGTGCTTGTGTTGCCAGGGACCGATGTCATGGTTCGGTGCCTCAAGCTGCTGAAGGAATTTAAACGGAATGACCATGACGATGACGAGGACGAGGAGGTCATCTCCAAGACAGTGCCTCCCGTGGACATCGTGTTCGAGCGGGATATGCTCACGCAGACCTACGACCTCAGTAAGTCTTGTTCCCACACCAGCTTGGATGTGGTTCCCGAGAATCTGAGTCAAGAAGTGCTTTGCCCACATGTGGAGAGAGGACTCTGCTATAGAGAATGTAATACAATGGGAAGCGCCTTGGTTCCCCGGAAGGGTTCAGGCTTTGAGGTCAGATTGGAGTTTGAATCCTTGCTCTGCCACTTAGCCATATGACTTTAATGAGGTCTCTGAGCCCCAGTTTCCTCATCTGTAAAAGCAGGCATTTTAAAGTTCTCCAGAGACACAGAATCAGTAGGAAAAATATACGTAGATGTATGAGAGGGAGCTTATTAAGGTAATTGGCTCGTGCAGTTATGAATGCTGAGAAGTCCCACTAGCTTGTCTGTGAGCTGGAGGCCCAGGGAAGCATCAGAACTAGGGAAGCCGTGGGAGCATGTCCCAGTTACCTAAGGATGGAGAGCCTGGAGTTCTGATGGCCAAGAGCAGCAGCAGAGGGGGCTGCAGCTCCAGAAGAGAGGGCAAGTTCGCCTTCCTCTGGCTTCTTGTTCTGTCTGGGCCCCTGGCTGATGGGATGGTGCCCGCCCACATGGAGGGCAGATCTGTCCCATGTAGTCCACTGAGTTACACACCAGTCTCCTACAGAAACACCATCACAGGAACACCCAGAGATAAAACCTGACCAGTGATCTGGGTATCCCTTAATCCAGTCCCATTGACACCTAAGGTTAACCATCACATATCGAGAGCATCAGCACTAGCACATTATGAGGATAAATGACATCAAAATAAAAGAGCTGCTATAGGGTCTGGTGCATAGAAAGCACTGAAAAAAGAAAGCTATTACTATTATTATTCAAAGGTTCAAGAGCTATCTATTGTTTTCTAAGATTGGTCTGGTGTTACCACAGGCCAGGAATCTATGATAAATGGGCAAAGAAAACATTCTCTCTAATTCCTAACCCTTCCCCCAGGTCCCCTAACTTCTGTGTAGGACAGCAGTGACCTAGTGTCATAGGTGGTGTGGCCTCAGGTCCCTGCCGGGAGGACAGAGCAGAAGGTGAAGCGGCTACAGGGGATCTGACTGAGCTGTGGGGTCGGCCCAGCCTTTTTGGAGGGCTGTTTGGTAGCTCCCTTCACATCTCTCAGAATGGGTTCCTCACAGCACAGTTGGGGAAACGCTCCCCTTAACTCTTTCTTTTTTCTCTTTCTTTTTTTTTGTTTTTTTTTTTTTTGAGATGGAGTTTCACTCTTATTGTCCAGGCTGGAGTGCAATGGCGCCATCTCA
The DNA here is from genome assembly GCF_002776525.5 of Piliocolobus tephrosceles. Lineage (NCBI taxonomy): Eukaryota > Metazoa > Chordata > Mammalia > Primates > Cercopithecidae > Piliocolobus > Piliocolobus tephrosceles. The sequence goes on along the minus strand of NC_045450.1, from coordinate 25,941,691 downwards.
GTTCACTGCAACCTCTGCCTCCCAAGTTCAAGTGATACTCCTGCCTCAGCTTCCCAAGTAGCTGGGATCACAGGCATGTGCCACCATACCCGGCTGATTTTTTTTTTTTTTGAGATAGAGTCTCACTCTGTTGCCCACGCTGGAGTGCAGTGGCGCGATCTCGGCTCACTGCAAGCTCCACCTCCTGGGTTCACGCCATTCTCCTGCCTCATCCTCCCGAGTAGCTGGGACTACAGGCGCCCGCCACCACGCCCAGCTAATTTTTTTGTATATTTAGTAGAGACGGGGTTTCACCATGTTAGCCAGATGATCTTGATCTCCTGATCTCATGATCCGCCCGCCTTGGCCTCCCAAAGTGCTGGAATTACAGGCGTGAGCCACCACACCCGGCCAAAAGGAAGATACTTCTGAAAAGTCAAAGAACTTTGCCACCAAGTCTGCCTTGCGGCTCATGTGCTTTACTGCTGGGACTCCCTGCCTACCTCCCAGTTCCTAAGCCAGCTCCTTCCTGGAGTTCTTAGTTCCAGCTTAGTAGGATGCATTTAAAGGGCCTCTGAGCGGCAGATATACTCACAGTCCTGACATACACCAGCTTATGACAGCCCAGGAGTGAACAAGCTACACACAGCAACAGTGGGGCCCAGTGGGCTGCAAGTCATTTACTCCAGAGCTGAGGAATACCATTTCCTTTCAAAGTCCCCGCCTGCACGACTCTTACGGGACAATGTAATAGTCAGGGTCCACAGTGCCTCTGTGTCTATCAAGAAATACTGGGAAATGAAGAATACACATTAAAAAAAAGTTCTGAATTAAAAATTATTTTGATGCTTCTTAAAGAGGTCAGTTTCATTGATCTGAAACAGTTCATTCATGCGAAAGGGCTACTTTCCTGCCATTGGGTAAAGCCTATTGGGTTCCTGCATTTTCGTATTTCAGCTGTTGATCACCTGACATTTAGTATTTTAAAGTGGTGTTGTGAGATAGTAAGCTTTCAGACATTAGCTGTTAGCATTACTAGCCTAGCATAGTATATTACTCAGAGGCTTGGGAGGGAAGCATGCTTGGGAGGATAAGGGAGAGAAATGGCGTATGTTTTGTTCTGTCTGTTAATTTCACAGCATTGAAATGTCTGCTGAAAAAGTGGGCTGGAAACTGACTTGTGCAGAACAGCTCCTTTGCAGCCATTTGGGTTCATGTGTATTGTTTCTCACAGTTGAGCGCAGAGGCACGAAAGGAATTTCCCAAGCTGAAATCCGAGTGGCTATGAATGTGGGAAAACTAGAAGCAAGAATGCTGTGCCGACTCCTTCAAAGATTCAAAGTTGTCAAGGTAACATCCTGAGCCTTCCCTCAACATCCCTTGTCTTTGGAGGTGCGTGCGGTATATTCGCTAAGGAGTCAGAAGATTCGATGGCATGACGTGTGTCAAGGAGGCAGTTGGCCTCCCCGAGGCTGAGTGCAGTCCATAGCCATGTTATGTCTCTCCCTCACTGTGGTTCCTGTTTGTCTTCACTTTTTTAAGAATTGAATGACTTGTCAGCTTTGAAAAGTCAGAAAGTAGCCGGGCATGGTGGCCCACACCTGTAATCCCAACACTTTGGGAGGCTGAGGCGGGTGGATCACCTGAGGTCAGGAGTTCGAGACCAGCCTGGCCAACATGGTGAAACCCTGTCTCTACTAAAAGTACAAAAAATTAGCCAGGCGTGGTGGTGCATGCCTGTCATCCCAGCTATTCGGGAGGCTGAGGCAGGGGAATCACTTGAACCCAGGAGGCAGAGGTTGCAGTGAGCCAAGTTGGCACCATTGCACTCCATCCTGGGCAACAAGAGTAAAACTCCATCTCAAAAAGAAAGAAAAGTCAAAAGGTGATGTGGCCACCCCAGGAGCCTACTCCCATGTGGGGATAGTCAGCTGGGGCTGGCCACTCTATCCACCTGCTTCAGACAAAGCAGTGCTCTCCAGGGTTCCACCATCCCCCCCTGGCCCTCCTTCTCATGCATGTTACTTGCCTGGTGCCTGGGGACATCGAGTTGGCCAGCTATGCCTGTCTGGCACTCTTCTTTTGTAATTCAGACCTGTGGTCTCAGCCCCTGACATGCCACTCTCGTCTTGCTCACAATCTGGTCATCTGGCTGGAAGGCAGTATTATAGTTGGGTGAATGACTGCAGCACACTTAGCCCTATCCTGGCATGTGGTGGTACCTAGATGTTACTCTTTTCTTGTCAAAGGCCCTGGGAAGAGCCCCTTGCCCTGTTCTGGAAGTTAAATTGGGTGTGGATCACTGATGCCCAGTCCACCAATCCTCATGGCAGTGGCTAAGTGGAGCTCGCGTTCTCCAGTCTAACTTCAGTGTGCATCACAAATGCTTGCTGCTTACTGACCGTTTTGTTTGGGCCACGTCCTGTCCCAGGCACTGGGGCTATATGGAAGGTTAAGTCAGGGCCCTGTCCCTGGGAAGCTCATAGCCTCATAGAGCAAACACACATTCAGGGTTGTACTTCAGAAAAGGATCCCTGTGGAAGCAAGACCTGAGGGATTACAGAGAGGAAGAGCCTGGAGGAAGCATCAGTGTTGCCCAACGCAGGGCCCAGGCAGTAAGACAGGAGACACAGAAGAAAGCCAGTAAGGAAATAGACGCCACAGACCACCTGAACCCCTGTGGGTGTGATGCCCTCTTTGCAGTCGGATAAACATATCTTATTCCCTCTAGGGATTCATGGAAGATGAAGGTCGGCAGCGAACCACCAAGTACATTTCCTGCGTGTTTGCAGAGGAGAGTGACCTAAGCCGGCAGTACCAAAGAGAGAAGGCCCGCAGTGAGCTCTTAACCACCGTGAGCCTGGCATCTATGCAGGAGGAGTCACTTCTGCCTGAAGGCGAGGACACCTTCCTCTCTGAGTCAGACAGTGAGGAGGAGAGGAGCAGCAGCAAGCGGAGACGCAGAGGGTCCCAGAAGGACACAAGAGCCTCTGCGAACCTCCGGCCTAAGACCCAGCCTCATCACTCCACCCCAACCAAGGGTAGGGAGCGCGTGGGGCGGGTGGGGGCTGCATGCATTGCACTGCTGGGCACCTGCAAGAAACACCCCTTCAGTTCAGCAAACGCCTGCGGTTGCCCTTGGAACTGTCCTAATGAGAAGCCCGATGCTGTCACTTGTACCACATCATTATGGGTTTGGAGGAGAGGGTCCTGTGGTATTTCCTGGCTGCTTGCAAATCACTTCTTCATGGCCCGTGTTTTGTTTGCTTGTTTTTACTATTAAAGGATGGAATTTCATAAGCTTCCTCTGCCCCCTCCCCTCCAGCAGTCTAAGACTCCTCCAAGTTTTTAGTTTAGTTATAGAAAACTTTTTTTAAATGCATAGAGAGTGGTGCTGATGACCCGTTTGCAAATCTGGTACCCAGCTCTGAGCCCCTTGGGGACATTGTTAAATGTCCAGCTTAGGAGGGACTCCTACTGGCATTTCATAGGTAGAGGCCAGGATGCTGTTTAACATCCTGCAATACACAGGACAGCCCCTGACACAGAGAATTAACCGACCCAGACGTCAGCACTGGCCAGGTGGAGAAACCCTGCTGTAGATGAGAGGCCAGAAGGAGGGGCCCAAGCTACTGCTGGTCTACTTCCCTCACCTTTCAACTGACTCAGCAGAATCCTCTGGCCCATGTCGTCTGGTCTGACTGCCAAGCAGGAATGCCCTCCTGGCCTCCCCCTTGATTTGTTCTACCTCTTTCCTCCACCACAGGTGGGTGGAAAGTTGTAAACCTACACCCAGTGAAAAAGCAGCCACCCTCCTTCCCAGGAGCCACTGAAGAGAGAGCCTGCCAGAGCCTTGCCAGCAGGGACAACCTCTTGGATACCAGCAGCGTCTCAGAACCCAACGTGTCCTTTGTCTCCCACTGTGCGGACAGTAACAGTGGTGACATAGCTGTGATTGAGGAGGTCCGGGTGGAAAACTCCAAGGTCAGTGCATGCAGAGGGAGGGAGTTGTCTCCGAGAAGGAGCCTGTGGCCTCATGGTTTCTGTGCTTAGGAATCACACGATCACAGTGGAATCATCCACAGCAAGAGTGCTGCGTGCCGAGGCCTGCCTGTGCTTCCTGCCGAGGCCTGCCTGTGCTTCTCGGGCAGTAGCGCGGTGCTCATTTACACACCACCCTCGTGCAGCCTGGGCCCTACGCAGAGATTGTCTGCATGGTTATCCACCTAGTGGCTTATTGATTTCCAACAACTTATTCTTTTCAGTTAGATTTATTTTAGAGGGAAACCTTTATGCCTAATTTAGATCAATGGTTCTTACCCAGTTTTACCCCTTTTCTGTTCATTGGATTCCACAGCTCTCTATGGAGTCCGGATTGGCATTTACCCCAGGGGACATTTGGCAATCTCTGGAGACAGTTCTCAGTGCCACACTTAGGGAGAGGCTGCTACTGGCATCCAATAGGGAGAGGTTAGAATGCTGTTAAACATCCTACAATACACAGGACAGAGCTTCACAGCAGAGAATTTCCTGGCCCAAATGTCAGCACTGGCAACGTGGAGAAACTCTGCTTTAGATAAATGGCCAATATTGTTTGTCATAAAAAAGAAAGTAATCATAGAATAGATACAATAAAGTCAAAACTGTATTAGTACATTCCAGCCAGTTACTGTTATACATCAAGGAGTTAAAGACACAGTGAAGTCAAACCAGTACTTTCATCAATATAATTGGAAGGATTAAAAGACAGTTGATAAGGAATGCCTTTCCCCATTATGTGATTCAGTTCACCTAATGCCATGTCAATACTGGACACACAACAGTACCTCAGACACTGTCAGTGCCACCCTCTGTATTTTGGAAACACTGAGTAGAGAACGAGGCACCTAGCACGGAGTAGTAAATGCATGATCTGGGGTGGCTTTTGATGGTGTTGCTGCTGTTTGTTTATGTATGTTTTTTAATTAATAATTTTTTTGAGACAGAGTCTTGCTGTGGTGCCCAGGATGGAGTGCAGTGGTATGAGCTCGGCTCACGGCAACCTCCGCCTCCTGAGCTCAAGTGATCTTCCTGCTTCAGCCTCCTAAGTAGCTGGGACTGCAGATTTCCTCTTCTGCAGGCACGTGCCACTGCACCTGGCTAATTTTTGTATTTTTTTATAGCGATGAGGTTTCATCATGTTGCCCAGGCTGGTCTCAAACTCCTGGGCTCAAGTGATCTCCCAACTCAGCCTCCCAAAGTGCTGGGATTCCAGGTGTGAGCCATGCGCCTGGCCACTGCTGTTTCATTCAGCCCTGTAAGGTCAATGTCAGCTTTGGTCTGTGAGAGGAAAGCGAGGCCCCAAGGGATAGAGTAACTTGCCTGTGCAGTCCCTACCCTATGCCACTTCTCCCTTTTTGGAATGGTGGCCTGTGCTTTGGAAGTATTTCTATGGCAGAGGTGATGGGGCGTGGGGTTGATTTTTTTTCTAGACCCTTTCAGGCCTTTTCTGTTCATTGGATGCCACAACTCTCCATGGAGTCAGGATTGGCATTCTTTCTAACCAGGGAGGCTGGGCCTGCCAGCAGTGGAACCCAGCAGGTCCCTTCGAGTCCCGCCTGCCTTTCTCCCCCTGCCATCCCCTTTGCACCTCTGTGCACTCCCACCAGGTCTTAAAATCTCTAACTTGTTTCCTAGCTCAGCTCTTCCTCTCACTGATGGAAGTCCATTCCCAGAGTAATGGCAGCACCGTGGTCCTCCCCACATCCTTGCTGAAAAGAATGGCACCCTTTCTGCTTGCCTGGAGGCTCTTGGCAGAGCACGTTCCCTTTGCTGTCCAGCAGCCCCGTGGAAAGTGGCTAGATTTACGCACATGATTTTCCCCCACACTTTTCACCCTGAAACACAAGGGTGAACAAAGGACTTTCTGCCCCTCTTGGGACCCTTCTTGAATCTTTGATTCTTTCCCCTTCAACAAAGAACTGTGTCTTGCCTAGAGCTACCACAGTGGACAGGGAAGAGGGCTGGGGCCTGGCTGTTCAGAAGCCATCACTGAGTGACCTCCTTGGACATTTTCTCATTTCCTGAAATTGCTACTCCAAACTGGGAGGTGACAAGCAGAACATGCCCCGGGGCTACCATAAGGCGCTGACTTGGGTCCAGTGATTCACAAGATGTGTATTAGAGTTAGGATTTCTTTTCCATATAGGGTTCACATTTGGGCTTTCACATTTTGATCCAATGTTGGGTGAAACAGTTCATCTTAAATTCATTAAGAGAGAAAGACATTACAAGATAAGTAGATGATTTAGTGGGGATAGAAGAGGAAGCACAGATCCACTCATCCTAATTTTCCTCGAGGAAACCTGTTCTGAACTCAAAAGCCGTCTTCTGCCTCATGTCACTTTTTGCCCAGAGACTGCCCTGGCTTCTTCCATCTGGAGTCAGAGGCCCCATCCTGGCACGTTCACTCCCCATGAAACCCTGGAAAGTTAGCCACACAGCTCTGGTTTCCTCTTCTGTACAATGGAAACTATGATGATAAAAGTGTTAAGAGTTTTTGATGAAAAAAGCCCAACAATACCTGGCATGTAATTGTCAGTATGTCAGTTTCTTCCATTCCACTGTGGGAGAACCAAAGGGGAATTGAGGGAACACATTCCAGCTTTTCAGGAGCTGCTGGAGTAGATGCCTCTGATTTCTGTCCTGAAACCAGCTAATCTTCATAAACTGGCCCGGGGTCCTCTGCTGGCTGATGTCTTTGATTTTCAAAGCATTAAGATGGTAGAGTAGTGGGATCCTATGTAGGAGAACAGGCTTCTTGGCTTCTCTTCTTGAGAGATAGGAGTAGAAGTCCTTGAAGAGAGCCAGTGCACTCACAAGAGTGGCGTGTGGCCCCCAAACCTTGCCGAGCCCATCTTGTGCTTTTGGTCTCTGTTCTAGGAGAGTAGCAGTTCCCTGAAGACTGGGAGGCACAGCTCAGGCCAAGACAAACCACATGAAACTTACCGACTGCTGAAACGTAGGAATCTGATCATAGAAGCTGTCACCAATCTTCGCTTAATCGAGAGTTTATTCACGTAAGGAGCTGTGTGTCTGTCTTGCACTAACAGTAATCCTCCTACCAGTTGGTCATCACAAGCCATGGACACCACTGAGTGGCCTTCAAATCTGTGTCCCGCTGTGTAGATTCTCGTCTCGTTCTTTTGCAGTAGGAAGGATTTAGAGTTTACTCTTATTCAAAAGGAGCAGATACTGAGGAATATCAGCACACTAGTCAGAGAGAGAATGACTGAGCAGGAAGCAGAAGTCACAGGGAAAGTGCTTTTGTCTTTTCCTTACCTGGAAGATGGTTGCTCCAGAAGGGCTATGGAGACACTTAAGCGGGTAGTAGCATTACTTCCAGACTTTTAGTTCTCTGTGGTGCATTTTATGCAAATAGAATCTTCTAGAGGAGAAAAAACAAGAGACACAAGTAGAACTTCTGTGTTTGGGATGGAGTAGAGGCTCTGAACTCTGATATGGTTCTTGTAACCTCCTGTCACCACCACTTCCTGGGTGGCATCTTCAGGGCTTCTGAGGCACCCAATGTGAGAGCCACTTGGGGAGGAGGAGCCTTACCTTCCATCAGGGACATGGCTTCTTCCTCATACTCCGAGGGCTGAATGGGAGGGGGTAGGGACCATCTGCACACACTGTCACCTTGTTCTCCTCCTCTGAGTCATGAGAGGTTTAGCTAGGTGTTCCTAATGTCCCTTCTGGCCCTGCATTCTATTTTTTATTCTTTTTCTTTTTTTTTTTTTTTTTTGATGGTGTCTTTCTCTTACGCCCAGGCTGGAGTGCATGAGGCAATCTCAGCTCACTGCAACCTCTGCATCCTGGGTTCAAGCGATTCTCCTGCCTCAGTCTCCTGAGTAGCTGGGATTATAGGCACCCACCTGGCTAATTTTTGTATTTTTAGTAGAGACGGGGTTTCACCATGTTGGCCAGGCTGGTCTCGAACTCCTGACCTCAAGTGATCCACCCGTCTGGGCCTCCCAAAGTGCTGGTATTACAGGCGTGAGCCACCACGCCCGCTGGCCCTGCATTCTATGATCAGTGATCTAGAAAGATCACCATCGTGATTCAGTAAGACCTAGAGGAAGATGAACCCAGAGAAAAGTCAAAACGCACTCAAGTTGCTGGTGAAAGACTAAACTGTGGAGCTGCTGTCTTTGGTGGCTTGTCCTTATCTGATACGTTTGCCACAGAGGGAAACAATCATTAACGTCTCAAGAAGTCAGTCTTTCCAGAGTGGGGAAACCCTCTTTGTTCCTTCCCTGTTTCTGTTGGGTACCATGAGGCATGTCTCTGTTGCCTGGGTTGAGGAAGGCCTTCCACGTTGAGATTGGGAGTGTTATCTGCTTATTTTGTGATTCCCAGGATTCAGAAGATGATCATGGATCAGGAGAAGCAGGAAGGTGTGTCCACCAAGTGCTGCAAGAAGTCCATTGTTCGCTTGGTGCGGAACCTGTCTGAGGAAGGTCTCTTGCGATTGTATCGGACCACCGTCATTCAAGATGGCATCAAGAAGAAGGTAACCAAGGCCTCCCCTGATGTCCAGAGCCAGCCTCGTGCTGTTGGAAGTTTTTGTCTAGCTTCTCTTGTCATTGCTGTATCCTGGTAGTTGCTTTATTACCAGTGACTGGGAATTTCCCATTACGCCTCCTGATTTGGGGAATACAGGTTAGCTGGAAACAGAAAAGAGCAAAAATTTGCTAGGATTGTAAAGCATGTCAACTCCAGGCAGCAGCTGTGCAGGCATCCAGCCCCGCAGCCATCCTTGAAGAAGCAGAAGGCAGGCAGAGGCATATTGAAGTTCAGTCATTGTGGGACAAATGAAATAACATTTAGAAGGTGGGAAATTTAGACTAAGCAGCAAGAACACTTTCCTCGGAGAGCTGAGGAAATATCCCAGAGGAAGCAATGGCATCGAGTCAGTGAGGATGCGCTGCCGGGTCATCCGATGGGAGCAGTACATCTCTTCCACCTCGACATGTCTATTTCTGTAAAATTTAAAGTTTAGGGGCATGCATTCCCATAGCAACTGTAGCTCAGCGGCTTCACGGACATTCTAAAGCACACGTTTTTCACGGTCAGGGTAATTTGTGATGGTACAGCCAGGTACCAGGGCCAAAGGGAATGGTTGTGTGGGGACAGTCGCTCGTAATTTCCTGACCTTTTCTTCTGACTGCATTTTAAATCTCTGCCTTAAGAAAGCTCTGCTTTGATATTTTGTTTTCTTAATAAGCTACAAGGTCATTTTTGCTTTTCTACTTTTATTTTTTGAGAAATTTGACAACTGCAGAGCAGTACGAAAAATGACTTAAGAAACAACAGTGTCTGTCCTTCTCACATTGATAGCTCTTATCAGTTTTTAGATCTACTGTAAGTCTTTTTAAAATAAAACAATAATGTCCCCTGGCCCCTGCTCCCTGCTTCCCCACCAGTTTGCCACTTGTGCCCTGAGCAGTGGCAGTGGGTTCCTGTGCTGCCCTCTCTCAGTGAAGGCCGAGAAAAACTGTAGCCCAGTAGCAGCAGTGTCTTCGATTTCTGTTCATCTTCAAAGAGTGGAGTCGCTGAAGACAGGAATCCCCCCACCCTCCCACCCTCCAGCCTAGGGTTAGGGAGAGGCAGGCAGGCATAGGCATCAGCTATGTCTCCAGGCAGTGATGGAGGGAGTGGGCGAGGGACGGGGGCAGCGGGTATGCATGGGGGGCCACATAACCTCAAAAATGAAAGTGCCCAGGCCTCTTGCCACAAGGTCCCACTATAGTAGCTGGTTTTTCCAGCTGGAAAGGGCTTCCGTCATGTGCATGTGACTCTAGTACCAGCGTAGGTTTCCAGGCAGGACTTTCTCTGGCACCCAGAGCATGTGCTGCTGGCAGCCTTTGATCTGCTGGGGCCATGTGGACTGGAGCTGGTGTGCTTGTGTCAGTCTTTCGCCTTTGCTCCTGTGTTCTGCCCCGTCCGTGGGGCCTCTGGGAAGTTTGCTGGGCCATTTGGCTGTGGAAAGTGGGGCAATGTGAATGCTGTATATTTCTCCCTTGCCTTTGAATTCTCTGAAATGTTGCCTCACTGCATCTCATTTGAGCTTCACAAAACCACAAAACTGGTGGTTGGGGATGGGGGCGGGGTGGTCCTTATTTCACAAATGAGGATCAGGAGAAAATGAGCCAAGAGTGGCGTTCGGGAGCCCTCGTCTAGGCGTTGCTGCCTGCCCCGTTTCCACATCTATCTGAGCCTGTGTTCAGCATGAAGCTGCTGGCCAGAGTGGATGCTCAGACAGCCTGACCTTGCTGTCCTCTGCCTCAGCAGAGACAGACAAGAAGCATGGCTCCCTGGGGTCCTGGCCATCCTCACCTGCCACAGCATGACTGGTGCACTCACACACACCGTGTCCCACTCCCCTTCTCCCTGCTGAGCGTTCAAGTTACTTCCCTTCCACACAGTCTGTTTTTCATCCTGTGTATCTCTCATGAAATGATAACCACCTTAACTGTTCAGCTTCAGTAGCTTGGAAAAGGTAAAACAACAAAAGCAGCTCTAATTCTCTGCCGGTTTGTTTGGATGTGTGCCTGGCAGGAGTCCCATGATGGCACTCTCTGCAAGGGTAGATTAATGAAAGCCGCTTACCTTTTCCAGATGGAAGCCCTCAGGACTCACGAGCAACTGGGAAATTCTCAGATAGTGGAAAGGGGGCACAGAGCAGCTCACCAGGTAGCAACAGAAACCAGTGGGCTGTGACAGCCCAGTGAGGGATTTGCAGGGGGACGGCTCTGTGTCCTGGCCAGATTCCTCAGTAGGGCTGAGCAGCCCCAGCACCCATGGCAGAGCCTGATTGCTTGGTCACTTGAGGGATTTGGCTGCCAGTAGCTGCACCAGCATATTGTTCAGCAACACATTTTGTTTTGATCTCCCAATTGTGTTTTGGAAATGTTAATGAAAACAGGTGTGACTGAGGTTCCACCAGGAATCGACTTGTGGAGCCAATTCTCCTCAGCTCTTCTTTGACCTGTGGGATGCTCCAACCTCTCTCTCCAGGTGGATCTGGTGGTGCACCCGTCCATGGACCAGAACGACCCTCTGGTGAGAAGTGCCATCGAGCAGGTCCGCTTCCGGATCTCCAATTCAAGCACAGCCAACAGGCAAGTGGAAGCGCCTGGGAAGAACCCATAGCAAGGCTGCCAGGCCTGTGTGTCAGGTGCAGCAATCCACAAGAGCCCTTTCTTTATACCTTCATGGATCAGTGGATTTGTTGGTTTGGAGTTCATGGTCCATGATATCCTAGTCTAAATAAGGACCAATTTCAGGATTCTGTAGGGGGGGAAAACGTCCTAATGGTCTTTATTCTGTCTGATAGAGTGTGGACAGAGTACTCCCCATCATAGGCCTCTGAAGTCTGACACTCACTCTCATAATGGCTCTCAGTGATTCTGGTTGCCTTTCTCAGATCTTCTCTATTTCGTTCATAAACCATGTAATGAGCTGAGAGAAAACTCAGGGGAGGGAGAAAGTTCTTAGCTGTGTCTCAGCTAGAAACTCTCACAGGCAGGCAGAGGGCTGATCTGGCTTGCACATGCTGGTTTGTGGGATCTGCTAAGTATTGGCCACACATACTTTGAATCAATTGCTGGTTAATTTCTCATATAATTCCTGACTTCTAGCATTGATGCACGTGTCAGAGATCTAGCATATTGGATTCCCTGTCTCACAAGGCAGCACCCATAAGTGGAGGTGCCCTCTCCAGGGCCCCACAATCCCCATCACCCCCAAAAGTTTCAATGACTTGACATTTTGTTTGCATCACCTCCGTGGCCCCTACAGGGAGCAGAATTCGAAATCCCCAGGCCAAGAGACTGTATCTGATTCACGCGGACAGACTCTGTCCTTTCTCTTAGCCCTTGATTTTCTCGGTACATTATTGCATGTTTATTTGAACTGCAGGGTTAAAACTTCCCAGCCTCCAGTGCCCCAAGGGGAGGCAGAAGAAGACAGTCAAGGAAAAGAGGGCCCAAGTGGATCAGGGGACTCTCAGCTGAGTGCTTCCTCTAGATCAGAAAGTGGACGGATGAAAAAAAGTGATAAGAAAATGGGCATAACCCAGCTTAGAAATTATCATCCCATTGTAGGTAAGCAGCAGCTTCTTGTCTGTGTTTAGTTACATTTGATTTATTGTTTGTATGACGATGTTTGAGGCACTTGGTCGTCTCCATTCGAGCTCTGAGCCACAGTCAGAAGAATCGCATCTGAGCTGTGGGCTGGATCCTGTTACTCTGGCCGCATAACTTCTTCCAGCATCTGTTTGCCTATCTGCAAAATGGGGACAATTCTGCCTGCCATACCTTACAAGGCTTTGAATAGACTCAGATGAAATCCTGCTAGATGTCAATATGAGGAAAGATTAATGTCTTCTGCTGAATGTCCTTGACCTGGAACATTCTACAAACTACAGAAAATTTCTCCCTGTCCCGACTCTACAAATCCCCCAGCAGCACAGTCATTGATGAGTCTGAGTGCTCCTATAATTTCCTCAGAGTTGGAGCGCCGACGGATTCCCTCCTCCCTCATTTCTGAGCTTGTCCCGAGCAAGGCAGGTGGCCATGGCCTTATAATCAGGATGCTCAACTCCTCTCCAGGCCACGGCACATATGCTGGTTCAGGAAGGAGGGAAAATTTGACTCATCGGGGCCCTACCGTCTGTCAGGCAGCATCAGGTCCGAGACACAGCAGACCCAGGGATTCTAAGTGGAAGAGATTGTGTGTGTGACTTCTGTTTCCCAGGGCTGCAGCCCCACAGCGTGGCCTTTACTCTCAAGGTTTCCCTGTTAGAAGACACAGGTGAAGGAGGAACAGCAGCATGAGTGTGTGCAGCTAGACAGCATTTGCACTTGAATGGACCAGGGGCAGCACGGGTGTTCCTCGGGTGGGCCTTTTCTGACTGCCTGTCCTGTACCCTCTTGCTGTGCCTACCTCCTCTCGCAGCCGTCATCTCTCACTGGGGAAAACCAAGCAAAAGTACCTTTGTATCAACAAAGAAATAAGCCCCTGTAAAATAACTGAGATGGCTGGGCGCGGTGGCTCATGCCTGTGACACCAGCACTTTGGGAGGCCAAGGTGGGTGAATCATGAGGTCAGGAGATTGAGACCATCCTGGCCAGCATGGTGAAACCCTGTCTCTACTAAAAATACAAAAATTAGCTTGGTGTAGTGTCTGCAATCCCAGCTACTTGGGAGGCTGAGGCAGAATTACTTGAACCGGGGAGGTGGAGGTTGCAGTGAGCTGAGATCACGCCACTGCACTCCAGCCTGGGCAACAGAGCGAGACTCTGTCTCAAAAAAAAAAAAAAAAAGCGACAACAACAAAAACTGAGATTATGGAATATTTGGCATTTGCCCTGTAGGCACGCCCCAAGGGGTCTGCACTGCCGGCAGCTCCTTCACCAACTGGAGTTCACTCTAAGGCTCCCCAGTGAGGCCTCTCCTTTTGTAGAATTGCAGCCCTCCTCCCATCCGTGCTTTATTTTCTGCACCAGCTGTTTTCATCTGATGGGCTATTTTAGATCTTATATTTTATTATCAGTCCTTGCCCATTAGAAAGTAAGCTCTAAGACAGTAAGAATATTTGCCATCTTTCTGGCCCCTGGCACATAATGGCACTCAATCATTTTTTAATGAATTAAACTGAATTCAATATGGGATTTTTCAAGCACCGCCCTCTCCCTTTCTTGCTTTAGTTCCTGGACTGGGGCGTTCTCTAGGGTTTCTGCCCAAAATGCCTCGCCTGCGGGTGGTCCACATGTTTCTGTGGTACCTCATCTACGGGCACCCTGGCAGCAACACTGTGGAGAAGCCAAGCTTCATCAGTGAAAGGAGAACGATAAAGCAGGAGTCGGGCAGGGCAGGCATCCGGCCGTCCTCCTCTGGAAATGCCTGGGAGGCCTGCTCTGAAGCCCCATCTAAAGACAGCCAAGACAGTGTTACCTGGGAGACTGAAGTGGAGCTCGCCACGGAGACAGGTGAGAGGCGCCTGCCACTCCTGCACCTGGGGCAGGCAGGCCCAGTAGTAGGATCCAGGGAGAAACATGATGGTTCCTTATCCTTGTATAAACTGACTGCAGCCTCTGATCCAAATGGAAACATAATCCAGACTTCCTGAACCTGCAGGCTTTCTTCCTCATCTTCCTTCCTGCCTGACAAGTACAGTTTTCCTTGAGTTGGGGGTAAGGACACCAAGACCTCCTGGGAGATGATGTCACTATGTGTCACCATGGTGACTGAGATCCTGGCTGCCGGGGGTAACTGTGAGTTTTTTCCTAGTGTATGTGGACGATGCCTCGTGGATGCGCTACATCCCCCCGCTCCCAGTCCACAGGGAGTTTGGCTTTGGCTGGGCTCTCGTCAGCGACATCCTCCTCTGCCTTCCCCTCTCCATCTTCATCCAGATTGTGCAAGTCAGCTACAAGGTATTGGTGACAGGAGCCATCACAGGACTGGCCCCTCAGCTCTGGGCTGGGCGGCCTACGCTCACCTGGGCAAGGGAGGATACTTGAAGACCCGGGGTTGCCCAGATGGATGGATGGATAGATGGATGCTCAGTCAAGAGAAAATACTTTAAGGATTTGTTTGAGATAGATTAGACTAGATTAGATGAGAAAGATGATTGGGTGGATGGGTGGGTGGTTGATCGGGGTAAATACTTCAAAGACTCGTTCTTCTAAATGGATCTGTTGGTAGGTAGGTAGGTAGACAGAAAGATAGACAATTATATTACAACAATAAAACATGTTGTTTTTAGAAATTTGGTAAATAGAGAAAGATAAAATAGAAATTACCCGTAACTGTATCACTCAGAGATATAATTACTACTAAGTAATTATCTTCTTGGTAAGTTTTTTGTAGTTTTTCATTGCTATGCCATACATACTTGTGTGTACACGGGTATGTGTGTGATCTCCCTTTAAAAAAAAAACTGAATTGAAACTATATTCACTCTTATTGTCTGTGCTTTTGACTAAAGAATGTTTCATATTTTTTGTATCATTAACTTTTTTAGACTTGATATTAAGTAGATTCATGGCATTCTTATCTGTCTAATTTATTTAACTATAATATTTTCTATTTTTGGACATTTAAATTCCACTTTCTTGGTACCGTTGAGTAGGTATTTATTATGACATGTTGATGAATACATAGATTGGCGGCTCCAGCATTTCCTTCGGGTAAGGATAGGAGCAGAATCACTGGCTTCAAAAGGAACGCGTGTTCTCCATCTCATCTTTTCTTGTTTAATATAAATGTATATATTCTTGTGTTGCCCCCGGAAAGGTTTAGCAATTTCTATGCCCACCAGCAGGGTAGGAGGGCACCTGTTTGTTGCTCCCTGCAGTGTGGTAGTTGGGCTGGAGGGGAGGGGCAGCGAGGCCAAAGGCAGAGATGCAGGGGCACTTGGTGAGGCAGGAAGGAGAGCCTAGTGGGCAGGTTCAGGGAGACTATGTTCAGAAAATAGTGGCGAACACTTTTTCAAGATTCTTGAGGGCCAGGGCGAGCTGAACCTGCACATCACCTCTTCAGGTGGACAACCTGGAAGACTTTCTGAACCACCCGCTGAAGAAGCACACGCTGATCCGCTTTCTCCCCAGGCCCATCCGGCAGCAGCTTCTGTACAAGAGGTGAGGCCGTTGAACCTGATCCAGAGTGGCCGCAGGTCTAAACAAACCCTTAAGTCAGGGCTCTGAGCCATCATTCACCAGGAAGAGGAAAAGGTTTCTAACTTCCAGCTTGCAAAAACTCAAGATTTTTATTAAGTTATTAATATTAATGGAAGTATGGACTGGTACATTTTATTACTTGATTTGAAGGTTCTTTTAGAGTAAAATCTGCTGTTCATGTCTGCAAGTACGGGAATGTTTTTTTTTCCCCCTTTCATTACTTTTACTTTCCAAATAAAATCCCCAGTGTCGGGTTGATCTCTGTGGCCCTGGTTGGGTGTTAGGTTGGGTAGTTCTGGGCCTCAGTACAGTGTCAGCTTGAGGCTGGTCCTCCAGTGACCACCAGGTGGAAAAGAGAAGAAGGAAGTCGCACCCCCCACCCCACATGCAGACCTCTGCGGCTGGCTATGAGTGTGGTGTGATGGGAACCTCCCGCCCCCTCTGTTTTCTAGGCGTTACATTTTTTCGGTGGTGGAGAACCTTCAGAGGCTGTGCTACATGGGGCTACTACAGTTTGGTCCCACGGAAAAGTTTCAGGATAAAGATCAGGTAATGTCTCTCAAGTCGAAATGAAGGAGATTCTGATTGTTTAACAGTCTCCAAGCAGCCAAACCCAATGTGTGTTCTCCCTGTCTTGTGTCTCCCTTTAGGTCTTTATCTTCTTGAAGAAGAATGCAGTCATTGTTGACACCACCATCTGCGACCCACATTACAACCTGGCGCGCAGCAGCCGGCCCTTCGAGAGGCGCCTCTATGTCTTGAACTCAATGCAGGATGTGGAAAACTACTGGTTTGACCTGCAGTGCGTCTGCCTCAACACCCCACTAGGTGGGTGTCGGCTGTTTCGGCTGGACCTGGCTGCTTTTGCTCCTTTCCGTGTGCTAACTGGGATTTAGGGCTAGAAAAGCCTAGGAGTTGCCTCAACCAGTGGTGTGTTGCGAGTGCTCCCCAGAGGCCCAGAGCACCCCTGGGGCTCCCTCAGAAAGGAGAGTGGTGGGCCTTGAATGGGTGGGGTGCTCCCGGTTCCCCCACCCAGTTGAGCCCAGGTAGCTGCACTTTGTCTTCATTTGTTCGTTGAGTAGGTATTTATTAAACACCTGCTGTGTGTCACTTCCTGTGCCTGACCATGCTGCAGTGAGGACACACCCCGCCCTGCCTCCGTGAGACTTGGAATCTAGTGTGCAGAGGAGACAGCTCACAGGAGTGCGATGAGGGCCCGGGTGTTGGTTGCAGAGGTGTTTATTCCAGGGCTCAGGAGCAGCCTTGCTGTGGAGGAGACATTGGAGCTGAATCCTATAGGATGAGGCAGAGCCAGGGCTAGAGCTGGGGAGGGCATCCCAGGCAGGGGCAGTGCCACAAGCTGAGGCCCTGAGTGGTATGTTGGAGAAAGAGAGGAGGCCATGTGGGTGAGAGGAGAGTAGCATCCACTGGTGACAGTGGGGAGGACAGGGCAGGCCTAGAGGTGTTTTGGAGGGAACTGACGTGATGTGCTGGTGACTTTGCTGAGTTGGGCTTTGTTGGGAGCCTCTGCCCACACCCCTCTCCCTCCCTAGAAGGGCCCTCCCTCCCTCACTCGCTTCTCAGATGCCCACTCCTACTTCAGGCATCACCTCTCAGAGAAAGCCTGTCCACACCTTTATTAGCATCATTCCATTTCATCCTGTGAGTTCCTTGTGCTTAGAATAGTTGGCTTCCATCCCCACAATGTGTCGCAAAGGCCGGGTGCACAGTTGGCGTCCTGTAAATGTGGATCAAATGCACGGAGAGTCTGCAGAAAGCAAGAGAGCCTCCCCCTCAGTGCTTTTCCTCCAGGCCTCTCTTCACCTGGCCTTTTCCTGCCACCTCTACCAGGAGGGAGTGGAAACCACGTCCAGCTTGCACGTCCAAGAGGAGTTCCATTCCGCTCCTCCCTTCTTGAAGCTGGAAGATCCCGTATCACATTTTGATTTTTGCAGAGTGGGAGTCACACATTTTACTTGGCAGAATTATTTAATGCCAAGAGTAATAGCACTTGTATTTAGAAACTTTCATGGGTCCAGACATATTTTAGAACATTGTGTTTCATAGAACCCTCAGCATTCAGCAGTGAGCTAGGCTTTTGCCAATTTAGATTTTAATAATGCCCTAATTCCCCTGCATTTTATATGTAGATAAAAATTTGTGAACCAGCATGAATTTGCACCAGAGTTTTTCAGGCCTGACAATTGGTGAATTTCCATCCCTTTAGGTGTTCATGAGCAGAAATGGCAGAGGCTTATTGAGCCCATTAATCAGGCATTGATTATCTCTTCATTCAGTAAACATTTGAAGAGGTTCTGCCCCAAGGACGAGGGGAAAAGCATCATATAATGAGATGCAATCATCTTTTAGAGTAGGTGCTGCATGAACATTAGCCTGCGTAAGAATCACCTAAGGAACATATTAAATGCTGATTACTGGGCCCTACCCAGAGAGTCTGCATTTTTTACAAGCACCTGTGCTGCTGTTATTTATATGAGAAGCTTTGCCTTAAATACTGTTAGTTTCAAGGGTCCATTCAAACGGGTGACCTTGGGCAAGCTACTTGTAACCACCCTGAATCTTAGTTAATTTCTAAGCTGAGAACTCCACTGCCACCACCATATGGGCCAAGGTGAAGTTGGGCAAGGCGTCTCATGTAAAGTTCCAGCTGCAGGGTGTGGGGCTTGAGCTCCCTGCAGCCGAGCATGCTAGGAGAGAGTCTTTAGAGTCTACAAACCTTCCCTCACCTATCAAGCAGTACTTTTAGTGGTATCTTATATTTCTTGGCAAGA
The DNA here is from genome assembly GCF_002776525.5 of Piliocolobus tephrosceles. NCBI lineage: Eukaryota > Metazoa > Chordata > Mammalia > Primates > Cercopithecidae > Piliocolobus > Piliocolobus tephrosceles. The sequence continues at coordinate 25,923,192 of NC_045450.1, read as the reverse complement.
AATGCAATTTTCTGTATTATAGAATAACTGGATATCACTTCTCAACTCCATTAGCAAACCTCTTGAGCACTTAGGAGACATCTGGCTGCTCCTGGAGCCAGGTGGGGCCCAGGCCTGCTTCATGCAGTACCTCTCAGCAATCTATCTATGCAGGCCCCTCCCCATCCCTGCCTCCACCAGCAAGGGCCGTCGTTTCTGCCACCCTGGCACCAGCAGCTTCCGGGGCTTTCTGAGAGACAGGAAGGCCTGGGTTTCCCTTGCGCTGGACTCCCTGAGCCTGCCGGGCTCTCTCTACTGCCTTGCCTGCCTTCTGTCTTTAGTGAGTTCAGTCTGGCATAAACCCTTTCCTCAGGTCACCCACCAGTACTCCAACTCTCTTCCTCTGTTCCCTCTGACATTCTTGTGTGGATATTGTGTATGAAGAGGTCTTACCAATCTCAGACCCCAGTAGCCAGGGAGCCTTTTCACAGGTGGGGAATCCACTCTTCTTCCCCACTCAGCCACAGGCAGCAGCCACCAGAGCTGCAGCAGGAAGGCGTGATCGGTCACCCTGATGTTTGGTTTTCCAGGCGTGGTGCGCTGCCCGCGCGTCAGGAAGAACAGCAGCGCAGACCAGGGCAGCGACGAGGAGGGCAGCCTACAGAAGGAGCAGGAGAGCGCCATGGACAAGCACAACCTGGAGCGCAAGTGTGCCATGCTGGAGTACACCACGTGCGTGTCCGTCCCAAGCGCGGCCAGCCGGGACTGGGCTACGGTGGTGCTCGTTTCAGATGCCTGACCGCCCTTGTCTGGCTTAGGATGTCAGGCCAGACGGCCTATGTCTCTGGTGCAGAGGCTGCAGATGGCTGGCTTCAGACATACTTTATTTAGCTCACATCTTGTTTTTAAAAATGTAATCAGTTATCAAAATTTATTTTAGGAATTTTATATAAAAATCTGGATTTTTGACTTATCTTGCAAAAGTGAAAAACAGTCAATACTTAGGGCCCCCAAATTCTTCATTGCTACCTATGGGGTGTTTTTCTGGAAAGGTGAAAGTTGGTTATAAATAATGTCCCTCACCCCAAGCGATGGGCTCTCTTTTTCAGGGATGACCAAGAAGCGTTCTTTTCTGTTGATTTCCTGTCTTTTAGTGGAAGTCGTGAGGTGGTGGATGAAGGCTTGATCCCCGGAGATGGGCTGGGTGCCGCAGGGCTTGATTCCAGCTTCTATGGACACCTTAAGCGCAACTGGATCTGGACCAGCTACATCATCAACCAGGCCAAAAAGGTGGGCATGTGTCACACTGGACCACAATCTCAGGGTTGTGGGGTCCTCGCTACTCACCCTCCTGTCCCTCCCTGCCCGACCAGAGACACAAATACTGGCTTCTGTATTGAAGGTGCGTCAGGCCCCTCAAATGTGTGCCTGGCCTGTTTTTTTCCCAGTGGATTCTAACTTACTCTGTGACGTGGACAGGTATTCCTTTTTAAAGAAGGATCAGAAGATCTGGGTGACACAGGTCCTCCAGGAGGGAGTACATGAGCAATGGTAAAGCGGGTGGTAGGAGATCCAGCCCCTGGCTGTCGGTGCACAGCGGCCCTTAGCTTCCTAAGAGACCTTGGTGCATTTGTTACTCTGGTCGGCTGGGGATTCGTGGAAGCTCATGCTTCATCCCAGTGCTGTACTTGTCTCACAGGAGAACACTGCTGCAGAGAATGGACTCACAGTGAGGCTCCAGACGTTTCTGTCTAAGCGCCCATTGCCTCTCAGTGCCAGAGGTACGTGTGCTGGGAGTTCACCCCAGAAGTAAATATGGTACCAGTTCAGGGCCTAAACGACCACCCTATGTTCAGTTTGGTCTTCCTGGCCTTTGTAGCACTCATCCTGAAACAGTTGTCTCCTGTGATTATGTCTAGGCAACAACAGGTTGAATATTTGGGGGGAAGCAAGAGTAGGCTCCGAGTTCTGTGCTGACTGGGAAGAGCAGTTTGAGGTGGACCAAGAGCCCTCGCTGGACCGAAACCGGAGAGTGAGGGGTGGGAAAAGCCAGAAGCGGAAGCGGCTGAAGAAGGACCCTGGGAAAAAGATCAAGAGAAGAAAAAAAGGTTAAGTGGTGATCATTTACATTTACTGGGTCTTGTCTTTACATTTTGGCTTGGAGACGTGCAACAGCCTCACTCCAGCTGGGCCTGAGCTCTGCCCTTCAACGCGAGTTTCCACCTTCCCTTGATGTGTGGCACTGACTCTCTGTGATGGTTGCTTTATTTCCACATCCATCTGGCAGACGAGAGAGCCTCGGATATCCCATATGCTTCCCTTTTAGAGCTTCTGACTTTAGGAACTCATTCAGTTCAAATGCCTAGTTTCATCTCAGCTGAAAAACTGTCAGCAACAGCCTCATCACAACTAGCCCAAATCCTAATTTTGGGGGCGGGGTTTACCTTTTAATATCTGTGTTTATGCTAATCAAGCCAAAGTTCAAAGGCATGTTGCATTTTAATTTTTTAATTTTTATTTTTTTGCGTCAGAGTCTCACTCTGTCGCCCGGGCTAGAGTGCAGTGGTATGATCTTGGCCGACTACAACCTCTGCCTCCTGGGCTCAAGCAGTTCTCCTGCCTCAGCCTCTTGAGTAGCTGGGATTACAGGCGTATGCCACCACACCCAGTTAATTTTGTATTTTTAGTAGAGACGGGGTTTTGCCATATTGGCCAGGCTGGTCTCAAACTCCTGACCTCAAGTGAGCCACGATGGGCCCATGTTACATTTTTAAATTAGAGGGAAGCTGGGAGTCGCGTAAGCCTGCAGCACCTTCTGATTTGATGCACCCCTTGTACAGTGCCTTTTAGACTGCCATTTTGAGTTCTTCAGCCAGCCAGTATTTGTAGCAGAGGGGGTGGTAAGGAGACCAGCGTCTAGTTTTTCGACCACTTTTATATTTCCTAAGTGGTCCACGAGTTTTAACAGCAGCCACTGATGGCTGGTAGCTATTTCAGATAAAGACAGAATGCTTAAACAGGAACCTGTTTTTAGTGGTTTATTTGACTGGCATTCATAACAAATAGCATTCCATCAGTTGAAATGGCCCCCTCAGTTTCGCCTCTCGTAGATATGTGTAGCAACAATTTGGCTCAAAAACCAGAATTTATCACAATGCAAAATGGGATGGTGTCACTTCGAGTCCAAATTTCCTTGCCCCACTTTTCTTCTGCCTTAATTTGGAAGACACTCGCTCAATAGCCTTTTGAGATTGGCAGTGGCGTATGGTGTCTGTCCTGTGAAGGTGCTATCAGTACCTCCCCTAGGCAGGAGACCTTGGCATCCCCATGGCTACGCTCTCAAGGTTCAGATCCTCCCTCTGCTGCTGACTCGGCTGACTCAGCTGTGTGACTTCAGCAAGTCACTGTATATTTCTGTGTTCCTCAACAAAAAACAGTGATAACAATTGTATCCATTTCATAGGGTTGCTATAAAGTAGTATTCTAAGATAATACATTGAAAAAGCATAAAGCAGTGCTAGGCACACAGTGAATATTCCCTGATGCTAGATTGCTCTTTTGGTGGCGGCGGTGGTGGTGGTGGTGCTGGTGGTGCTGGTGGTGCTGGTGCTGGTGCTGGTGCTGTTTAGTTATTAACTACACAAATCTCACTGCTGATGTTAGTTATTTAGTAGCCACCACTCTGTGCTGGATGTTTTATATGCAGTCTCCTTCCACCCTCTCCATGGCCCTGGAGCAGAGGCCTTATTGTCCCCAGATGCACTCAAGTCTACACAACACCCGTGCAGTCACAGAGCAAGGGAGTGTGGGGGCCCAGTGACTGCACAGTTCCTGGTCCTGCTCACTTGGTGGATACGCCCCGAGCACTGTGCCATAGGCTTCTGTACAAGATGCCTTCAAAGGACTCTGTCACAGTGGGGGAGATTGGAGACTGGCAGATAACTAACTAGAGGCTGCATTGAGCCTTCCAACCTGTGCCTGTGAAATTTTATCAAGATAAATGATGAAAGGAGTTTAAAAAGAAATAAAATCTATCAGAAGGGGCTGAGTCTTTTGCAGTTAGTTATGTGACTTTAGACACAATGAGTATCTGATAACCAATACCATTTGTCACATCTCACTGGCTGGGTAGGGACCCTGCCCCTCTGCAGAGTGACAGCTCCAAACCAGGTGTTAGAGGCCTCCTCCCTTCTCCCTCTGGTGTTTTTAGGAGAGTTCCCAGGAGAAAAAAGCAAAAGGCTGCGCTACCACGATGAAGCCGACCAGAGCGCCCTGCAGCGGATGACGCGGCTTCGCGTCACCTGGTCCATGCAGGAGGATGGGCTGCTCGTGCTGTGCCGCATTGCCAGCAATGTCCTCAACACCAAGGTACCAACCAGCCCAGGCCAGAGGTGGGCCTGCCTCTCTCTCGGAGCTCCTTCCTGTCTGAGCCTCCCGGGGACTCCCAGCCAGGGACCACTCCTCTCAGCTGCTCTGCTTGGCCCCTGGGAAAAGCATTGCCCAGAATCCTACACATTTTCTTTTTTAGAGTGGTGGAGCCTCACTTTTTCACCCAGTCTGGAGTGCAGTGGCGCAATCACAGCTCACTGCATCCTCAACCTGGCCTTAAGTGATCCTCCCACCTCAGCCTCTCCTAGTCCTGGGACTACAGGCGCACCCCGCCATGCCCAGCTAATCCTACAAATTAATACCATTCTGTTTTTCTACATTTCTTTTTAGCTTTCAGTGGGATACATATAAATGTTTGCCTAGCTGCAGGCAAACTAGTTCAGAACTGTTCTTTCTCTCTTGTCACCAGGAATCTAGCCCTGTCCTGCTCCCTTCCTCCCACCTTCATTGCCTGAAAAGCTCCTATTTACCTTCCTGTAACTGCCCATCACGTCTGGAACGATCTGCCAGCTGCATGTAATTACCCTGCTCTTTCTCTGTTCTTGACCGGATACTTCTCACACTGTTTCTGTCACCTCTGGTACCTCTTGGCTCACTGGCGTGGCTGGTCCACAAGGCAGAGAGACCTCTTATTTGCCTTCCAGGAAAAAGCTCTGCCAGGCCAGTCCAGGACCCCTTCCAGGCAGTAGTGCCACGAGGCAGCTTCAGAGGAGGCCAGGTGCGCCTCCAGGTCTCAGCCAGGCCAGGCAGGAGAAACCCAGCTGGGGCTCTGTGCCCAGTTGCTTCTTGCCTGCAAACTATTAGATCCCTTGTCTTGACCTCTTGTCCACTGTTCTCCCCTCCCTCAGTCCTCTCCTGAATTCCAACCCAACCTCTTTTCCAAGGAAGAACCTGAAAGGTGACATGTTGCCATCCCTATTTTCTGTTCCCTGACAAAATGGCTTTGTTTTTGCAGAGCTGATGGGGGAGAGGGGCGTCCCTCCCTCTGCTCCAGCCCTGGTACAGCTAGAGAAGGCAGGAGGGTCCCGCATAGCTCAGTGTTGGTGAACTCTCACCACTTACCGGAACTTATAGCCTTCTTGGGTCACCTCATCCTTGGGGACATAAGAAAATAACTGTCATCAAGCGGCTTTCTCATGTCGGCCTTGCCTTTCTGTGTTATTGACCAAGATGTTCTCCTGGGTCTGCTAATTTTGTACATTCTGCTTCTACTAACGTCACGTACAAGCACAACGTACAGAACGTTTCTGAGCATACATGATGCGTAATTGGGACACTAAGACCTCTAACTAAACATACTTTACATCCCCATGATTTCCTCTAATACAGCGCCCTTTCAGGCAGTTCTGCCTTGCCCCTCTGGGCACCTTTGTCACACATGGCACTTGCCAGAATACACTCTTTCCCGCTGGTCACTGAGGCCTCGTCCCGTGCTTGTCTGCCCAGAATCTCCCTCAGTGTCTGGCACATGGTGGGCCCAGTATATATTGTGAGGTGATAGTTGTGGGGATTCTCTGAGGAAAGAGGCTGCACAAAGCACATTTTGTCCACTTTTTAATGGTAATTCCCCAGGATGTGGGCTCTGAGGATACTGACTTTTTGTCTTGGCTCTGTGTTTGATCCAGGTGAAGGGCCCATTTGTCACCTGGCAGGTGGTACGGGACATTTTGCATGCCACGTTCGAAGAGTCTTTGGATAAAACATCTCATTCCGTTGGACGAAGAGCTCGCTACATAGTCAAAAACCCACAGGCCTATCTCAACTATAAGTAAGCCTCATTGAAGCCCGATCACTCTTGGACGTGGTTACGTCAGCACTTCTCATTCATTCTTTACTCTTCCTTCATCCCGTTTGCTTAAGAGTCTGGCAGGAAGTGCGGCTGGAGCACACTGAGGTGTCTGATGGGGTGGCCAAGTGTTGGAGTCTGTTGGGGAGATGGACTTTGGATTTTTGAGGGTAAGGGCCAAGCATGATTCTGGGTACTTTCCCATGCAAGGTATTGCTTGGACCTTATAGCGGCCTTGAGAAGTAGGTGGTGTTAGCCTTTATTTGGATGAAGAAGCAGAGACTAGATAGGCTGACTCCCTGAATACCATGTGCCTAGCAGGTGGTGGAGGCAGAGGCAGAGGCTGGCTTTTCCTGCTGTTTTCGGCCCTCAGATCAGCTCCTGAGACCTCTGATTGGTGGCTCCCTCCAGCAGCAAGCTAGGCAGGACCTGGGATCATTGGACAGGATGCCCTCTACCATGTTCTTGGCAGAGCTGAGAACTGTCCTCCTGCCCCGCCCTTGTTGTGTGTGTGACCTCAGGGAGGAGTCCCCTTGCCTTACCAGGCTGTAAAGCGGAATGAGTCTCTACCTGGCAAGCTCTTTATGAAGGCAGCAGTGCTTGGCGGATGGGAGCCCAGCAAAGGCTGGTCGCCTTCTCCTTCATTTTCTTTTGGGCAAGTCAGGCTCTCCTTACATCATGGGGATGTGAAGGTTAGTGGAGTGGACACACCTCCTGCTTTGCAGTAGATTAGAGAACTTAAGAATAATAAACTCCAAAGCCTGTTTGGTGTTTTTAAATGTATGATACACTTTCACGTAGGTCAGCCCATATGGTCCTGGCCAAACCCCTGTGAGAGACACTTTGGGACTCAGTGTTCTCGGCTACCCATGAAGGACGGAAGTTCAGAGAAGCCAAGGTGTAAAGTGTGAACAGACCTGACTGAGGTCAGGCTTGGCTGACCCCAAATCCTTCGTTCTTAAAAGCTGCAGTCGTGCAACAGGCATATAAGTAACCCATGCTTCATGGTCAGCCAAGGCCAGAAGCGTGAGAATGGAGCTCTCTGAAGTTTCCAAACACAGGCATCATTGCAATTCCCAGACTCCAGCTTTGTCTCCTCTTCCTGCAGAGTGTGCCTGGCCGAGGTGTACCAGGATAAAGCGCTTGTTGGAGATTTCATGAGTCGAAGAGATGACTACGATGACCCAAAGGTAGGTCCTGTGTGGGTGTAGGGCTCGGCCTGCTTGGAGGTTGGGGCATCTAGACTGTCGTCCCACAGTGCCCCTGCCAGCCTTAGGAATGTGGACTTTGTTTCCTGCTCACTTGAGAAATCACCGAGTCAGCTCTCTGGTGTTGGCCTTGACTTGATCTGGCTTCAAGCACCTGTTTTTAAAGATGATTAGAATCTGACAGGCCACTTTGAAGGGCTGCTGTGCCTTGGGCCTGTTTTATTAAGAAAATAGAACATCTCTTCAGAAATTACAGGCTTCCTAGAAAGCTTGCAGACTGGGGGTGTATTTTCTTTCCGAGTTTTCTTTCCTGAGGGGCCAGGGCAGTGGCTGACAGAGGGAAGCAGTCTGCTGACCCAAATTCCTGCCCTTCGCCTCAGAGGCTGCTCATCTTTCGTTTTTGTGCTAACCCTGGACTTTACAGTGTGTGTGGCAGGATTTGTGCCAAGTGAGGCCAGTGGACAAGGAGAGGCAGCCCTTTCCCCAAGGAAGCCACAGGCAAGTGGGACAGACAGAGAAGTACATGGTCGTTGCAGGACAGTGCAGTCAGCTCCCGGAAGAGGAAGGCACAGGCCCGCAGAGGTCGGGGAGGAGGCTCAGCAATGCTTTTGGATGGAAGTGACAGAAAAACCTAACCTAATGGTGTATACGGCTTCCTTTTTCCCAAATGCCAAGCAGTTGAGGGTAGGCAGTCCTGGTCTGGTGCAGGGGAGCAGAGATGTTATCAGGCTCCCAAGTTCCTGCCGTCACACTCCCCTCCAGGAGCAGTGGTCAGCTTTCCATCCTATGCCAGTGACCCCCTGGTTGCAAATGTTGACTATGAGAGCTCAAGTCCTCACAACGGAATCCCAGAGCAGGAAGCAGTGGGGAGAGGGGCTGCAATAGACCCACATGGCCCTTGCATCAAGGGGCAGCCTTTCCTAGGAGCCCCTGGCAGACCTGGGCCACGTGGCTGGGAAACAGTGGGACACAGCACAGGGGACCCAGGCTGCCATGAGTGGCTTAAACTGTCCTGGTGTATCCTAGGAGGCTGGGCATCCTCCCTCCCCACAGCAAATTGAGGCTGGCTAATCAGAAAGCATGGGGGAAAATGGAATAGGTGACCCACAGACACCCACAGTGTCTGCCAGCAGGCTTGGCAAAGGTATCAGCACTGAGCGAGACTGGAAACCACAGCAGCTGGGGCAGCGACAGTGAGGGGAGAGGGACTGCAGGGCTGGCGGGCACAGCATCGGGACAGCAGCCAGATGCAGCAGGGACCATGTCCTGCACAGCCACCAGGCCAGGGAGGAGCGGGAGCATACCATGTCGCGCATTGCACACTGGGTGACGTGACCAGCTTGCTCCTCAGATCTGGGTCTGGACTGAGACGACTGCAGTGCGCATATAGAGGAGGAAATTGATTTGGGGGCCACCCGTGGAGTGTGAGGCTGGGGCAGAGGAAGAAGGCTGACTACACGGGTGAACCAGGGAGCACCAGGCCTGGGAGGGAGGCTGTGAGGGAGCACTATGTGGGGCACGTTTGAGTCTTCTCACCTGGGGCTTGGGAGATTGCCAGCGATGCAGGTGTGAGGCTGTCGGCGGTTTAGTTGGCACCAGGTGCCCCAGTTTCCTGAGCGTACTAGCGAGGGTCTTTTGCCTCCTCTATAGACCAAGCTTCTCAGATGACAGGTGACCGATGACAGGTGCCCAGGGGAGGCACCTGGTCGGTGGTTCTCGGACTTAGCTGGTGCAGGAGTTTGTTACAAGATGTTCCTTGGTGCATCTTAGCAAAACCTCCCTTCAGGAAGAGTAAGGGCTTAACGTCTCATGCTCTCATGTTGAAAGGTTTGTGCCAACGAGTTTAAAGAATTTGTGGAGAAGCTTAAAGAAAAGTTCAGTTCGGCCCTAAGGAATTCTAACCTTGAAATCCCAGACACACTCCAGGAGCTGTTTGCCAGGTAAGTGGCTTCTGGGATGGTTCCTTGTGGCCCTCGCAGGGCAAGAGGGAAAGGCCAGCCGTGTCTCCCTTATCAGCAGGTCCGGGAAGTGCCCAGCACCCGCCTGGCTGCTTTTGGCCTTGCAGTGGCCCTCCTGTCTCTCCTCTCATAGGTGACTTGAACACAGAGTGGGACCTAGCACCCTGCCGGGCATTTATGTTCATTCTCCCATTGGCCCTTCAGGCTTCCTTGTTTGGTTGGTGTACTTTTTGCTAAGCTTGCTTACTTTATCTATGAGGAAATTCCTATATAAGAAATGTGCCCAAGGTCACAGTGCTTGTAAGCATCAGGGCCAGGATTTGAACATAGGAGGGTCTGGAACCACTCGGCGTTTGGAAGAACATTCTTGGGTATGAGCACAGAACCCTGTACAATTTTTAAATCTTAAGTTCTGTGAACTAGGCCTGTTTCCTCAGCATCTTCCAAATGTAGATCCCTTTTCTCCACCATCCTCACCCAAAAAGTCCCTCGAGCCACTGTTTTTCTGAATTTCTCCCTGTAAAATGGTGGCATCCATCAGTTCTGCCTGTGAACTGTACAACACCCTTGCTCTCAGCATTTCGGTTGAAGACCTCATTCCTTCATTCACTCAACAGAGAATGTATGTTGCGCCCCTGTACTGCTATGCCTAAAGAGCAGTTTGTACTCGTTTTCAGAGTTGATCTCCTTTACCCACATTCTGAGTTTTGTTTTTGGTTTTGCAGTAAACTGTTCCCCAGAATTCCCAAATGGCATGGTTTCAAGTCAGTCCAATGAATGGCCTATTTACTGATTTGTAATTTATATCTCCACGTATTCTTAGTAAAGTTATGGGGCAACTTTTAATCATAAAAGAAGACAGTTTTAAAGGAGAGTCCATGAACCATTTAGAGAGAAGAAAAAGTTGCAAGTGTAACAGTTCAGTACTGATTGTGATCCTGAGCATTCTGGCAGGCAAAGCAAAATAGAAAACAGTTTCAAACCAGGCATGGGGGCTTATGCCCATAATCCCAGCACTTTGGGAGGTCGAGGCAGGTGGATCACCTGAGGTCAGCAGTTGGAGACCAGCCTGGCCAACATGGTAAAACCCCGTCTCTACTAAAAATACAAAAATTAGCCGGGTGTGGTGGGCACACGCCTGTAATCCCAGCTACTTGGGAGGCTGAAGCAGGAGAATCACTTGAACCCAGGAAGCAAAGGTGGTTTTCACATTTTTCTGAAAAGTTTATTTTTCTTGGCACTAAATTATAAGAGGAATTTACTGTTGCAATCAAGATTAATTTTTCCATTGGTTTGGTAGAAAATGAAGAAATGTCCTACAAATGGCCAATTTGCCATATTTTATAAAAAGGCAGTTCTATGATTTATTCTTATATTTACTTGCATGGTATAAATACAGTAAAATAATATTACATGAAACTCAAAAAAGAAATGAGGAAATAGTTTGTAATTCCAACACCTAATATGGCTACTCTTTGGGGATTTTCATATTTCTTTGTTTTAATTGATGAATAATAATTTTATATATTTTTGGGGTACAGTGTAATGTTTTGATATGTGTGTCCATTGAGGAAAGATGAAATCAAGTTAACCAACGTTTCTGTCGCCTCACCAACTTCTTTTTTTGGCAATAAGAACCTTAAAAACCTATTATTTTAGTAATTTCAAAATATGTAATATGTTATTAACTGTGGTCACCATGCAGTTTGAAATCATGAAAACTTATTCCTCTGGTCTAACTGTAACTTTATACCCTTCGCTCAACATCTTTCCTTTCTTCATTCCTTCCCTTCCACTTCCCAGCCTCTGGGAACCACCTTTTTCCTTTTTCTATGAGAATAATTTTTTTAGATTACTTCTGGGACACTGGGACATTTTCTTCCTTGTGCTTTTTCTTTTTGGATTGTAACACATCCACAGTTTTAAATCCTGTTCCTTTTACAATTAACAGTGGATCTTTGCCAATTCACGGTTTTCCGTGTTGCCACATAATCGTCAGTAGGTGAACATTGCGCATTTTCTCAGCCCTCCTTCTACCAGGCAGAACAGGGTATATTCGCATTTTAATTTACATGTACAGCACTCAACTTTTGGTGAGTTCAACATTTCTCCCACTCCCAACACTTTAGCCAATAAATGGCCATCTTGAGCCAGCATCTGCTTGCTTAGTGAGGAGCTGCTTTGTTTCGTTGACATGTTCTTATGTTTCTTTTGCAGGTACCGAGTTTTGGCAATTGGGGATGAAAAAGATCAAACCAGGAAGGAGGATGAACTTAACAGGTAAGTGCTGATATATAGAGTAGCTTTTCCTCAGCTACTTAACTTGGTGGCTGACAACCTGTTGCACTGGGGTAGTCTAGGGCCAAATCCAGCCCACTGCCTGTTTGTGTAAATAAAATTTTATTGGCACACAGCCATGCCCATTCTGTATGTCGTCTGTGCTGCTTTTATGCAAGAACGTCAGAGGTGAGTACAGTTGACCTTGAACAACTTGGGGGTGAGGGGACGCTGACCCCCTGCACAGTCAAAAATCCACATAGAACTTTTTTTTTCCTTTTTTTTTCTTTTGAGACAGAGTCTTGCTCTATTACCTGGGCTGGAATGCAGTGGTTTGATTTCAGCTCACTGCAGCCTCTGCCTGCTCGATTCAGGCAATTCTCATTCCTCAGCCTCCCAAATAGCTGGGATTACAGGCGCCAGCCACCACACCCAGCTAATTTCTGTATTTTTAGTAGAGACGGGGTTTTTCCGTGTTGGCCAGGCTGCTCTTGAACTCCGGGCCTCAAGGGATCTGCCCGCCTTGGCCTCTCAAAGTGCTGGGATTATAGACGTAAGCCACCACTCCTGGTCCCACATGTAACTTTCGACTCCCTAAACCTAACCACTGATAGCCTACTGTTGATCAGAAACCTTATCAATAACAGACAGTTGATTAATATACAGGCATAAGCCACTATGCCTGGCCCCACATGTAACTTTTGACTCCTCAGAACCTAACCACTGATAGCCTACTGTTGACCAGAAACCTTATCAATTCCAAACAGTTGATTAATATATATTTTGTATTTTATATGTGTAATATACTGTACTCTTATAAGAAAATGAGCTAGAGAAAAGAAACTATTAACAAAAATAAGGGGCCGGGCACGGTGCCTCACGCCTGTAATCCCAGCACTTTGGGAGGGTGCTGCGGGTGGATCACCTGAGGTCAAGAGTTCAAGACCAACCTGGCCAACATGATGAAACCCTGTCTCTACTAAAAAATACAAAAATTAGGTGGGCATGGCAGGCGCCTGTAATCCCAGCTGCTTGGGAGGCTGAGGCAGGAGAATCGCTTGATCCCAGGAAACGGAGGTTGCAGTGAGCTGAGATCATGCCATTACACTCGAGCCGGGGTGACATGAGCGAAACTCTGTCTCAAAAAAAAAAAAAAAAATTAGGAAGAGAAAATCTGTTTACTATTCACTAAATGGAAGTAGATCATCTTAAAGGTCTTCATCCTTGTCGTCTTCATTTTGAGTAGTCTGAAGGGACATAGGAAGAGGAGGGGTTGGTCTTGCTGTTGCTAGGGTGGCAGAGGTGAAGGAAAATCCGTGTGTAAGTGGATCTGCACAGTTCAGTCCACAGTGCAGAAGGGTCAGCTATAGTTGCAACAGATTCCATAGAGCCCACCAAGACTAAAGCTTGTATTAACTGGCTCTTTAGAGGAAAAGTTCCTGACCCCCTAGCCTTGAATATCACTGGCCAAGCCTTAACGTAGATTGAGGAAAGGATTTAAACTCTCAACCCATGAGCTTTCCAAGCAAAACTCGGTTCCAAAAGCTCAGGTTTTTGTTTTTCCATCTTGGATAATCAATAGTCACTTTGATTTTAGCTCTGTAGAGAAGTACTAACTACATTTGTTACTGGTCATGTAAACCCATTCCGGGTAGGTCCCCACCTATCCACTAAATAGAAACTTTTCTCCTGCAAAAATGGACCTGTTAGTAAAGCCTAGAAACCATCATTTATTGTGTTTTCTTTTGTGAAGTTTTGGCATTTGTGTCCCTTTTGTGAGATTCAAGTTTTTTTCCCTAAGAATTGTATCTGCCTGAGCTGAGTGGTGCCTGTGGCCTCATGGTACCCTGCCACCCCCTCTCTTTCAGCGTGGATGACATCCACTTTCTGGTGCTCCAGAACCTGATCCAGAGCACGTTGGCCCTCTCGGACAGTCAGATGAAGTCCTACCAGTCATTCCAGGTGGGTACCGGCTGCCTAGCTGCACAGCAGGGATGTGGACCCTTCCGAGGCCAGGCTTGTGAGGTGCTGGCCCCTGCCCTTCTCTGCTGTGGGCTCTCAGGGGCTGATTCCCCCAACATGCCAGCCCACATGTCCTTCAACTTTTATCTTTTTATCGTTGTTTTATTTGTATTTCTTTGTGTTTATTCTGTATGTTTATGGTATACAATTGAAGGATTTGATGTACGTATACATTGCAGAATAATCGCCACAATCAAGCCAATTAGCACATCCATCCCCCCACACAGTACCTTTTCTCGTTGTGGTGAGCATGCTTGGCCCTCTCTCCTCCTGGTGCATTTCAAGTGTACAGCACCGATTGTCACCTGTCATTACCAATCTATGATCCTCCAGGGCTTAGCGTCTCGTAGAACTAAAGCTTCGCACCTCTTGGCCAAGTTCTCCTCATCTCTCTCTTTAGTCTTTAAAGCGTGGGGATGGGATCCAGTGACCTCCACCATCCCTCCCAGAGCTGAGGTTTTTAAGTCTCATGTTTAAGACAGAAAATGAAGCAGGGGAGGAAATGAGGCGTGGCAAAGTACCTGAGAAAGTAATTGAGCTATACGGCGTAGATTTTCAAATCATCACTTTGGAATGCCAAGATATTCTGGTTGTGGGAGGTCACTCGATGGGAAAGCTGCCTTCCCGTGGGCAGTGAGTCGTCTGTCTCCTGAGGACACAGGTCCACGTGGCCGCTCTGCTGTGGCTGAAGGAAGATGAGAGTGAGGAAGAGAAATCACACTGATCCCCCGGTGGAGTCCAGGAAGTCAGTGGTCTTACTACTGTTATACAAATGTGGGCACTTGAGGTTCAGAGAAGTTAAATCACCCGCCCGAGATCACATAGCTCAGTCAGTCATCACCCAAGACCCCAACAGAGAGGCGCTGAGGGGCCCCAGCCAGTGCCACCCAGGGCCTCATTCTCCCCCAAGTCATCACAAAAGTAAATTCTAAGGAGGACCCATTCATTTTGTATTTAATCACTAACCCTAAAAATCTGCTCCTGGCTTACATTAACAGGTTACCTGATTTGGAATATGAGGGGGAAAAAGAATGAGGAAACAAAGGGACTTTCCTAGTCCCGCTGATGAATTCAGTTGGGTGAGGACCTGATCATCAGGGCGCCTCAGAGTCCACAGAGAGATCTTGGAGCCCAAGCCCTGTCCTCGGAGACTCCAGTCAGGAGCAGCGGAGTGGGGCCCTGATAAGAGTGTGCCACCCCTCCCCCAGTCCCGAAGGGGCCCGTGGGCCACCCTTGCAGAAACAGCAGTGTCGACCCTGCTGGGGCGCTGCACGTGCTTGTTACTTTGGCCACAGCAGGGCAGGGAGGACAGGGAAATGGAGCTGGTTCACGAAAATGCCAGGCTGGGCTTGAATGCCCTGCTTCAGAGCAGCACCCTGGCCCTAGTCTTTAACAGCCATGGCCAGGCCTCAGCACACCCAAGACTGAGTGTGCATTTGATTTCTCCTGTTTTAATCACCACCTGGAGGTTCTCTGTGCCTCCTGCAGAGACACGTAGGACCATCAATCAGAGACGCCCAAGAAATGTCCTCCATACCCTTGCTGTGCATCCCTTGAAC
The DNA here is from genome assembly GCF_002776525.5 of Piliocolobus tephrosceles. Taxonomy (NCBI): domain Eukaryota; kingdom Metazoa; phylum Chordata; class Mammalia; order Primates; family Cercopithecidae; genus Piliocolobus; species Piliocolobus tephrosceles. The sequence continues at coordinate 25,908,014 of NC_045450.1, read as the reverse complement.
CCCATGTTTTATTTCCTCGTGCCTGTTTTACACTTATGGTCAGGTGTACACATTTGGAGTGGAAGGCTAGTATCTGTGCCATGCACCCCTCTGCCACCCCAGCATTTTGTAGATGAAAGCAAAACCCTGTCTGAGCCTGAACTTGAAGAGAAAAGAATAAATAGTTATCAGGTGAAGTTCCAAATAAACAGTCCACAGACCGCATTTTATTGGTCTCACACTTGTTTAAAAGGAAAACACAATTTTTTTTTTTTTCAAAAAATGTTTTTTCCAACATTACGCATAGGAGTCCAAATTTCCACCTTCTGGCTGTGGGGTGGGCCTTCCAGCTGTCCTGCTCATTAGTGGCTCAGAGCTGGAGGGGACTTTGGGGATCCTTCCCAGCCCCAGTGACAAAAGCCGGGCCCCCTGCCTTCCAGCCAGGCCTGTCCCCAATATTATCCCACTGCTTTTTCCTCCTCCAGTTCCATCTCCAGGTGGCACCTGGGCTCTGATGTTTGGTACCGAAGGCCTAGTCACTCTGCCTCAACCCCCAGGGGCATGGAAAGTCACCTTAGAAAGACCACTGGCCTGCATGGCCTCTCCCTGAGCAGGAAACAGGACTCTTCTTTAGTGACTTCTTCAGTGACTCTTGACTGAGGACTGGAAGGCCAATAGCAAAGTCAGAGCCCCACAGGGGACCCCGCGAGGCTCCCCTCAAGGTTCCAAGAAGCCAGTGGAAGGCTGTAGGTGGGCTCACTGTGCCTGTGACAACCCAGCCTCTTGGAAATATGAGTGGGTGGACGACAGCCCCCAACTCACCACACATGGCCTGAGCGCTCCTATCCTGTTGTGTGGGAATACACCCATTTGCTAATTATATTCAAATGGAACAGAAGATCACAGAAGGCTTGTCACAAGGAGTGAGCTGCAGTCAGACTCCAGGGAACACCTGAGTGCTGCCTCAGAGCCCCAGCTGACCACTGCACTGGTCCCCGGTCCCCTTGTGTCCCTCCGCTGGAAGTAAGGTGCAGTGTTGAGGTTGCTCTGCTCTTCTCTGACCCACCCCTGCCTGACAGTGTGACCTGAGGATCACTTAAAGTCCGTGTGCCTCAGCCTTCTCTGTCACTCGAGGTCTTGGAGGCAGTGCCTAAAATCCTTAGACCATGATAGGGATTTTTCTTAGCCAGTGCTTTTGAGGAGACAGTCCTGTAGGATCTCTCTCAGAGGCTGGCAGATGCTAGATACTCAGGAACAGATCGTTGCTTGCCCTTTGCAGAAGCTTGGCGTAACAGAGACACTGCTGACCGCACGGTCCTTTGAGGTGCTCATCCACTAGGTGGGGCCCAGGTGCACAAGACTTAGCAGGCTAAGCCATGAAGTCCCCATGGTGTGTTCAGCAGAGGCACTTCCTTCCGCCTAGGCACTGGGGTGGCAGCAGCAAGAGCTGAATCTAGGCCAGGCATGGTGGCTCACGCCTGTAATCCCAGCACTTTGGGAGGTTGAGGCAGGATGATCACTTGAGGCCAGGAGTTCAAGACCAGCCTGGGTAACATGGCAAGAACCCCATCTCTACAAAAAATACAAAAATTAACCAGACAGTGCCTGTAGTCCTGCCTACCCAGGAGGCTGAAGCAGGAGGACTGCTTGAGCCAGGAGGTTGAGGCTGCAGTGAGCTATGTTGGTGCCACAGTACTCCAGCCTGGGCCATAGTGAGACCCTGGCTCAAAAAAAAAAAAAGGAATCTGTGTTCTCCTGGGACTTCCAAACAATGAATAAGCAGATGAGATCATTTCAGGTAGCTGCTATGAAGAAAATAAAACAAGATAATATAAGGCAGTTGACCACAGAGGAGAATGGAGAAGGATTTATCATTTGAGGGGAAATATTTGGGCTGAGCCCTGCATGTTGAGGAATCAGCCATGCAAAGATTTAGGGGAGCGGCAGGGCAAAGGCCCCAAGGTAGGATGCCTGGGCTTTTTCAAGAAATGTAAGAAGGTCCAGGAGGCTGGTGGGCAGTGAGCAAGGGGGGTGGTGTTGGGGGATGTGAGGCCAGAGTGGCAGGTGGGCGGGCAGGGTCCCACTCACCAGGCTCCTTGCCGTGAAGGCCTGGTTGTGGTCACATCTGCAGAGGGAAGTCCTCGGGGGTTTTGAGGCAGGGCAGGAATGTGTGGTCTGATGTAGGCATCAAAGGATTACTTTGGCTGCTATGGAGAATGGTCAGGGGTTGGGGGAAAGTGACGTGGGGAAGGAGGGAGACCAGTCAGCTGGGGACGATGGTGAGAAAGCAGTGGCATGAACCCAGTGCACTGGAAGGTAGAGCCCACCTGATGTGCTGATGGCTAGGTGGGAGGCCAGGGGACAGAGTGGTAGACCAGATGACTCTGTGTTGATTCCGTCTGTCTGCATCGAAAGCAGTCGGCTTGGGAGTGAATAGCCCCCCTGTCTCGTCAGTTCCCTGCCCTTTGTGGTCTCTGGAAGTGTGATGTGATGGTCCGAGAACTGGAATTGCCGACTTCCTCAGCACCCCCCCCCCCCCTACACACCCACACACACACACAGATACACGTACGCCAGCCTGGGCCTCCCACGATCGGTCACTTCCTCTATAAAGCATCAGCCACAGCCTCTGCCTCTGCCTCCACATACCCCAGCCTTTTCCCTGGCCGGCTGGAGAACCCCACTCACCCTTGTCTCACTGTGTTGCAGACTTTCCGCCTCTATCGGGAGTACAAGGACCACGTTCTCGTGAAGGCCTTCATGGAGTGCCAGAAGAGGAGCTTGGTCAACCGGCGCCGGGTCAACCACACGCTGGGCCCCAAGAAGAATCGGGCCCTGCCCTTCGTGCCAATGTCCTACCAGCTATCCCAGACCTACTACAGGTGAGTACCTGTCAGGAGCCCTGGGTACTCCGAGGTTGAGCCACATAAAGAGGAGCAAAGGAAGCATTGTGGCCATGAAAGCATGTAGGAGCCGGGGCCCCTCACAGCCTCATGCGCAAGACGTAGGCTCTGGGGTTTCCTGCAGCCCCTCTCCTCCTTCCTGATGTGGGGATCAGGTGAGTACTAGCAGCATCTTTGTGTTGGTGGTGTTGCCATTTTGCAGGTGGTTTGTTTCCGTTTCTCTCATCAGATGGAGTGAAATCGGTTTTGAATTTAATAATTGGCCCAGCTGGAAGTTCACCCTCCAGTTCCAGCATAACCTCAGTCCCTCTTCCATGTAGCCCTGAGACCCGGAAAGTCTCCTGGGCCCATTCGCAGCTCCAGCAGCCGGTGCGGGGTTGGGGGGTGCGGAGGTGCGTTCAGACAGACATCCTCCTGGGGCTCCCTCCTGAAACGCTCTCGCAGTGTGGCTTCATGCCGCAGAGGGCGTTGCACCACCAGCCTCCTGACCACATGCAGAGTCCCTGAGAACATTCCCAAGCCGCCACCTTGGCAGCTTCCCCTTCATACCGTTCTCTGCCCACCCTCAGGTCTGCACAGGGCTGCAGTCAGATGCTCAGAGACAGCACCATGAATCTTCTTTCAGTTCTTTGATACCATTCCTTCCCCGTGATGGCAGACACTTCCTCCTCCCCAAACCCTCACCCCGAATGACCCTCAGGCCTCTGGGAAGTAGGTGTGGCAGCAGAAGATACATGTCCAAGTCCAACAAGGCCATTTGTCACGGAGACACTGCTCTGACCACATGTCCCCATCTGAACCGAGGGCAGTGGTCAGCAGACAAGGAAGGCCTTTTGGGTCCCTCCCTCTGACCCTGGTAGCAGGGTTGTGGAATGTTGCTCTCTGGAAAGAGCCGGGGAAGTGACCCACCAGGCGCTGCATGGAGACAGCTTGGGCACACATGTGAGACCAGGGCTGGCTTTGTGCAGGGACTGTTATTACAGAAAGCATGCTCACCATCCCTAGTTCAGCAACTGTGTACAGTGAGTGCCTGTGCGGTGAGCCTGCCAGCACCCTCCTGGAGCGCAAGGTGAGGCCACGTTGAATTAGACGAGGAGACGGTACTCTGCATGGAAGGTACTCAGGCTAGCGGGGAAGAGAGACACAAACACCGCTAGGTGGGAACACAGCGCCTTCATTTGGGATGGGACGGAGAGCTTTAGGGGAGAAGTGGGGCGTTTTGCTTAGTTCTCATCATAATGATTTGACGTGCTCATAGCCTGTCCAAATGATGGCTTCCTACGGCCGGCCCTCAGTCAGGCCCTTCCTTTCTTTTTGTCTGTGTAGGATTTTTACGTGGCGATTTCCAAGCACCATCTGCACGGAGTCATTCCAGTTTTTGGACAGAATGCGGGCTGCCGGCAAGTTGGACCAGCCTGATCGTTTCTCTTTCAAAGACCAGGATAATAATGAGCCCACAAATGACATGGTGGCCTTTTCACTGGACGGCCCTGGAGGAAATTGTGTGGCCGTCCTGACCCTCTTCTCTCTGGGCCTTATTTCCGTGGATGTCAGGATCCCGGAGCAGATCATCGTAGTAGATAGCTCAATGGTGGAGAATGAGGTCATCAAAAGGTAAGAGCCCGGCGTCCACAGCATCAGGTCTGGCCACGTGCTAGGCATTGGCCAGACACAGACCGGCAGGGGTCGGTAGTGCCTTCCGGGAGCTTGCAGGATGGGCATTGCAGATGAGTGGGGATTGTAGGCCAGTGTCCAAGGCGTCCTCGGCTGATGCCTCCCAGGTGTTACGGGAATCAGTCAAAGAGAAGGACGCAGCACAGTGGGGCAGGGGAGGGGCAGGGAAGAGAAGGGAGGACTGGTCCTCAGGGCCTTACAACAGAACTGGGGCTTCCTGGGGAAGTGGGTGTTTTCTGGACTGAGAGACGGGCAAGAGGAACAGTCCCCACAGAGACGCAGATACGTGACAAGGGGTGAGCACGTTGCACAGGAAGGTGGGAAAGGGGATGGATCTGGGGCTGCCGTCCACACCAGCCTTGGTAATGAAGCACAGCCAGCTGCTGGGGCCACTGCTGAGGCCCAGCCACAAAGGCCTCTCTTGGGAGGGGAGAGGCTGCAGTAGCAGCTGGCTGGCCTGTGCTTGGGTATCCAGGTCACAGTTCTCTTCTAGCTTGGGGAAGGATGGCAGCCTGGAGGATGACGAGGATGAAGAGGATGATTTGGACGAAGGCATAGGGTGCAAGCGCCGGAGCATGGAGGTGAAACCTGCGCAGGCCTCCCACACCAACTACCTGCTGATGAGGGGCTACTACTCCCCCGGCATCGTCAGCACCCGCAACCTCAATCCCAATGACAGCATCGTGGTCAACTCCTGCCAGATGAAGTTCCAGCTCCGCTGCAGCCCTGTGCCCGCCCGGCTCAGGCCCGCTGGTGAGTGCTCCTGCTGGTGCTGGGGGAGGGCCCAGCCTTGCCCAGCTCAGGCCCGCTGGTGAGTGCTCCCGCTGGTGCTGGGGGAGGGCCTGGTCTTGCCATCATCCAGGACGACCCTGAGGCCTGGCCTGAGACCTAGACCTTCAGGCTCCCCAGGCCAGGCGTGCAGCCACAGGACACACGGAAAAACACACCCCATCCTTGCAGCCGACTCAAGGGACACCTTCCCCAGGTGCCGATGCTGTGCCCACACCTCTATGGGAGAGCTCCCCACACCACTGCTGTCTTTTAGTCACAGCTGTGCCGCAGGCGCCAGGAAGAACAGAGCACTCCCGCCTCCCCACCCCGCCCACTCTCCCCGGGGGGCAGCGGGGCTCTAGTCTCCTGGTGCTTAGTAAAGTTTGTGTCCTTAGGAACCTTTTAGATACTATCTTTTGACCCCTTGCTAGGAAAGATGAGTATTCCACTCACATTCATGATCTCCTGCCTCCTTTACTTCCAATTTTGACACTATTTTAGTTCTATTGATGACCTTTGAAACTTTACTTTTTATTTTTATTTATTTATTTGAAATGATTGAGACGGGGACTCACTGTGTTGTCCAGGCTGGTCTCTAACTCCTGGCCTTAAGTGATCTTCCCGCCTCCGCCTCCCAAAGTAATGGGATTACAGGCGTGAGCCACCACACCAAGCCTATTTTTTAGAGACAGCGTCTTGCTCTGTTGTTTAGGCTGGAGTACAGTGGCGTGATGATAGCTCACAGTCATCTCTAGCTCCTGGGCTCAGGTCATCCTCCTGCCTCAGTCTCCTAAGTAGCTTGGACTATAGGCATGTGCCACCACAGCCAGCTACTTTTTTAATTTTTTGTAGAGACAGGGCCTTGCTCTGTTGCCCAGGCTGGTCTCAGGCCTCAAGGGATCCTCCCGCCATGGCCTCCCAAAGGGGTGGGACAACAGGCATGAGCTACCATACCAGACCTAGTTTATGTAATATTCTAAGTCCTTTGTTGCCATTTCAACGATGTTCTCAGCGTCTTTACCAGGAGTAGATTCTATGTCAAGAAACTCAAGAAACCACCTTTGCTCGTCTATAAGAAGCAAGTCCTCATCTGTTCAAGTTTGATCCTGAGATTGCAGCAACTCCATCCCATCTTCAGACTCCGCCTCTAGTTCTCTTGTTATTTCCACTGCATCTGCAGTTACTTTCTCCACTGAAGACTTGAACCCCTCAAAGTCATCCATGAGAGTGGGAATCAACTTTCTCCAAACTCCTGTTGATGTTGGTATTTTGACCACCTCCCATGAATCACAAATGTTGTTAACGGCATCTACAATGGTGACTCCTTTCCAGAAGATTTTCAGTTTACTTTGTCCAGATCCATCAGAGGAATCACTATAGTAGCCATAGCCTTACGAAATGAATTTCTTTCTTTTTTGTGACAGAGTTTCACTCTTGTCGCCTGGACTGGAGTGCAGTGGTATGATCTCAGTTCACTGCAACCTCCACCTCCCAGGTTCAAGTGATTCTCCTATCTCAGCCTCCCGAATAGCTGGAATTACAGGCACCCACCACCACACCCGGCTAATTTTTGTATTTTTAGTAGAGACGGTGTTTTACCATGTTGGGCAGGCTGGTCTGCCCTCCTGCCCTCAGGTGATCCACCCACTTAACCTCCCAAAGTGCTGGGATTACAGATGTGAGCCACTGTGTCCAGCCATCAAATGTATTTCTTAAAAAGACTTGAAAGTGAAATAACTCCTTGATCCATGGGGTACAGAATGGATGTTGTGTTAGCAGGCATGAAAACAACATTCATCTCCTTGAACATCTCCATCAGAGCTCCTGCGTGACCAGGGGCATCATTAATCAGCATACCATTTTGAAAGCAATCTTTTTTGTCTGAGCAGTAGGTCTCTACAGTGGGCTTAAAATATTTAGTAAGCCACATTGTAAACAGACATGCTGTCATCCAGCTTTGCGGTTCTTTTTATAGAGCACAGGCAGAATAGATTAAGCATAATTCTCTTCCCTAAGAATTTGGAGATGGGAAATGGGCACTGGCTTCAACTTAAAGTCACCAGCTTCATTACTTCCTATCGAGAGTGGGCTGTTGTTTGAAGCCTTGAAACCAGGCCTTGCCTTTTCCTTTGTAGCCATGAAAGTCCTAGATGGCATCTTCAATATAAAGCTGTTTTGTGCACATTGAAAATCTGTTTAGTGTATCCACCTTTATCGCTGATCTCAGCTAGCTAGAGCTTCTGGAGAACTTGCTGCAGCTTCTCCAGCAGCACTTGGTGCTTCACGTTGCACTTTTATGTTACGGAGACGGCTTCTTTCCTTAAACTACATGAACCAACCTCTGCTAGCTTCCAGCTTTTCTTCTGCATCTTCCTCACCTCTCTCAGCCTTCATAGAATTAAAGAGAGTTAGGGCCTTGCTCTGGATTAGGCTTTGGCTTAAGGGAAGGTTGTGACTGGTTTCATCTATCCAGACCGCTGAAACTTTCTCCGTATCAGCAACAAGGCTGTTTTTGCTTTATTATTGTTCGTGTGTTCCCTGGAGTAACACTTTTAATTTCCTTCAAGAACTTTTCCTTTGCCCTCACAACTTTGACTAACTTCGGCACAAGAGGCCCAGCTTTCGGCTGTCCTGGCTGTCACCATGCTTTCCTCGCGAAGCCTGGTATTTTCTAGCTTTTGATGTAAAGTGAGAGATGTCCAACTCTCCCTTTTACTTGAACACAAAGGGGCCATTGTAAGGTTATTACCTGGCCTGACGTCAATTTTTTTTTTTTTTGAGATGGAGTCTCACTCTGTCGCCCAGGCTGGAGTGCAATGGCGCGATCTCGGCTCACTGCAAGCTCCACCTCTCGGGTTCACGCCATTCTCCTGCCTCAACCTCCCGAGTAGCTGGGACTACAGGCGCCCGCCACCATGCCCAGCTAATTTTTTGTATTTTTTAGTAGAGATGGGGTTTCACCACGTTAGCCAGGATGGTCTCGATCTCCTGACCTCGTGATGCGCCCGCCTCGGCCTCCCAAAGTGCTGGGATTACAGGCCTGAGCCACCGCGCCCGGCCAACCTGACTTCAATATTGTTGTGTCTCAGGAATAGGGAACCCCAGGAGAGGGAGGAAAATGGGGAATGGCTGGTCCCTGGAGTTGTCAGAACACACATGACATTTATCAATTAAGTTTGCTGTCGTATGTGGGCGTGGTTTGTGGTGCCCCTAAATAGTGACAATAGTTAAGGACAAAGGTCACTGATCACAGGCCACCGTCACAGATATGATAATCATGAAAAAGATGAAATATGAGAATTCCCAAGCATGACAGACACAAATTGAGCACATGGTGTTGAGAAAGTGGTGCCCGTAGACTCTCTTGGCGCAGACTTGCCACAAGCCTTCAGTATGTAAAAAACCCAAAAAACAATATCCATGAAGCACAATAAAGTGAGGTGCATTGTTGAAGTTGATGGTGTTCGCTATATGTTTCATAACCACAGTTAGAATTCTGTACTTTGTCTGGAGTTTGGACTGGGCAGAAATGTAGTGATAACTGATCGATTATGGCCTTAGCAGAGACATATTCCATAGGAAGCAACAGAAGCCAGCCCTGGCTAGTGTAGGCAAAAGTGGGGTGTGTAGAAGGGGCCTGGAGTATCTCACAGGGTCTAAGGAACAGTGGGCACATGAGCAGCAGGAAGGGATGGGACCAGGCCAGCCCTGGTCAGGGACTCCCCCTCAGAGCACTGGGCTTTACAGTTCTCGAACCCCAGTCCTCCGCCTCTGTGCCCTTCACTTGACGTCTTGAGCAGGAGAATCATAGTGGCCAGGAGAAATCCAGTCAGCTGTAGTCAGAGGCTCAGGGTCACGGATCAGGAGCCTGATGCCAGGGGCCCAGCCTGTCCGCCCAGCAGTGAGTTGGTGCTGGAGCGTGCCTTTCCTGAGTGTGGCCTGTGCATTGGGCAGGGGAGGGGGGCCTCTGTCGGGCTGCCTCTGATCTTCCTTCATGTCCCCACAGCCGCTCCTCTGGAAGAGCTAACAGTGGGAACCTCCTGCCTCCCTGACACGTTCACCAAGCTGATAAAGCCCCAGGAAAACACCTGCAGCTTGGAGGAGTTTGTCCTCCAGCTGGAGCTGTCTGGGTATAGTCCCGAAGACCTGACTGCTGCCTTGGAGATCCTGGAAGTCATTATAGCCACGGGTTGTTTTGGGATTGACAAGGAGGAGCTGCGCAGACGGTTCTCGGCCTTGGAGAAGGCAGGTGACGGACGCACCAGGACATTCGCAGATTGCGTCCAGGTGAGCTGTGCCTTAGGTTAGCCTGATATCACTGAAGCGGAAATTGTAGCTCCCAGGCCAGGTGCACACTGAGGATGGGCTTGATTTGGGGCATAGCATGCTGCGTTCTTTTTAAACGTTGAATTAGTCATTAACATTTGAAAACTGGGGCATTTCATGTCTGCGTTGAGGGTGCAGTTGTGGATTCACAACCGCACCACAGCTGACGTGGTTCACGAGCAGCCAGAGGAAGAGAAGCTGCTCCAGGGCACAGGGCTAGCAAGGGGCGGCCCCAGGGTTAGGAGCCAGGCCCGCCTCGTGAGCCTGGGCTGCTCGGGGCACTTAACCCGCCAGGGAGGGGAGGTCACCAGCGTGGAGGATCCCGGGCTCCCCACAGACCCCCTGTGTCTCCTGCCTCCCCAGGCCCTCCTGGAGCAGCACCAGGTGCTGGAGGTCGGCGGCAACACTGTGCGCCTGGTAGCCATGGGCTCTGCCTGGCCCTGGCTCCTGCACTCGGTGCGGCTGAAAGACAGAGAGGACGCCGACATCCAGAGAGAAGACCCCCAGGCCAGACCCCCAGAGGGGTCTTCCAGCGAGGACAGCCCCCTCGAGGGGCAGGCACCTCCTTCTCACAGCCTCCGGGGCACCAAGAGGCGTGCCAGCTGGGCCAGTGAGAATGGGGAGACCGACACTGAGGGCACCCAGATGACCCCTGCCAAGAGGCCAGTACTCCAGGACTCAAACTTGGCCCCCAGCCTTGGGCCCAGAGCTGAAGACAGAGCAGAAGCCCAGGCCCCGTCTTCACCCCCAGCTCTTGAAGACACCGCTGCAGCGGGGGCAGCACGGGAAGACCAAGAGGGTGTCGGGGAGTTCAGTTCCCCAGGCCAAGAGCAGCTGAGTGGCCAGGCACAGCCTCCAGAGGGCTCTGAAGACCCCAGAGGTACCGTGCGCCTTGTCACCCACCCCACCTCACCCCACCCGCGCTTTCCCTCCCCTCCACCCTGATGGACCCCACGCCTTCCTCCGGGATATGGGGGACCTGCTACTGACACAAAAGGGGCTTGACTTCAGCTTCTCGGAGCCTGAGCCCCGACAGGGCAGGATGCTGCCTGTAAATGCATTTCCAGGGGAGCACAGGCCTCCCACACCCCCAGGCAGCGCTGTGAGTTCTGGAGCGGGAGCTCAGGCGGTGGGGCCAGCGTGTGTGCTGCAGCGGCTGCTGTGGGGCAGTGACCGCACGGAGTTCTCACCTTCGTCGGGTGGCAGCACGCCCTTTCCTGTCCTGCACGTCTGTCATCAGCAGCAGCCTTCTCATGTGGCTTCTCTGGGCGTTTTTGTTTTCTTTGGGCTGTTTTTGCCTCGGGCTTTACACCACCCTTGTGGTCAGGGCTTCTGGGTGGAAAATGAGGTGTTCGCTGGCTTCCTCCGGTGTGGGGCTTGTCCCGGCCTGGGACGCTGCTTGCATGTGGCACTGTGTGCGGCAGTCCCCCCGGCCCCGCCACCTCCAGGGTGGCTGCTGTGTGAGATGGTCGTTGTCGTTTTTTTTGATGCTTCATCCCCTGAGCCCCGAGGTGCCCTGCTCATGCGGGTGCCATGCTGAAGGTGCCTGCTCATGCGGGTGCCATGCTGAAGGTGCCCTGCTCATGCGGGTGCCATGCTGAAGGTGCCTGCTCATGCGGGTGCCATGCTGAAGGCGGGGAGGCAGAGATGGCTTCCCTGACTTTCCGAGTCTCTCTCATTCTCTTCCTCTTCCCTCAGGGTTCACAGAGAGTTTTGGAGCCGGCAGCATCTCCCAGGCAGCGCGGGAAAGGTGGGTGTGGGGTTCTGGCTCCAGGGCTTTGGGTGGGGCTCTTGACAGGGACCGAGGGTAAGGATTTGTGTGAGGGTTTTTGAGGGTCTTTCCCCAGGTGCCAGCTCTGACAGGCTGCCCAGCACCGTGGTTCTCGGCAGGGGTACTTGGAGGGGCACAGTGGGCGAGCAGCAGGCGTGCTGAGCACCAGCAGCGCCCAGGTCGGCCTGGAACAAGGGCTGCGCTTCCAGAATGCCCAGGTCACTGGCGGAGAACCATGCCTGGTGCTGTCAGCTGCGCTTCACTGGCTCCTCACGGCCCACAGGCACCTCACCCGCTCCTGCAGATGAGCCGGGGCCACAGAGGGATAAGCCCTGAATGCCTAGCTGCCCCCGGGACAACTGTGCCACAGAGTTACAGGAAGCAAGGGGGCCACAGAAGCCCCTCTGGTGGGGGCGCCTCCCATGAGTGTGTGTGCTGACCCCAGATTCGGAGGGCCCAAGTGCCCTGTGTCCTGGCTTTCAGGAGCTCAGGTGTGCCCCTCCAAGGCCCCGCCGTATCGATAAGAGCCAGGTGTCCAGCTCTTCTGGGTCCGCCCCACTCCTGGGCCCCGGGTGGCTGTTCAGTCCCTGGTTTAGTAGCAGAAACGTCTGTTTCAAGGAAAGCGTTCCTGGAACTCTGCACATGGTGTGGAGCAGAGCTTCCGGGTCATGCTCCTGTGAGCTTCGCCACAGCCTGAAGGTAGCTGCTGCCCGGGCTGCCAGGAGAGCTGGCAAGTCCAGGACTCTCAACTCTTGGCCCTCTCCTGCCCACTGAGGCCTCAGTTGCAGCTGCATCTGAGCAGGGCCGCGCGTCGTGGTTCCACCCAGCTGGCGGTCAAGGGCCCCTCTGTCCAGACAGGAGAGAAGCGGGGAGTTTGGAGAGCAGACAACAAGAGGTAGCGGCTGGTCTCAGCCCTGTGACCTGGGCCAGGCCCAGGACACCCCTGAGCCTCAATGTTCTGTCTGAACGAGCTGCCCTCCTGGCCCCGCCAAGCCCTGATGCCAAGCCCTCGCCCTGCAGGGACTGTGAGAGCGTCTGCTTCATCGGCCGGCCATGGCGTGTCGTGGATGGCCACCTGAACCTGCCCGTATGCAAGGGTATGATGGAGGCCATGCTGTACCACATCATGACCAGGCCTGGCATCCCCGAGAACTGCCTGCTGCGCCACTACCAGGGGGTCCTGCAGCCCGTCGCCGTGCTGGAGCTGCTCCAGGTATGGGGCCTTCCCAGGCTCAGCAGGGTTGGGGGCAGCTGGGTGCTCTCAATGGCCCGGCCGTGATGTTCAGGCCCCAGGCAGCATGCGGTACCACCATACTGCTTGCCTGCACCCCCTCCCCCAGCTTGTCCTGGGCTCTTGCCTCTCAGCTCCATGCTGCTGGCCAGGCTGAAAGAGGGGGTGCCCGGTGCTTGTCTCTGATGCTTTCTCTGTGCCGGGGGTCACTAACTCACGAGCCCACAGGGCCCCACGGGTCAAGCAGCTGCCCCCCGGTGCAGCTGCTTCCTGCTCGGCTGACAGTTGCCCTGTGCTCCGTTGGCCCAGTGTGTATGGGGCCTCCAGCTCCTCTGGCAGCTAGGAGCTTGAAGTTCAGTGTCACATTCCCCGCGAGCCAAACGGAACCCCACCTGGAAGCCAGTCTTGGCTCACAGGACGCTGGGATGCAGCCCCTGCTGTAGGCCTCTCCTCCACAAATGAGGTTCCGTGTGGTGGCTCCAGCCCACGCTGTACACACGCTACTCAGGCCGCTGCCTCTCCCACCAGGGCCTTTGCCTGAACCCTCCTGGTACATCCCCACTTGACTCATGCCCAGTTCAGGTGCCCCCGCTCTGGAAAGTGGCTTCCTCGTACAGAGAAAGCATTCCCTAAATGCTTAAAGAATAAATCAAGCAGGCGAGGGTAGTGCCGCTGTAACCTGTGTGTCTGGTGTCTCCAGGGCCTGGAGTCCCTCGGCTGCATCCGGAAGCGCTGGCTGAGAAAGCCAAGGGCCGTCTCGCTCTTCTCCACACCCGTGGTGGAGGAGGTGGAGGTGCCCTCCGGCCTGGACGAGAGCCCCATGGCCTTCTACGAGCCCACCTTGGACTGTACCCTCCGACTGGGCCGTGTGTTCCCCCACGAGGTCAACTGGAACAAGTGGATCCACCTCTAGGACCCCTATGGGCGTTCCCTCCCTCCCAGCCACCACCTGCCACACCACTCTGCCTGATGCTCGGCAGACCCCACTGTGCCCCGGCCTTGGGTCTGCCGAGCCTCCTGCAGCAGGGGACAGGTGCTCTGGCCATAGTCACAGCCCGACATGTTTCCCACTGTCCTGGAACTCTGGAAAGAGGGGCTCCCCCACCTGCCTGCTCCCCAGGCTCTTCTGGGCCTGCCCCTTGGGAACTGGCCTCATCACACCGGGAGTTGGTGCTTGTCTCTGGGTCTCCGGAGTTCGCCCCGCCTGTGCACACCTCACATTCCAGACTCCAGCCATCTTGGCAGGATCTCCTGGCTCCTTGAGTGCCCAAGTGCCACCAAGAGGAAGGGCCTTGTGGGATATGCCTTGCAGAATAGGGATCGGTGTGCGCTGCTGCCGGTGGGGCCTCTACAGGGACTGTGGCCCCTCGGCAGGCAGGACATTCCAACCCCTGGCTGGGACTGAACCACCCAAAGCAGAGCAGCTCCCTTTCCGACCTTGCAAGTCACCTGGCAGGCCCCAGCGGGGCTGGCCGTCCATGTCCCTCGGCCTGGCTGGTGACTCCCTGCGGGCCGGAAATGAAGAGTCCCTGTAGGTTTGGGTTTTGTTTGTTTTATTTTGTTCTTTCACCTTTTTTCCTCATTAAAAAAAAAAAGTCCCTGTGGAGTGTATTTATTTATTTTTTGATTAAAGGGAAGTAAAATGCATTCTGTTTTGTGTGTTTCCTAAAGAATCAGTGATTCCCCTAGGGACTCCCTACTTTGGCTGCAGAACAACCTGGAATGGCTGTTCCCAATGAAACCAAAGGAAGAGGGAAGGCCCTGATCCTGAGCTCGGCAGCCCCGCCTGGCCTCAGCCAGCGGTGAGACGTGGCCTCCAGGATGGAGGGGCACAGGCGACTCCCTCGCCGCCTTCTCAGCTGGTCCCAGGCCCGTCCCCCACAGAGCAGCTCCCAGCCCAGTGCCAGGCCCATGATCGGCTCGGCTCCGCACAGCTGGTGCCGTCGGCAGGGCCTGCAGATGGGTCTGACACCTTGAAGTTCTCTTGAGCTCACATGGTTACATTTTTAAGTTAGTTGCCAACATTTTTAAAATGTAGAGTTCACATTTTTAAAAAAAAATTCAGATCTCTTAAAATGGGAAGTTCCAGTAACAATGGACTTAGCTTCCTGCCTGTGGCAGTCAGAGTGTGGAGCAGAGGCCGTTCCCTCTAGGTGGGATGGGCCCGCCCTGGCCAGCTGTGTCTCACACCCACCTGCAGCTTCTCTCACCTAGAAAAGTGTCCCCTCTGGGGAACGTGTACCCTTAGGACCCCTGACCTGACCCACCTTCCAACCCTGTCTCCATCCTCCCTCTACGAGGGACACCCTGGACACTCCAGGCCACAAACTTCTGGGTGAGGAGGGACAAAGGCAGGGACTTGGGAGTCAGGGTCCTGAGAGAGAGTCCCTGCCCTGCCAAGCCTGGTCAGGTCTTAGTGTTCATTTTTTTTCTCTTTAAAGTTTCAAGTGTAGAAACAATAGTGTTCTATGGGATTTTTTGAGGCAATCAAGTAGAATAGTGGATGTGGTCTGCTTCATAAATAAAATGTTGTACAAATGGGAATATATTTGGGAATCTGTGGTGTGGTGGAAGAAAGGTTTGGGAATCCGGTAAATGTTTCTAAAAAACCGACCCTCGCATTCATATTTCAGAGCCTTAGTTTTGTTGTCTGAAAACGGGGAAGAGTGTCTCCAAACGGGGAAGAGTGTCTCCCTCAAGGGAGGCAAGGTGAGCTGAAGAGCACCGGGTGCAAGTGCATAGTCGGGTTCAGCAGGTTCCCTTCTTCGCCTGTGCCTCCCAGATGATGGAGAGAGTGGGCATATGTTGGAAGATGAGACAGGGATGGTGGGGACTGCTCTCAGATGGTGAGATGGGGCTTCTGTGAACACCAGCCCACATTCCCACAGTCATTCTGCCCAAGGATGACCTGTTCCTTCTTCCCCTCCCTCCTACCCATCATGAAGCCCCTCATTGCCCAGCCATCTATCTGTCCATCTACCTACCTATCTACCCATCCATCCATCTGCCCATCCATCCACCCAACTGTCCACTACCCATCCATCCATCCATTCGCCCATCCATCTACCCACCTATCCATCCATCCACTCATCTGTCAGTCCATCCATCCATCCATCCATCCATCCACCCACCCATCCATCTACCCACCTATCCATCCATCCACTCATCTGTCCGTCCATCCATCCATCCATCCATCCATCCATCCATCCATCCATTCGCCCATCCATCCACCCACCTACCCATCCACCCATTCCTCTGTCCATCCATCCATCCACCCACCCATCTGCCTATCCACCCATCCATCCATCCTTCCAAGGCAGCTCTCTGCACAGAAGTCTCCAGAAACCACAGCATTGACCAGTAGTTGTGAGCTGAGATGCCTTCAGGGGCCAGGCAGGTAATAAATGAGAGGAAAGGGGCCTTGGGTTAAATACTAGGGAGTAATAGCAACTGTGGAAAACTAAAATGTGTATGCCCAGGCTGTGAAGGAATGCAAATTTGGAAGAAACATTAAGTACTAACTACCAAACAAAACCTATGAAGGGGCAAAAATGGGTCTCTGGCCACTTTGCGGCTGCCACAACAGTGCTAGGTGGTGGCTCCAGGTCTCCTGCAGAGAGGGTAGGGAATGCAAAGCCCAGATGGGCACCTGCACGAGGCCTGGACACCTCAGCTTTGTGTCCCCAGCTTCCATGTACCCCACAGTCTTGCCCTTCTCACTCTTAATTCTTTTCTCTTTTTCTTAGATAAGCAAATACATGAATGTATTCTCTTAAATACAACATTTCAAATCTGGGCAAAGCCTCTGGGCCCCTCTCCTTCAAGGCCCCTTCCCTTCAGGGCCCCTCCCACTTTCCCTCTTCCCATTGCCATCCATATCTGTCTGTGCACGCCCTGGGAAGCCCGGCCTGTGATGCTACGTGACATAAAACACACCCTCAGCACGACTAACTCAGCGACCCCCTGGCACATCCGCATCAGCATGCCCTATTATGGGAGTGTTTTGAGGAAGCAGCCAAAGCTTTAGCGGAAGACCACCCAGGAAAGCTTCACCAGAGAGTCTTTCTCCACTACAGCAATGCCCCTGCTCCCTCCTCATCAAACAAGGGCAATTTTGCAAGCATTTCCGTGGGAAATCACAAGGCACTCACCTTACAGTCCTGATATGGTTCCTTTGACTTTTTGTTTCCTAATCTTAAAAAGAAAAAATCTTTAAAGGGCACCTTTCTTCAGTTAATAATGTAAAAAGGATGGCATTGCCACAGTGAAATTCCCAGGACCCTCAGTTTTTCGGGGAGGGGCTGAGTGGCTGCTCATTGCCCACCAAAGTGTCTTGACCTTGATGGAACTTATGTTGAGAAAGAAAGTTTGTCTCTTATTTTTAATCTTTGAATTCCATTTTCCACCAACTTTTTTTTTCTTTTTGTTTGAGACAGGTTTTCACTCTTGTCGCGGAGGCTGGAGTGCAACTGCGTGATCTCGGCTCACTGCAACCTCCGCCTCCTGGGTTCAAGCGACTCTCCTGCCTCAGATTCCGAGTCGCTGGGATTACAGGCATGTGCCACCACGTCCGGCTAATTTTGTATTTTCAGTAGAGACGGGGTTTCTCCATGTTGGTGGTGTGAGCCACCGCGCCCGGGCTCCACAAACGTTTTGAAGTCGCGAATGTGTGTATCTGTGCACATACATGCTGTGTATGTATGTGTGTGTGGGCATTTGTGTGTGTGAGTGTGCATGTACGTGCGTGTGTGGAGTCTCCCTCCTTACCTCCACTGCCCAACGCAGGTCCATCCACCCAAAGGGTAGAAGCCAACCTTTGTTGAATTAAACAAACTCCTGCCGCTTCACCCCGTCTTCATCGCCCATATTGTCTGCCGCAGAGGGCTGCTGTGACGATTGTCCAGGGTCCCCTGTACAAGCGCCCGGCAGGTACACTTGTGTGTCCCTTTTCCCCTGGACGGCAGAGCGCCACGGCACTGCTTTCAGCCGACATCTGCAGGTTGCAGTGCTTACCAGCAGGTGGCAGCAGCCGCCCAAGCATCTCTGTTTCCCGTTACTTCGTCTTGGTTTCCAAATGTCTGGTGCTCTTGATCCATACAGGCACCAGGGTGACGCCAGTGAGAGCTGACTGGGGCAGGGCATGACTTACCCATACAATTGATGATATCCTAGCAACAAGATTTCCTGAGCACCTGCCAGATGCCAGACACTGTTCTGGGCACATTACACACATTAACTCGACGCCACAACAGCCCTAAGACGTCTGCCTGATCAGTATACCCATTTCATAGATGAGGAAGCTGAGGCGCAGGAGGTAAAATCATGTCCACAGGGCTGGAGGCTGGAAAGCGGATCTGCTGCTATTCCCAGTCTGCCAGCCTCAGGGACCTCCCCATCACACCGCCTTCCAGGGATGGGATTTGTTTTAGGTGGTGGGGGAGCCAGCATTGTGCTGGGAGACTCCCTAAAGAGTAGGATGAAAGGGTTTCTTATCAGGGGTCATCAACTTTTTTTTTCTTTGAGACAGAGTCTCACTCTGTTGGCCAGGCTGGAGTGCAGTGGTGCAATCTCTGCTCACTGCAAACTCCGGCTCCTGGGTTCAAGTGATTCTCCTGCCTCAGCCTCCAGAGTAGCTGGGATTACAGGCACCCACCGCCATACCCAGCTAATTGTTGTATTTTTAGTAGAGACGGGGTTTCGCCATGTTGGCCAGGCAGGTCTTGAACTCCTGCCCTCTGGTGATTCACCCACCTCGGCCTCCCAAAGTGCTGGGATTACAGACATGAGCCACTGCGCCTGGCCTGGGGCCATCGATTTTTGAAAGAAAATTTGTCACCCTTAGACACAGGGGAAAGACCTATGATTGCCCCATGGTCTGAGCCATAAAGGAAGGGCTCTTGGCTCTGATTACAGACTCCCCAGGAGGCGGTCTGTTTCATCTGCACACCCCATTCCGTGCCTTTTCTAGGTCTGGGGCAGATGGTTCCCTCCTCTCTGCATACTGCTTTGCCAGTCACTGCTCTACCATTGATTCATTCATTCATTCATTCACTCATTCAATGTTTTTGAACACCTGCTCTATACCAGGCACTATTCTAGGCTCTGAGACCCAGCGGAGACTTAGATCCCTGCTCTAGCAGGGTAGACAGTAAATATGATGGATAAATAACACAGATGTATGAGAGGATATAATAAGTGTGATGGAAAAAACAAAACCAGGCAGTGGGGTGTTGCACTTTGAATAAAGGGACCAACCCAACGTGGAGAAGGTGACGTTCGAGCAGACTTGACTCCATCCTCTCATCTTGCATGAATGCGTGGGTGTTTCCTGAGGGCAGATGAGTCCTCTTCTTGTTCTTCCCTGTCGAGAGTTTAAAGGAAGTGCCTGCTTCCTTTACTGTCAGTGGAATGGGCTCCCAGGAGGGGAAGTGCATGTGCTCACTGCTCCATCTTCCACCGGAAGTCCCCTTCCTGGGTTCTGCCGGTGCACCTGGGGCTGGGCAGGCTATGCAGGGCTGTGCCATACCATGGGGCCAGCAGCCGGACCGAGGCAAACAACATCCCCAGATAGGAGGGAGGAAGGGGCTTTCACCTCCAGCAGGGGGGCCAAAAGGAGCTCAGGAATGGGGCAGGGCATGATGGACTCCAGAAAAATCACTGCCTTTTTCTAGGCCTTCACTTCCCTCTGTCTCCTTCCGTTGTTAAAGCATCTAGGACCCCCAGACAGCATCCCAGACTGAGATCTCGCAGGAACTGTTGATGGCTGGAGAGCTGGGGTTATGTGTTCTTTGAATCCCAGCAGAGAGCAATGAAAGCTTCAAGGCCTCTGGAGGGAAGCGTTTATGAACTCTCTGGGAAGGAGATTGGGAAGGGCTGGGGCCACAGCCCTCTTCTCCTCCCCGACCTGGAGCCTAGCTCAAGGTGATGATGGAAAGACAACCCCCCGCCGGCTGGGCGTGGTGGCTCACGCCTGCAATCCCAGCACCTTGGGAGGCTGAGGAGGGTGGATCACTTCAGGTCAGGAGTACGAGACCAGCCTTACCAACATGGTGAAACCCCGTCTCTACTAAAAATGCAAAAATTAGCCGAGTGTGGTGGCAGGTGCCTGTAATCCCAGCTACTCAGGAGGCTGAAGCAGGAGAATTGCTTGAACCCGGGAGGCAGAGTTTTCAATGAGCCAACATTGTGCTATTGTACTGCAGCCTGGGTAACAGTGTGAGACTCTGTCTAAAAACCAAACAACAAAAACAAATGAACCAAAAAAAATAAATAAATAAAAACCAAAGACAACTGACATCTAATAAGGGCTTGTTCCACCCTGTCTTTTCATTCACAGAGCAAGCCGAGAGACTTATTCCTAACCTCTACTTTATAAAAGAGAAAACTGAGGCTCGGTAACAGCAAATGACTTGCCCTAGGTCATTCATGAAAGGTGCTAGTGCCTGGTCTTCCGGGGCCTTTGAATGGGGTGATATGGTTTGGCTGTTTGTCCCCTCCAAATCTCATGTTGAACTGTGATTCTCAATGTTGGAGGTGAGGCCTGTGGGGAGGTGATTGGATCATGGAGGCAGACCCCTCCTGAACAGCTTAGCACCATCCCCTTGGTGATGAGTGAGTTCTCACTCAGTCACTTCATGGGAGATCCGGGTAAGTCTTGCTGTGTTGAGGTGCTGTGAAACCCACCTCAAACCAGCTTGTGTTGCCCGGGCTGGAGTTTAGTGGTGTGAACTTGGCTCACTGCAACTCCGCCTCCTGGGTTCAAGCAATTCTCCTGTCTCGGCCTCCCAAGCAGCTGGGACTACAGGCACACGCCACCAAGCCTGGCTGATTTTTGTATTTTTTTTTTCAGTAGAGATGGGGTTTCACCATATTGCTCAGGCTGGTCTCAATCTCCTGACCTCAGGTGATCCGCCCACCTTGGCCTCCCAAAGTGCTGGGGTTACACACGTGAGCCACCATACCCGGCAATCTGGTTGTTTAAAAGAGTCTGGGACCTCCCACTTTGCTCTCTTCCTCCAGATCTTGCCAGGTGACACGCAGGCTCCCCCTTCACCTTCCGCTATGATTGGAAGCTGCCTGAGGCCTCACCCAGAATAAATGTTGGTGCCTTGCTTCCTGCACAGCCTGCAGAACTGTGAGCCAATTAAGCTTCTTTGTAAATTACCTAGTCCCTGATATTTCTCTTTTTTATTTTTATTTTTTGAGATAGGATCTCTCTGTCACTCACGTTGGAGTGCAGTGGCACCATCTCAGCTCACTGCAACCTCTGCCTCCCAGATTCAAGCGATCCTCGTGTCTCAGCCTCCTGAGTAGCTGGGATTACAGGCATGTGCCACCATGCTGGACTAATTTTTGTATTTTTAGTAGAGACGGGGTTTTGCCATGTTGGCCAGGCTGGTCTTGAACTCCTGGTGTCAAGGAATCCGCCTGCCTCAGCCTCCCAAAGTGGTGGGATTATAGGCGTGATCCCAGCCCAGCCTGGTATTTCTTTATAGTGACACAAGGACTAATACAGGGTCCTTCCTTAGATTGGAAGCAGAGTCCTTACTGTGGGGATAATATCAGAATAATGCTAGAACACTTTCTGCTGCAAGGGACAGAAACCCACCTCAAACCAGCTTAAGCGTAAAAAGGAAAGTTATCAGCTCACTGATTCAGCTAGGGTAGGCAGGATTACGCTGTGGTAACAAACAACCCCATCTTAGAACAACAAAGGATTGATTTCTTGCTCACGATACACGTCTCTCACAGGTGAACTGAAACTTCAGTCTGTGTCTCCTCACTCAAGGGCCCAGGTGCCCGGGCAGAGGGAGCAGTCACCATCATCATCCGTCTCTGTGACAGCGAGGAAAAACCCACTAGAGGGCGTGGCAGCCATCTGAAAAATGCTCTGCCCAGAAGTGAGACTTACCGCTTCTGCTCACAACTGCCCCGTCCCAGCCAGTCACATGGCCCCATCTGGCTACAGAGGGTCAGAAGGTACAATCCTGCCATGTGCCTAGAAGGCCAAAAGCTGGAAATAATTGGTGAATAACGTAGAGACTTCCATACTAATGTATCTGAACAGTCCAGGAGAAACGTGGTTTCAGGCATGGCTGGATCCAGGATCTCAAGAGCTATTATTGGGACTATGTCTCCATCTCTCAGCTCTGCTTTCTTGTGTGTTTCTAGCTGCCCCTCCCAGTACCTTCCTTACAGCTTAGTAATCCAAGCAGAAATAGAGTATGGACCTCTAGGGTATGTCTGTCCTTAAACTGTACTGTTGCCACAGGGAAGAAACGTCCTATTGGGCAGGCCTGGGTCACGTAGCCACTCGCAGATCTGGGGTCGGCCACTTCTCCAAACTGCTGCACAGGCAGATGCAACGGGCACCCACAGGTGTCTGCTAAACCTTCCTCACCTCTCAATCTAGGTACTTTCCAGCAGGGCAAGGTGAAAAAGAGCTGAAATAGGCATCAGGAGCCCAGAGTTCTGGTTCCAATTCTGACCATTCATTCAGTGTGTGACCTCAGGCAGGTGACCAGCCTGAGGTGTGCCTTCATTTCATCTGTCAAATGGATGACTTTGCCCCTCAGAGCTTGCAAGGTGAGGAATGCGGCAGCTGGGAAAGTGATGTTGCTATCGGTCCCCCTTCCTCTTAAGTGAGGCTTGTCAGCAGTTCTGGCCCGGTCTTTGGAGGGCAAGGAACCACCCGTCCCACTTGCTCCTGACCCTTGGTCATATCTCCAGGCCTTTGTCCAGGCTCTTCCCTCTGCCCCAAATAGCTGGTACATCTAACAACTCCTATTCAGTTTTCTTTTTTCTTTTCCTTTTTTTTTTTTTTTTTTTTGAGATGTAGTCTCACTCTGTCACCCAGCCTGGAGTGCAGTGGTGCAATCTCTGCTCGCTACAACCTCCACCTTCCAGATTCTCCTGCCTCAGCCTCCTGAGTAGCTGGGATTACAGGCATGCGCCACCACACCCAGCTAATTTTTGTATTTTTAGTAGACACTGGGTTTCACCATGTTGCCCAGGCTGGTCTCGAACTCCTGACCTCAAATGGTCTGCCTACCTCGGCCTCCCAAAGTGCTAGGATTATAGTCATGAGCCACCACTCCCAGCCTCCTATTCATTTTTCAAAGTCCAACCAACACCACCTCCTCCCTGAAGCCCCCTGCCCCTCTTGATGTTCTCTTTGGGCTACCATCAGTAAGTGAGCCGGGCCTCACTCATACCAGCCAAGAGAGCGGACTGTGCATATCTCTTCCCAACTCTGTGTTTAGACTCAAATCAGGAGGATGAAATTACACCATGGAAATAAGCAAATGCTACAAATCAGGCTTTATTGAGTGCCTACTATGTGCCAGGCTGAGACTAAAGGCAGTGAACAAAACAGACAGAGTTGCTGGCCTGGTATGACTTGTGTTTTATCTTTATCTTTGTTTCCAGTATGCGTTTATCTCTGTCTATCCAACCAACCATTCTTCCTTCAAGCTCTTTATTAAAGCCATTAAGAGTAATAGCAAAGACTTTTGCACCAACTTAATACCATCCTCCTATCCATCCACACATTCATCCATCCTCCACCCACCCTCCTAGCTACTAATCCGTCCTTTCAGGTGATGAGCCAGCTCTTGTCTCCAACTTTTATTTTTAAGAGACAGGGTCTTGATCTGTGACCCAGGCTAGAGTGCAACGGTGCAATCACAGCTCACTGCAGCCTCAAACTCCTGGGCTCCAGCGATCCTCCCACCTTAGCATTCCGAGCAGCTGGGACTACAGGCAAGCACCACCACGCCAGGCTAATTTTTTTAAAAAATAATAATTTTTGTAGAGATAGGGCCTTGCTATGTTGCCCAGGCTGGTCTTGGACTCCTGGCCTCAAGTGATCCACCTGCCTTGGCCTCCCAAGTGCTGGGATCACAGGTGTGAGTTACTGCGCCTAGCCTCCAACTTTGCTCCTCTGTGTTTATGGACTGAGTTCCCTTCAAAGGTGGGATCCTGAGAAACCTCGTCTGCTCCAGTCCAGAGTCCCCCAGTCTGGCCTCAGTCGGGCCCTCCCCAGCCATCTGTGTTCCCCTCCCCCACCCAGCAAGCTCTGGGTGCAGGAGAGCTGCGCTGGTTTCCTGGGAGCCTAGCTCAGGTGACACCTGCAGGTGGCTCCTGGAACCTGTTGCCCCCAAGAAGGTGTGAAAACCACAGCACATCTGGACCCAAGAGTCCCTAGGGTGCAGGTGCAGGGGGTGCTGAGGGCGGCCCCCCGTGCAGAAGCTGTGCTTCTACTCTTGTGCTCCCATCCAAGTCTCACACCCCTCGGTCCCAGGCTCACAGTCCCACCCTTATAACCACCAGTGTTCTAAAACCTTCCAGCCTCCTGCCAGGCACCAAGGACTCTCACGCATTCTCTCAGCTACCTCTCCCAACCACCCCATTTCACAGATGAGAAATGAAGGACCAACTTCTGCTGACTTCCAACGCAACCCTGCTCCAAAAGCGTGAGTGAGCCAGAGCTGGCTCCTCCAGCACCGCCCTGCAGCCTGCAGTCTGCCCTTTGGGGAAGATGGGGCCGGGCCAGGGTGGCCCCAGCTCTACTAAAAATACAAAAATTAGCCAGGTGTAGTGGTGTGTGCCTGTAATTCCAGCTTCTCGGGGGCTGATGAAGGAGAATCGCTTGAACCGGGGAGACAGAGGTTGCGGTGAGCCGAGATTGCACCACTGCACTCCAGCCTGGGCAACAAGAGTGAAACTCTGTCTCAAAAGAAAAAAAAAGAAAAAGAAAATGTTGCTAAGAAGTATTTTCTTAGCTTCTTAATTCACACTTCGACAGGTTCTCTGACAAATCAATGATTAAAAACTTGACCTTTCTTCAGTTATCCAGGATGAACAAATAAGATGCAGGACTGAACTGGGGCGGGGTGGGGGGGGCCAGCAGGACGTGTGGCTGGAGCATACTGCATGGTTCCGGCCTGCACCCTCCCTCCATGAATGCCACGGGGGAAGGGTCCCATGAGCCTTGGCCTGCTATGTAATTGGTGTTTAACAAATATCTCTTGAGTGCATAAAGGGAATTTTTAAAAACTTAGTAGCAGAAGTTAGAAAAAGAAATCTTGGTTGGTGGGGAGCTGTTTCCACGAGATGCAACAGACTGATTTTAAGCCTGGAAACCCCCTGAGTGGCCCTCTGCAAGTGGGACGGCCCCTTGGGCACCCAGGCTGTCACTGACGATTGATGTTCTCACCCCCGCCCGCCTCGGCTCTGGCCACAGAAGGAAGGAAGCTGACGTTTATTGAGGGTCTGCTCTGGGCTGTGTACTGTACACGGGTGACATCGCCAATTTCCCCCAGGTGGGTCATGCCTTCCCCATTGTCCGGACAAGGAAACTCTAGACCAGAGAGGGGCAGCAACTTGGCTCAGGTAGCACAGCCAGAAGGTATCAGAGTCGGGATTCAGACCTTCGTCCATGGGCCTTCCCATTCCCGGGGTCACTGTGGGCTCACTCCATCCCCTTTCCCTTCCTGCTGGCAGGTGATAAGGAACAACATGGACTTCTTGCAGCTCCTGGAGGCAGGAGCTGGAGGCCTGGAGTCGGCCTCTGTCACACTATGCCCTGATCCCACAAAGCCCCGGAGGTGCTGTGGACCAGCTTGCCACACAAGACCCTAGAAGGGAAGATGGCTGTTGTCATCTGTTGACCACAGACATGTTTGCTGTGCACACTCGTGCACATGGATGAGCTCCGTGGGCCCAGATATGTACAGGGCAGACGAATGTATGGAGTACCATGGGCATTATTCCAGGCCCACAGGCACATGCAATCACACACACAGGTGGACATGCCACTGCGCACCTAAGACACACACATACACACACTCACGCACACATATGCACACACACACGCATATGCACACATACACATGCATATGCACGTGCACATGCACGCGCACACGCACACACACACTGTAAACATCAGGCTCAAAGGCCCATCCAGGAGACCAAAGGCTGCAGGTGTCTTCACATCATAGCTCAAGTGGCCTTGTCTCTGGGTCAGGGCCCAGTGGCCTGGCCAGCGCTGGACAGCCGGTCAGTGTCACTAGCTGGCCTGGGGTCCAGGGCTCGAAAGTGGCGGAGGAATGACCACCCACTGGCGGAGGTAGCTCCGGGGGGGCCCTTCATCCCCGGGGCGGGTGAAGTCACACTCCACAGGGCTGCTGCAGTCAGAGCCCACGAAGCCACTGTCAAACGTGTCCATATCCAGGCCAGCCGGGGGCGAGCCCGCCTCACTCTCTGAGACCCCTCCGGGCGACCGGCCACCCCAGGACAGTCCCCCAGCCCAGTCCTCCCCATCTGCAAGGGGTGGCTTTAGTCTGTCCAGGAGGCTTCCCGGGGGCCCTCCTAGCCCAGGGCTGCCAGCTGAGACACAGCCACAGGAGAGGACTGTGGTTCCCGCACCCAGGAGTGGATCCTCTAGGCCTGGGCTGGGCTCCAGGCCAGCATCCAGGTCCAGGGCTGGGTAGCCGTCATCCTCACAGCTGCAGGGCCAGGTGCATGGCCCCTCTGCATCTAGCACAGTCACTGTATCAATGGACACCAGGCCGTACGGCCGGTCCCTCTCCTTACTGTAAGCTGAGCCTCCTGAGTTCTGGGCCGTCGCCCAGAAGCTGGGCTTGGGCACGCCGTCAGACTCCACCAGCTCTGCTGGCTCCCGTAGCTCCGTGAGCTGCAGCCTCTTGGCCGGGCTCTGTGGTGGGTGGCAGCTGTACACCTCCAGGGCTGAGGGCACTTCTGGGCTCCAGGGTCCCAACTCCAGCCTGGAGCCAGTGAAGGGAGCACCCACCCACTTCTGTGAAAGAGAAAAAGAGAGTCTTAGCACAGGATGGGGGTACGGTGAGGGTTTATTTATTTTTTTACTTTTATTCTTTTGAGACAGTTTGGCTCTGTCGCCCAGGCTAGGGTGCAGTGGTGACATCTCGGCTCACTGCAACCTCTGCCTCCCAGGTTCAAGTGATTCTCCTGCATAAATCTCCCAAGTAGCTGGGAATACAGGCACCTGTCACCACACCCGGCTAATTTTTGTATTTTTAATCTAGATGGGGTTTCACCATGTTGGCCAGACTGGTCTTGAACTCCTGCCTTCAGGTGATCCACCCGCCTCAGCCTCCCAAAGTGCTGGGATTATAGGTGTGAGCCACTGCACCCAGCCAAGGTGAGGGTTTAAACAGACAGAAAGACAGACACAGACACAGAGACAAGACAAAGAGACATCAAGAGAGAAAGACAGAGACGTGAAGATAGACAAAGACACTGAGAGACAGAGAGAGAGCAAGGAATCAGGACCGCGATGTGCCCCCGCCCTAGTGGGGGCCCCACTGGTGTCCCCTTCCTACGCTGCGCCTCAGTTTCCCTACTTGTAGAAGGGAGTTGCTACCCTTAGTAGTGTGACCACTCAGCCAACTGGTGGCCCCATAGCCCAAGCAGGGGCCAAGATTCCTGAGTCAAGGAGACACGGGGGCAGGAGGGCCTGAGGTCTGAGGTACCCCTGAGCCATCTCCTGCTTTCCCTCCTCCTTGATGCTTCTTGAAACCTAGCACTCTCCTGGTTTATGTGTCACCACCAGACGGAAACTTGGCTCCCGGGCATAAGTCTTATCTCTTCTGTCCATGGTTGTAGCCCCAGTACCTAGCACACAGTAGGTGCTCAATAAATGTTTATTAACAAAATGAATGAGTGGAGTGGATCAGTGAAAAGCCACTTGGAAAGGCCTTTGTATACTTTGAGGATAAAGGATGTGAGTGATGCTGGCTGAGGCGGTGGCCCTTAAACTTGAAGGACCCTCCCCTTCCCTCCCCTGTCCAGACTCCCACTCATGACACCAGAATCCTCATGCAATTGGCAAGGAAAATCCCAGAGAATGGGAATCTCCCTGTTTTGAGCTCATCTTCCTCAAAAACTCATCTCAGAACTGTGATGTGACTACCACCACTGATTTAAAGTCAATTCTCAGCTGTGTGCCCTTAAGCCAATTACTTACCCTCTCGGTGCCTCAGTTTCCTCATCTGTAAAATGTACCTAATAATAGCACCCATCCATAGGGTCATCGTGAGAGTTAAATGAGTCACTGTTTGTGATGCTCCTAGGGGACTGCCTGGTATACAGCAAGTGCCATATGAGTATTGGTAAAAATCAACCCAAAATAAATGTGATATTTAAGCTTTAGGAAAGAGGAAAGGGTGGGTCTTATGTAGGTGAGAGTCCAGGTTCCTCTCTGCCCACTCTGAGCTTTGGCCTCCTCGTGGGTGCCCTGGGGGCAGTAGAACATCTGCCCTGCAGGGGCTGCTGTGAATATGAGAATGAGTGAGGCAGGAAGGGTGTGCAGAGCAGCACCAGGCAGACAGCAGGAGCTCAATCAATGCTCTAGGTCTGCACTGTCTGACTTTCAGGCTCAGCTGCAACAGGTGGGGCTGCCCCTCCCACCTCTGTCACCACATCCTCTCTGCGGCAGCCCCTCCCACTGCTGCAGGGTGGGTGACAGGGCTGTAAATGGACACAGATAACCTGTGGGTGCTGGCGGGAGGTGGCGAGTTGGAGGCTTGGCGAACGTTGGGGCCAGACCCTTCCCAGAACCCGCTCCCTCTCCAACCCAGGTTACGGGCACCTAAGAAAGGACCACAGGGGCAATCTGTGACTCAAAAGACCACCAGCCTCACCCCCCTCCCAGTCTGGCTCTTTGGGCTGGGTCCATGCTGCATTATTTTGTTTACTCTTTCTTTTTGATTTTTTTTTTTTTTTTAGATAGGGTCTCTGTCTGTTGGCCAGGCTGGAGTGCAGTGGTGTGATCATAGCTCACTGCAGCCTGTGAACGATTCTCCTGCCTCAGCCTCCTGAGTAGCTGGGACTACAGGTGTGCACCACCTCGCTTGAATGATTTTTAAAGTTTTGGTAGAGATGGGGAGGCGGAGTGGTGGTGGGGGTCTCCCTGTGTTGCCCAGGCTGTTCTGGAACTCCTGGCCTCAAACAGTCCACCTGCTTTGGCCTCCCAAACTGTTGGGATTGCAGACATGAGCCACTACACCTGGTCAAATCTTGTTTAATTCTTCTGCCAATTCTGCACTACAAGAATGTCTACACTTTGCACGTTGGGAAACTGAGGCCTGGCTTGTGGCGTGGCTGAGATCTGGATGCTCTAGGCCTGTGGGGTGAGGCTGGGGAGCCTGGGGTGAGGAGAGGTGAGGCTCCTGAAGAGGAGGAGGGGCTCAGAGGAGCTCGTCACAGGGTGGGGAGCTCACCTTGAAGTCTCCGCTGCAGCCCTTGTACAGGGGCACGAAGAACTGCTCGGGGCTGGGGACGGCCCACATCTTCTTCCATAGCCTGAGGGGCAGAGAGGGGTGAGGACCCTGACATCATCAGACAGCAGCCTGGCCTCCCATTCGGACGCTCCCCAGCTTCATCCTACAGGAACTTCCGAGCATGATAAGACACAGCCCAGGCGCCTCCCACCTTCCCTGGGGCTTGGTTTCCCCATCTGTAAAATGGGAGCAGCGAGTCTCCGTCGCAAGCTCCTGAAGGGATGTTTAGATTATGTTCTTGGATGCCTGTTGTGTGCTGGGCGAATGTTGCCCCTTCTAAGCTTCAACTTCTTCATCGGCAACCAGGGGTGCACACAGAGCCATTTCAGAGGTGTGGAGTATTACAGCCACCTCTTCACCACCACCTAGTGGCCCCTGATGCCCCTTGAGCCTCAAAACTTAAAACTCACTGGACAAGGTCACAGCTGAGGTCTCTGTTTAAGGACACAGAGTTTCAATCCCAATTTCTCCACTTCGGAGCTGTGTGACTTTGGACAAATTCCTTGACCTTTCTGTGCCTCGATTTCCTCATTTATAAAATAAGGGCAACTGCAGTGTCTCATGCTCATAGGGCTGCCATGGGGGTGAAGGGAGTGCCCTCCACAGTGTCCAGCACACGGTGGCTGTGAGTTGGTTATTATTCCACCGTCGTCATTGTTACCATGCTGACAGGCATGTTCTCCAACCCTGGGTGGGTCATAGATGGGCAGTGGCCCATGCCGACCACCTTCCTGCCTTCCTGATCCCCTGGCCTCACCTCCACATTGGGTGGGTCTTCAGGCTCCAGAAGGCAGGAATGAAGACTATGACAAGTAGGAGGAGAAGCAGCAGGTGAGGGTTCCAGCCTTCCTTTAACTCTGGGAAGGAAGCAAAGAAAGGGTTAAATAGCGCCAACTCTACCAGAGGCCACATGGGGTAGGCATGGTGGGAAATGGGTCTGGGGTAGAGTAGAAGTGGGTGGGAGAGGCTGCTACTTCTAGTGTCTTGAAGTGAGATGGATCTGGGTTCAAATCTTGTTCTCATTCCTCACCCCAGGCAAGTAGCTTCATTTATCTGAGCCTCAGTTATCTCATCTGATAAACAGGGCTGATTCCCACTTCAGAGTTAGGGGGATCAAATGCCCAACAAAAGAAGCAGCTGGCACCCAACACAGGGCCTGGCCAGCAGCGGCTCTAGAAATGTCATTGAAGGGCTACATCTGAGGATGAACAACTGAATACCTCCCAGCTGTGCCAGGAAGCTCAGGGCTTAGAGTGGCTAGACCAGGACAAGATTTCATACCAGGAGTGGGGTGTCCATCCCAGCTTCACACCTACCCTCTGACTGGGTCTGAAAGATGACCGGGTCACTCCACTCACTCCAGGTCCCCTGGTAGGAAGAGCCAGGCATGGGCCCTGCCCGCACCTGCAGCTCATAGCTTGAGTCTTTGCGGAACTCCAGGGGGAGGAGGGAGACACTTCTTGAGTCCACTGAGATCAGCTTTCTCCTCGGACTCTGCCAGTACAAGGAAAGGATGCACTAGGTCAGGGTTAAACCAGGCCAGTCCCCACCTCCAGCAGAGCCACCTCTTTTCCCAGCTTCCATCAAAGGGGCTGAGTGTCTCTTCTCTTCCCACAAGAATCAAGCCTATGCCTGAGTAGTTGGACTCAGGCATGGGGAGCACAGACTTGCCGGCACTGCCTGGCCCTTGCATGTGATAGGATGCTCTGTTTGATTTCTCTTTGACCCAATTCAGCCACTCACAGTCCTGGCAGTGGACTCTCCCTGCAGGACCGGGCATATCTCAGAGTGGTAATGGTCTGACGGCATTCCAGGCAATGCATACTTTTGGAATTCTTCAACAGTTGAGGACATTCTCAACTGATGTACTGAGACTTATCAATACATCAGTTGAGAATGTCCTCAACTGTTGAAGAATTCCAAGAGTTGACATACTGACATTTCCAATAGTGGGCGTTTCTGAAACTCTTTAACTACAGACATCTTAGCAATGGATACCTCTGGAAGTCTTCCACTGGGGACTTTCTAAAGTATGGCACTCATGGCCATCTCCAGCTGGGGCCATTCCAAAGGATGGACAATTCTAGGACTCTTCAGCTGTGACTGTTCTATCATTACTATTTTTATTTTTTAGAAACAGGGTCTCACCTGTGACTATTCTAAATAATGGGCTGGAAGGACATCTCTCAAAGCCTTCATGTTTGAAACAATCGGCCCTCTAACACTGGACTTTTTTTTTTTTTGAGATAGAGTCTCGCTCTGTTGCCCAGCTAGAGTGCAGTGGCGTGATCCCAGCTCACTGCAAGCTCCGCCTCCTGGATTCAAGTGATTCTCCTGCCTAAGCCTCCAGAATAGCTGGGGTTATAGGTACATGTCACCATGCCTGGCTAATTTTTGTATTTTTAGTAGAAATGGAGTTTCACCATGTTGTCCAGGCTGGTCTCGAACTCCTGACCTCAAGGATCCACCCGCCTCAGCCTTCCAAACTGCTGGGATTACAGGCGTGAGCCGCTGCACCTGGCTGGACTTTCTTAATCATTGATACTTCTGGAACTCTCCAACTATGGCCATTCTAAGCAATTGGGAAGCTTCCAGATTGCCCCGTTTCTGAAACTTCTTCTACTGTGACTACACTAGACCTGGGGTGGAGTCTGGGGAAGGGACAATCTCTTTGGCATGCTGACAGCCGAGGAGACAGGTTTAGGGAGGACAGATTATTCAGGGGTCTCCTACTTTGGGGAGAAGCGAGGGGAGGAGGAGGGACGGCTGTAAGCGAATGCTCGCACCCTTGGTCTCTGTTCTTGGCCATGAATGATGATACTCGCCCGTCTCTCCCACCCGGATGCCCTTGCACTCCCTCCTCTCCCCTCCCCTCCCACAAAGCTGCACTGATCCCCACATTCCTCACCACAGCCCAGGGGTCTCCCCGGTTTCTGTACTGCAGCTCATACTGAAGCTTGCCCTTCAGCATGTAGAAGGCAGGGTCTTCGTAATCTGAGCGCCAGGAGATATTATACTGTCCTGAGAAGGTCACAGTCACGTTGAAAGGGGGAGCTGGCTTGACTTGGTGGGAAAACCCAGGAAAAGAAAATGGGGTGAGATTTTGCTGTAGGTGAAAAGGATTTGATGATGGGAAGAAGCCCTGCCTGCCCCCACCCCGGCCACAGTGCCTCACCCATCATGGATGAGATGAAGACAAACAACCCTGAGTGA